>NC_083348.1:13684875-13996753 GCF_019175385.1 Lycium barbarum | reverse complement strand
AATCTAGGTTCAACTAACTTCAGGGAAACTAAATCTGTAAGAAAGTTTGCCAAATAATATAAGACTAAACATAGATGAAGTGAACAGTAGGCAACTAGGATGAACATGCACAATCTACATTGGGTGTGACTAAGATTGGGCATGTACACAATTAGACAACCAACCATTAGCTGAACTTATCCAGTAAACTACAAATTCAATGCTTAAACAAACATAGTTAAATGAGCCTGATCAGGTACAAATTTAAACAGAAATGATCATATAGTATACAACTAGCAATTTTGTCAACAAAGGACTTTAAACAGCATTACAGGACTTAATAGGGCATTGGTGCAGGTTTGCAAACTATGAAATTAAATTCAAGCAACACACCACAGATCTTTACAACAGCCCACCCAACTGATTGTGCATTACATTAATACCAGTCACCAAATCCGACAATATAAATGCCACAGCCACAAACTTAACAGAACAGTGGACACCTGTTCAATCTGTAAATCGTTTGAAATAGCAAAGCAACTAAAACAAGAACCAAATCTCATGATTAACGAGACACACTGCTCGGGTTAGGCCATTTAGACTTATAGCAAATTTAAACACATGTTCAGATAATGGGCAGTAGCACATAAGTGATAACTAAACTCGTAGCGGAGGCATTACACAACATAAGTTTAACTTTTAAAGGGCAGTCCATGAACTAGTCTGAACTTAAATCAATATTGTAGGATTCCAGATTACTATGGGTATGCCTAGCGAATTGCTTCAGGGAAAATTGAAGTAAACTCATAGACACACTCCTCTAACTCAGCTAAGCTACTGCTCAAACTTCGATCGAAGAGCGCTACAGGTTTTCCAACTTTGAACTAGACAGATGTTAACCCAAATAACTTATACGACAATCAAGTTTTAAGTTAAAACTAAACACTTATGCATTTGAAGGCCAAACCATATAATCTAGCAACCCAAACCAAATAATTTGAACAGATAAAAGCACATCATTATCCCTTAACATCGATTAGATTCTATCTTTTAACAAAAACAATCATGACAATGTCAACCGGAGGAAACCACAACTAAACAGACAAGCGACTATCATCTAGCATTAATTGAATTTGACTTAAACCGTGCATCGAAGACATGGTAAACTGGCCTAAGTCTCAAACTAACCATTCAACATTAATCTTATCAGTTTAAACAGGCAGCCATGATCTTGCCGACCAAATAAAATCAACAACCAATATCGATATGTCGTATAATCATTTCGTCACATCTAAACCCAGGTAAATTACATTCATAACAGAATACGTTATTTCGAACAAATAGAGCAAAAGAGGGACATTGCTGACCTATTTTGGGTACAGTGAACTGGGTGTCGACGACCTCGAATCTACTCGAACATGACGAGCTCGAACTCGAAAAGATTCTTTCGAATCGAAAACTTCGGTATCAGCCGAAACAGTATATTCTTATTGAAAGAAAAAGAAACTCTGTTTTTCTCAAAAGTTTAAATGTAAGTAAGGGTCCAGGCGACTGAAAATAATTCCAGAACAAAATGGACTTTTAACAAATCCCGGATTTAGAGTAGTAGTGGGGATATCGAAAATGTTCAAGGAAACAGATAAAGTAATCGTGTAAAATTTTAGGGGTAAGCCAACGAACCAAAAAAAAATCCCCCAATCAGTGTTTTCCTCCCAAACACTGAATAATCCCCCAAAGATACTGAACGATCCCCCTTTCAATTGAGTAATTCTTCTTTATTTATAGAGTGAGGATGAAGAGGAGCGTATGAGAGAGAGGAGCGGGGGGACAGAGATGAGTGGGTGACAGAGGCGTGGGGGACAGTGGTGAGTGGAGAGGAGCGTGAGGAGAGAGGAGGAGGGAGAAGGGAGAGGAGCGTGGGAGAAGCGGGAAAGAGAAAGGGGAGGGAGGCGGTGAGATGAAGAGAAAAAAGTGAAATGGGTTTAGGTTTCAACTGATGAAGAGGAGTGGAAGTGGACCGGGTCGGGTAGTGCTAGTGGGCTGGTACCGGGTAGGAATTAATTGGGCTGGTAGTTTGAATTGATGGTGGGCCGATTGGGTAATGGGTTCAGTTTGTTTTTGGCTTCAACCGAGTGAAGGTTTTTGGGCAGGGTTGTTGCGGGTATGGGCTGAATTATTTGAGTTGTTGATTTGGCTGAAATTCCTCCTCCATATAAATTTTATTGGGCTTTTAACTAGTACAAAATATATTAGGTGAAGACAAATAGTAATTGGTGTGTACAAAGAAAAAAATTAATTTAACGAGTACGAATCCTAAAATGAAACGATGACGAACCATTTAAATTGTGATAAAGTAATACTAGTAATGTTGATAGTAAAGTAGTGAAAATGAAAGTACTGATATTAATAGTAGTAGCGGTAAAAAATAATAGTGAAAATTAATAGTAGTAAAATAAAGTGTTCAGCTCGTCAATAAATTTTGAAGACCGAGTAAATAAATTGAAATAAAGGAGGGACAAAATTGGGTGTCAACAGATGCCCCTCTTCGACTGGAGACGATGTAAGAGTTTTCGGGCGAAGAAGTTGACGTAATAGCCAATTTTGGTCCGACCGACGAATATGAATTTGGAAGAACTTGAGAAAATATGAGTCAAGAGAATTGGGGGAAAATATTATAGGGTAGACGGAATTATGGCTGAACCTGTTGAGAGAATGTTATTTATGGATTTATAACTTTGCAAGGATTGTAGACGGGTGACAAGAATGTTCGAGAATGGAACATATGTTTATAGCCTCCTAATTATAAATGTGGTGCACAACACACCCATAAGTAGGACTCTACTAGACACGATGTAAATTCTCCAAAATGCCCCAGTGTTGAGTTATGGAGACACTGGGATATAGAAAAGGATACGAGATTGTGAGAAGAGTTGATTGAATAAAGTCTTAGCGGTGTATATGAAAGAAAATTTTGGATAACCTACGTATCACATGTTTGTGGACGTAGGCGGAGTCGAGTTCGAGAGTAGATCCGTGACCTTTGCTTGTGAGTTTGATATTCCTCTTCAGCATGTTTGCCCCAGTTCACTGCGTAAGATAAAGTTCCACGTTGCGCTGCATCTCTGTAGGTTGTATTTTCTGTCAAAACTGAAATTCATGTCAAAATCAGTAATGAAGTTTGGTATAAAGTTGAAAGCGCACAGCTTATAAAGAATGTAAAATGTAATAAATATGAGTGTGAGAGTGAGGATGAAGCCGTGTGGCTTATAACGAGGCCATGCGGCCAATGTTGTCTCTGGTTGTCTTCAGGGACTTGAACGAATGTGTGATGCGTATGCCGCGGATGTAATAATATCTCCAATTGTATTTGGAGATTTTAATGACAGTAATAAGGCATCCGGCTGTCTTCTGGGACTTGATGATAAATGACGTCTGCGAAATTTAAGGTAAAGTCGTTAAAGTAGGTAAAGTGGATGATAAAGTAAAGTAATAAAGTAGGGAGTAAAGTAAGTGTATAGCCATTTGTCTTATGCAGGTGAGGCTGTGTAGCCATGTGATGTCTCCAGTTGTTGTCGGGACTTGATGATATGACATCTCCAATTGTCTTCGGAGATTTGATGAAGATTCCCGTACAGTCCGGGGTAAAGTCGTAAAGAGGATTATGTCTCCGGTTGTCTTCGGAGGCTTCAATGATAATTCCTGTAAAGTTCAGGGTAAAGTCGTTAAAGTTGGTAAAGTGAATGATAAAGTAGAGAGTAAAGTCATAGTGTAGCCGTCTGGCTTATGCATATGAGGCTGTATAGCCGAATGATGCCCCCGGTTGTCTTCGGAGACTTGATGATAATCTCTGCAAAGTTCAGGATAAAGTTGTTAAAGTTGGAAAAGTAAATGATAAAGTAATTGGTAGAGTAGAGTGATAGTGTAGCCGTTTGGCTTATGCATATGAGGCTGTATAGCCGAATGATGCCCCCGGTTGTCTTCGGAGACTTAATGATAATCCCTGCAAAGTTCAGGATAAAGTCGTTAAAGTTGGTAAAGTAAATGATAAAGTAATGGATAAAGTAGGGGTAAAGTAAGAGTGTAGCCGTTTGGCTTGTGCAGAAGAGGCTGAATAGCCAAATGATGCCTCCGGTTGTCTTCGGAGATTTAATGTTGATTCCTGTAAAGTTTAGGGTAAAGTGATTAAAGTAGGTAAAGTGAATGATAAAATAATTGATAAAGTATGGAGTAAAGTGATAGCATAGCCGTTTGGCTGATGATGTTGACGGTATCGTGACAGGCCAAACTAATGACACGTAATCCTGATTTAATTCGTCTTCAATCTCGACAACCTACAAAACAGGTATATTTGTTAATAAAGTCATAAAGTTATTGTGATAAAAATTAAAGATAGAGTTAGAAATAAAGCCGTTTGGCTTTTGAGGCGAGGCCATAATGAGCCAGATGATGCTTTTCGATCGTGATTGATAGACTTGACTGTTGATCTCGCGGTCCTTTAATTCCTGCACTCAAAGAAAAATTCTTAGTTTGGGAGGGGGAAGTTGATTCGTGTTGATTCGAAGCTTGACGTTGTTGGCGCTCCATTCGTCTTGTTTGTTTGGATCTTGTGATCTCCGTTCAAGCTTTGGTAGATGAACAGTAGTGAAACAATTGAAAAAAAAATATTTCATTTGAAAGGTATGTATGTAAGTATATGTATAAGGAAATGTAACTATATGCATATAAGTTGTGAAATATATATATGTAAATGTATGTATGTAAGGAAAGATATATATGTAAATATATGTATGTAAGTTGTAAAATATTTCTGCCAACTTCAGATTGTGACACTTCTGAAACAATTGAAAAGTCATTTGTCTATACTATTTCCTGTCTGGTAGCCTTAATCTTGTCGATGTCTAACTCTTCTCTTGTCTAATCTTTCAAAATATGCCCCAGTTTTGGGTTCAGAAAGGTGTGCTAAATTTACGTTGTGGTGTGACCGAACCTCGTATAGGTTACCTACGTATCCCACCAAAGGAATCAGGTCAGAACGTAGTTCGTAAGGTTCCTAAAAAAAATGGTTTGAAATTTTCTCATAAAGGGACCGAACCCGATGTGGATTACCTACGTATCCCACCAAAGGAATCAGGTCAGCGTGGTTCTGTTATGTAAATGATAAAGGTTTGTTGGATTTCTAACTAAACATGACTGAGCCATAGTCTATGAATCTCGCCGAGGGAATCAAGCCGCGTGTAGTTCTCCTTACATAAGGATTTTGGATTTTTTTTTTGTTATAATGCAACCGAACCCTATGTGGGCTGCCTACGTATCCCACCACGGGAATCAGGTCAGCGTAGTTCGTACTGTTAAAGGAAAGGTTGCAAACTAGGTTGTCTAACCTAATGTCGTCCTTTGATTTCTTCTTGAATAATAGCTTTCATGTTTGTGTTGTTATCTATTGGCTCTTTAAATTCTTCCAAGGGGAATCTTGTCTTGTCCTTTAGTTTCTTTGTTATTTTCTCGAGATGCATGTTATTCATTTTTCATTTTATATCACAATCATAGAGTTGGCAGATTTGATAAATAAAGTAGAAAATAATAATAGATGATTAAGGAAAATCAGGAATGCATAGATTTTGCCATTAAGTTTTCAAAAGATGAGGCAAAGCAACAAAAGTCTTGAGCATGATTCAAACCTCAATTTAAAAATCGTGCTATTTCAAAAGTTTTCTACATGTTCAAACCAACAAGACTCGTGGAGTAAGAATCCAATTCTTCAAAGTCTCTCCTGGTTCGGCATCCCGGATGGTCGGTGTCTCGGTGTCGACCCGAATCAACTTTTTTGGGGATATAAGAACATAAAAATGCAAAATGATGTCAGTCTCACAACATATCTAGGTAAAGTCATGATCACATAGAGTCAAGTAAGTCATGTAGCAAATAGTTCATAAAGTTGTCAAACAAATGTAAACGAGTATATCAAACAATAACGCGTCCTAATATGCATGTGACCTCTTTGTGCCAGAGGTAGGCCTAACGTTTGTTTGAAGGGTAAAGTGTGCCATAATACGTCATCCCGTTGCTTTGATTAATTAAACAAATTCTATTTCCCAAAAATAAAGTACAAAAGTAATGTAATATTTATTACATATCAAATGAGTACAACATAAAGTGTTTTCCTAATCTAAGTAAAGTAAATACAATTTCCTGTGTCTAAATTTCAGCTCTGTTTTGTGATGTCATTGATCTTCGTCATTCATTGTACTCCAATGCAAATCCATACCTGTCATAGAAAGTTTAGTCATTCTCTCCCTCCTAAAGTTTAATTAATTAGAGAAAATAGTCAATATTTAGGCACAATTATCCTTCAAACATGCACATAAAGTATGATTGGTGTCACTCGGGGTCGTGAACCCGCTTGGACGTTTGGGTAAAGTCATCTAATGGGCTTAATACACCAAGGGTATTAAGCTTCCTAGGTCATGAAATGTATGCTCCTAATAAAGGTGTTGGTTTAGCTCTATCTTAGGCTGACTAAGAGTTGGTTTCCTATTACGCAAGGTTCCCCCAAGCGGACAACTTGGGAGTGGAAAGTCCGTGGCCGTCGACTGCACCGCCGATCGACTAAATCCACAAGATCGATCCAACTAAAGGGTGATTTTGTAGTGTACGGCCGCGAACCGCGAAACCGCTTTAAGTGTGTGAATTTGTGTGAATTTTCCAGGAGTGGAGGAAGTATGAACGGAATGACAGTTTTATCAAAGCAAGTAACACATAAACAGTTATATCAAACAAACAGTTTATATCAAACACACAATTAATATCATGTAAAAACAGTTAACAAATAAATAAAGTAATTAAAATAAGCACACAAAGCCTGTTTGAACTAAGTCCGTTATGGTTAGAACCTAAGTGATCCCCAGCAGAGTCGCCAAGCTATCACACCCCATTTTAACCCCGGAGTTAAATTAGAAGTACGACATATTGGAGATTCCTATTTTTTGTTTATGTTAAATTAAGGAGTCGCCACCTAATTATTTATGGTGAATTTGGACACCTAAAGTTTATTAAAGTTGTGTTAAAGTTAACTCCGTTTTACAGTCTGCGAAACTTAAGATTCTAGGTAAGGGTTCAATTAGTCTAAAGGGAAGGTATTAGGCATCCTTTAAGACCCATTAACAATGGTTAACCGACCGGACTTATATTAATTAATTAAGGCTAAAATGTAGACGTAATATTTAAATATTTAAGAAAATATCTTATAAGTGTTGCTAAAGTTATTTAAAGTAAAACTTGTAGAAAAGAATAGTTGCATAAAAAAAGTTTAGTTAAAAATAAACTAAAAGAAGCGGGACATGTAACGTTTATATGTATTTGGAGAAACGTGAGTTATGCCGACTCACAAATTGAAAAGAGTTATTGTAAGATTAATATTAAATAAATTTTAAAGGTTTCGTAAAAAGACTATTAGTTTAATGTATATCGTGCGAAGGTTGTTTTAAACAAATATGTATTTCAAGTGTTAGAAAGGAATTAAAGTGGAAAAGTTATCCGTTGAAACTAGTTTGCCTTTTATTTCTTAGAATAAGCTAACGTTAGTGTAAAATTTGTGACGTTTTAAACTTCTAAGATAGTAAGCATAAATTATGGTTCCTTTAGCCAAAATATGCAGTCATGCTATTTTGAAAATCGATTATTCTAAAAATGTTATAGATATTATAAATAGTTTAGAACATAAATAGAAGAGAATGTAGTTTGTGAAATTAACTACCCATTACTAAACTAAACCCCTTAATGTCACTAAGGTTCATCTAAATTAACAAACAAAAATGTTAGCCACACAATACACATTAAATGCGAACAAAATAAAATAGAGGAGTAGATGTAACGTAAATGGGCTC
This sequence comes from Lycium barbarum, assembly GCF_019175385.1. Classification (NCBI taxonomy): domain Eukaryota; kingdom Viridiplantae; phylum Streptophyta; class Magnoliopsida; order Solanales; family Solanaceae; genus Lycium; species Lycium barbarum. Next base: position 13,988,891 of record NC_083348.1, on the reverse strand, counting down.
AGCCCATTCAGGAAGGCTGTTGTCCGCTACTGTTGGGGATGACTCGAGGAGTTACGTTGGGCTTTTAGCCCAACGCTAAATGCTGAAGGGGATGACGAATCGCTTGGACTCGCATGCGAGATGTCATGCATAAAAAATGAAAAGAAAAGGATTAGTATACAATCAACAATGCTAAACATATGCAATGTAAACTTAAACAAACAAATCAACGACTTGTATACATACTATGCATATTTGAGTATTACTTTAACACCATATTACTTTTGCAATGCGGAAATGACTGATGGTATAGGTACTATCAGAGTTCATACAACACAAAATATGGCATTAGCAGGGAAATATGAGCACATATTTATCAGCGGACATGACAACATACTCAAAGGCTAATCCTGGACCATTTTTATCATAAAAAAAAACAACCTCAACAAACATTACCATTATCTTTTAAAGAGGAGAAATATCACATATCAGACTTGTAGATACTCATACTAGCATATTATCCTTTATTAAGTCGAGACATATTCCATACTAAGTTCGAATTAGTTGAAAGTAAACAGGCAATGTTCATTAAAAGATCACAGCAGAGGCACTCCAACTCCAGAGTAATAGACTGCACAGCTAGACTGATCCATTTAGGACTTAAGCATATAAACATGGTTGATCTATTCTTATTTATACCACACATGCAACCAGCCCCCTCCTAATCAGACAAGAACATACAACTAAAGCCTGCCATGAACTTAACACTGTGTAGAGAAAGCAATACTGACTAGGACAGAATAAAAAACCAAACAAAACACCTTGTGAATCAGGCCAGTTTCTTGACATGCGAGATTTTATTTTAGACACGCTTAGGTTAACATATGACCCTTGAATAGATGACACTTGAATACTTTAAAGATGACACTTGAATACTTTAAAGCAACACATAACCCACACTCAACACGGTTTCTAGCAAAACAGTGGCCAAATGAAATAAGGTTCCTTTGAAAGCTACTTAGTTTTAAAGCAGTCTTTGATAAAGAACTGGGACAGAAAACACTCGAAACAGCTTGATGCACAAGGCTTTAGTAGCTACCAAACCATCACATGGAAGGAGTGCATCAACTCAATATAATTCTTAAAGAAAATATCAACTTGCCAAGATTGACCATATAGAACAAAACATCAAGCTTAAAAGATTAAGGTAACAAAAGGGAAAAACACACTCAAGAGATATACATTCCAGGAGAACACTGGTCAAAACAGATGACACATTAGAGTGCAAAATAGGCTATTTACATTGTCCAAATATCAAACAGCAACCCACATAATCCCAACAGGTTCAAACCAATGTTACAAATTAAACACACAGAGGCAAGCAGATATGCAATGTCACAAATAACAAGCAGGGCACTCTGAACATGGACATAGGCAGACCAAACATCAGACCCTCTAGAACAAGTAAGGAAGCATGCTTGAACTTTTTCTTATTCTGGCATGACTACTTAAAGACTGAGCAAAGCATGATTTCAGTGGAATATGACAATATCACAATTTTCAGGTTCAAACAAATAATACATAGAGACATGTAGTCAACTGATCCACATAATGCTCTTAAATGACATTAGTGAATACAGACAGGTTTATACATAACAGAGAATGATCATTTCATTATGCCACTATCATTTTAATGAATCTCTACATCTCTAAAGGATTCAATCAGGGATTAATCTAGGTTCAACTAACTTCAGGGAAACTAAATCTGTAAGAAAGTTTGCCAAATAATATAAGACTAAACATAGATGAAGTGAACAGTAGGCAACTAGGATGAACATGCACAATCTACATTGGGTGTGACTAAGATTGGGCATGTACACAATTAGACAACCAACCATTAGCTGAACTTATCCAGTAAACTACAAATTCAATTCTTAAAACAAACATAGTTAAATGAGCCTGATCAGGTACAAATTTAAACAGAAATAATCATATAGTATACAACTAGCAATTTTGTCAACAAAGGACTTTAAACAGCATTACAGGACTTAATAGGGCATTGGTGCAGGTTTGCAAACTATGAAATTAAATTCAAGCAACACACCACAGATCTTTACAACAGCCCACCCAACTGATTGTGCATTACATTAATACCAGTCACCAAATCCGACAATATAAATGCCACAGCCACAAACTTAACAGAACAGTGGACACCTGTTCAATCTGTCAATTGTTTGAAATAGCAAAGCAACTAAAACAAGATCCAAATCTCATGATTAACCAGACACACTGCTCGGGTTAGGCCATTTAGACTTATAGCAAATTTAAACACATGTTCAGATAATGGGCAGTAGCACATAAGTGATAACTAAACTCGTAGCGGAGGCATTACACAGCATAAGTTTAACTTTTAAAGGGCAGTCCATGAACTAGTCTGAACTTAAATCAATATTGTAGGATTCCAGATTACTATGGGTATGCCTAGCAAATTGCTTCAGGGAAAATTGAAGTAAACTCATAGACACACTCCTCTAACTCAGCTAAGCTACTGCTCAAACTTCGATCGAAGAGCGCTACAGGTTTTCCAACTTTGAACTAGACAGATGTTAACCCAAATAACTTATACGACAATCAAGTTTTAAGTTAAAACTAAACACTTATGCATTTGAAGGCCAAACCATATAATCTAGCAACCCACACCAAATCATTTGAACAGATAAAAGCACATCATTATCCCTTAACATCGATTAGATTCTATCTTTTAACAAAATCAATCATGACAATGTCAACTGGAGGAAACCACAACTAAACAGACAAGCGACTATCATCTAGCATTAATCGAATTCGACTTAAACCGTGCAGCGAAGACATGGTAAACTGGCCTAAGTCTCAAACTAACCATTCAACATTAATCTTATCAGTTTAAACAGGCAGCCATGATCTTGCCGACCAAATAAAATCAACAACCAATATCGATACGTCGTATAATCATTTCGTCACATCTAAACCCAGGTAAATTACATTCATAACAGAATACGTTATTTCGAACAAATAGAGCAACAGAGGAACATTGCTGACCTGTTTTGGGTACAGTGAACTGGGTGTCGACGGCCTCGAATCTACTCGAACACGACGAGCTCGAACTCGAAAAGAGTCTTTCGAATCGAAAACTTCGGTATCGGCCGAAACAGTATATTCTTATTTAAAGAAAAAGAAACTCTGTTTTTCTCAAAAGTTTAAATGTAAGTAAGGGTCCAGGCGACTGAAAATAATTCCAGAACAAAATGGACTTTTAACAAATCCCGGATTTAGAGTAGTAGTGGAGATATCGAAAATGTTCAAGGAAACAGATAAAGTAATCGTGTAAAATTTTAGGGGTAAGCCAACGAACCAAAAAAAAAATCCCCCAATCAGTGTTCTCCTCCCAAACACTGAATAATCCCCCAAAGATACTGAACGATCCCCCTTTCAATTGAGTAATTCTTCTTTATTTATAGAGTGAGGATGAAGAGAAGCGTATGAGAGAGAGGAGCGGGGGGACAGAGATGAGTGGGTGACAGAGGCGTGGGGGACAGTGGTGAGTGGAGAGGAGCGTGAGGAGAGAGGAGGAGGGAGAAGGGAGAGGAGCGTGGGAGAAGCGGGAAAGAGAAAGGGGAGGGAGGCGGTGAGATGAAGGGAAAAGAGTGAAATGGGTTTAGGTTTCAACTGATGAAGAGGAGTGGAAGTGGACCGGGTCGGGTAGTGCTAGTGGGCTGGTACCGGGTAGGAATTGATTGGGCTGGTAGTTTGAATTGATGGTGGGCCGATTGGGTAATGGGTTCAGTTTGTTTTTGGCTTCAACCGAGTGAAGGTTTTTGGGCCGGGTTGTTGCGGGTATGGGCTGAATTATTTGAGTTGTTGATTTGGATGAAATTCCTCCTCCATATAAATTTCATTGGGCTTTTAACTATTACAAAATATATTAGGTGAAGAATAGTAATTGGTGTGTACAAAGTAAAAAATTAATTTAACGAGTACGAATCCTAAAATGAAACGATGACGAACCATTTAAATTGTGATAAAGTAATACTAGTAATGTTGATAGTAAAGTAGTGAAAATGAAAGTACTGATATTAATAGTAGTAGCGGTAAAAAATAATAGTGAAAATTAATAGTAGTAAAATAAAGTGTTCAGCTCGTCAATAAATTTTGAAGACCGAGTAAATAAATTGAAATAAAGGAGGGACAAAATTGGGTGTCAACACCCTAAACATATATTACAGTGTATATTTGGGTTCAATTATTTTTCCGAATACCTTGAGTGAAAATCCTGAGTCCGCCACTGCTTCATGCAGCTCAGAAGATGAAGTCATGAGAACTGATCAAGAAGCGAAATTGAGATTATTGAGGAATTGAACTTTATTCTGTTTATTTTAGTAAAATGAAGAATTTGATTAGAAAGTGCACTCAGGAGGAGTGCAACTCATATATAAGAGCTCCATATAGATAGAATGAGACCCAAAAGATTGAAAAATTACCATAAATACTCTCATCTGGCAATCATCACCCTAACTTGTTGGGTGTGCAAACAAAGTTCATATTGATAGTTGAAAAGAAAAACGAGCTACTTATAAGGTGTTGGACGCTCTTAATGATGTGAGGCCGTTTGGGAAAAACGGTGTGAGCTTGATCCAAAACGGACAATATACTCCATGGAGTATATTTGGGCCGTTTTAGTCTAAGAACCAGTCTTAGAGCCAATGGTTTCATGGGACAAGTATGAAGATGGTAGAGTGTGGTGTGGGGTCCGGCTTAGTCCCTGTGCCCGTCTATGGGCCGGTTTACGACATTTACCCATAGCTTTGAGGATGCATACACAACCTTTAGGAATGTGGTTGGCACGCAGACACATTGAGTCTCTGACCTATGAATATGGTAATGATCATGTGGAACTTAGTTCGAGGGGGAGATTGTCGGGTGTCCGAACAAAATTCACATTGGTAGCTGAAAATAAAAAGGAGCTAGTCATAAGATGTTGGATACTCTTAATAGTCCAGGGTCTTTTGAGAAAAATCGTGCGGGCTTGACCCAAAGCTGACAATATCACACCATGTTAAAAGTATCTTTGGGCCGCCGTTTTAGCGCAACATAACTGGCCTAGAAAGAACTACCTTAAGTGACAAAAGCAAAGAAAGACCGAACAAATTGACTCAGCTCGTTGATTTATTTTTGGAAAAGCCTCATGTTGAGTAATCTGACCACTTCATATAAAAGATTAATTTGTTAAGAGACACCACCATTTGAGTTTGTTAATTATTTCTAAGCTTAATATGCTGAAAATGGCACTATTTAGCTAATTAATTACATCTTCAACTTGCCCTCTCACATGAGGGCCTAAATAATTTTCTAGGGTCAAGCACATGGAAATTCTTTTTAATAATGTGTGGCAGTGAGAATTAAACTCGAGATCTTTGGAATTTTCCAATACTCTAGTGCAACCATCTAATGTAAAATCTAAACCGTTAGAGAAAGTACACCTTTAACTAAGGAAATTTTACATGATATAACCAACATCTACTAGGCTTCCCCGGACCTCGTGCATAACGGGAGCTTAGTGCACCGGACTGCCCCCTTTTTTTTTTTATAACCAACATCTACTAGGTATTGACTTTTCACAACTATACTTTATATTAATCACCTACCGTAGCTATGCTTTGTATTTTCGTAGCAATATACGATAGTTGTATCAATCAAAACACAAGTCAGCAGTTTTCAATCAATTTTCTCTCTCATTCTCCCTCAATCAACACCGATTTCCTCTCCATTTCTCCAAAGCACAATTCTCACACAATCTCTGTAGCTAAATCGTGGTTGCTCATAAATAGGTAAGGGTTTTTGGGTAGTTTATCATTAGTTTTTTTTATGTGTACTTTGCTCATTGTATCTTCTTCCATTTCAGTGATTTTAAGCAAGTAAATTTCAGGCATTGTAGAGTTTTTCGAAGAATCTCCAATTTTTGAAATTAATGTCTGACGGAAGCACTTCGAAAATGGTTACTCATGGTAGACTGTCTTATGCCCACAATTTTAATGATGGGCCATCTTTTGATTTGTGCATCACTCAAGAAGATGTAATTGTAGGCTCTCGTGCGCAATAAATAACTTGCAGGCAACAAAACTTTTCAACATACAATATCTTCATAAATATTAGGTGGTGGCTCTATTATGTAAATGCTTGATAGTATTTTGATGACAGCTAGAATAAAATAGTCACTGTTCCTCTCTTTACACATAGGCAGCAAACTTTGCAACATATTAAGTTCAAGAACAAGATCACGTTAAGTGGTACCGCCTTCACGGACAAAGATTGACAAGGCCTTCACAACCTATATATAGCTGATAGAAAATATAATCGGCCTAGTAATTAATCAATATAAGTTCAGTGAATATAGTTGCCATTTAAGTACATCACGTCTTTCCAAAAAGCTTTACAAGAGGAGCCACCAGTCGATGTTTAATGAAATAGTCATCACTACCAAAATTCGCGGCATAAATTGTTACACCTCGGACATTTCATGATAATGTGCTGTGAATAGACTAACGCAAGCCTAAGGAGAACATGGAGTCCTTATGACTTTGAGGAGAGTATTTAGTAGCTTTAAAGTGTATACGACAAGATTTTGAAGTTATATGAATCGGGGAAACTAAGTTCGTCGAAGGAAGTGAAGTATAAGTTGTGTTTGGAAAGATTTCGCAAACTATCGAGTTAAGGATTATTTAGTAATGCCTTGAGGAAGAGCTATAAGGCTCTTTAGATGGTTGATGAAGTGTTAGACAAGTGCCAAGAAGGTTCCGTAAGGATAGGAAGTCAAATGAATCGACGAGAACAACTTCCGGAAAATGGAGTTATATGACCACTTATACGGTCCGTATAACTTTATACGGTTCGTATAAGGGTCCGTATAACAATTACAAAAGAAGGGTCATCCCCGGTGGTATTATACGGTCACTTATATGAACCGTATAAAATTATACGGACTGTATAAGTGTCCGTATAATCTCGTCGGGCAGCTTTATTTTTTTTATATAAATAGAGGACCCTTGTTCATAATTGTCATTTCTCATCTTCTCCACACCTATTGAGAGTTATAGAATATTCCTCACACCATATCAACACAAACCCAAGAGAAATCAAAGATTAAACACCAAGAATCAAGAGAATCAAGTGTATAGAAGTTCACTAGGGTTTGTGGTAGGCAAGATTTCCTTTGGAATTGAAGTTGGGGTTTCTCTCAAGTGAAACATATGCATCCAAAGTTCATCCTTACGTGATTCAAGGTGAGTTTTAATCTATTTCGTGTTATTAAGAGTATTTGAGTGGTTGAATGACTTGGATGAGAGAAGAAAGTAGTATATGAAGCTTAATATGGAAATAATGATATTTTGAGAGGTAAATTAACTTAAGTCATGATTCTTAGCATGCTATTAGTATAATTTTGTTATGAATGGTACTAAGGGAGTTAAGGATGTACTATGCGAAAATGAATATGGAATTATGTTGTAGCTATGGTTATGGATGACTTTGAAGAGGAGTTTTGAGGATTGATCAATGCGTAATTTGAAGAAGTCTATTGATTATGGTATTATGGGTGTTGTTATTGATATTTGGGAGTTGTTATTTATATGGAGAAAGTTGTCGAAACAACGGAAATGCTGCCCAATTTTCATTAGCCTTTTTTTCGCTTTAGCTTAAACTTAAGCATGTTTCTAATGACCTAATTTTAGTACGAATCCTCTTGAATGTAGAGTTGTGAGCTTGAAAGGAGAACGTTTTGTCGTTAAGAAGACGTAAAGGTATGTAAGGCCAGTCCTCTTCTTTCAAAAGGCATGACTTCTATATTATGATTTCCTATACATGTTTCCATGATCTTCTTACATTCCAAAGTTGAGGGTTCATGATTCGTAAGAGTTTCTTATGAGTTAGAGATAAGATATGTTTTATGATAATGATGATGATGACGATTCTATTTCTTGAGACTCCAAAGCTTATGAATTGATGCTAGTATGAGCTTGATGATCTTACTTCATGATTTCATTGATGTTATTCTTTGTTGTGATCTCACCTTATGATATTAGTTCCTTTAAGGTGAGGTATAACAACGACGATTATTTCATAATGTAATCAGAGGTTACCGACCTTACGTTACTCTGATAGAGTTATAGCTTTTACTTGAGCTCTCATGCATGCTTTGTGTTATGTATGTGTAAGATCATACCGTGCCTAGTTGGCCGGGCAGACACCACTACAGTAGGCATAATGGGCGGCTTATGATGATGATTACATCGGGCCTAGTTGGCCTGGCAGTCACCACTAGTGGGTGGCGTGAGATGATTACCCTGGACGCGGGCTAATGTTGCTATTTGATTCAGACAGATTACTCATGTATATGTATGTGCTATGATGTTGTTTTTAAAGTAAAATAGCGTGCATGACTTTACCTTGAGAGGCAATCAATTATAGGTTATCTTTCATCTTATGCTTTCTTATTTCTTTATTATGTTATTGTACATGTCTTACATACTCAGTACCTTGTTCGTGCTGACGTCCTTTCTTTTATAGACGCTGCGTTCATACCCACAGGTAGACAGGGAGACGTTCCGAACACCTAGACGCTCTCTCAGCACATATACAGGAGCACTCCACTACTCCAGAGTTGCCGTTTATTGTTATATTCTTTTGTGTACATATTTGTGGCATGGCGGTGTCCTGTCCCTTCCTTTTGATTTCATTTCACGCCCCAAACCCACCGTAGACGTTACCGGCATCCGACGTCATGAACAACATCGGAAGAACCTAAAAGATACAATAATAACACTTAAACACGTCAGGTTCAATATTCACCTTTAACAGTTTATAAAATAAATACAATCAAATCATGATATATGAATTAAATCAGTGGAAGTCTTTAATATCATAAAACTTAATCAAAACGTGACGAACGCCCAAGAGTTAAGAAAACTCAATAACTACGCACAAGAATATGTACTATGGAGCTTCTACGATAAAAGAGTAATTTGTTTGACACATCGGGACGCAGCCCGAAAAACTAGAATAGTAAATAAATATGATAAGGGGTGTCCCACGAATGAACATGTGGGCTCACCAAGTCAGCAGCAACAGCAAGTCCTTCTTAAGCGTTTTGAGTATCAAGAACCTGCTCTTCTCCGTTACCTAACATACCATAAAAAAACAATAATGGTACGCCTGAGTACTTCGTACTCAATGAGTATCTAAGGGGCAATAGTTAACAAAACAAGATATGATGAATAAAATCAATAAAATGATATCAATGAAAATAACAGTTCAAACCCAGGAATAAAGTAAGTCAGCAACATTAAAGAATCATCAGAGAATCCAACAACAGAGGACACATTAACTTAACTCCTTACCATTTACTATGCCACGTATTTCACTTACGAATTCAATATCACCACAAGCCACTCACAGGAAACAAAATATCAATCACTCAATACTCCGGCTAAGAAGACACGGAGGCTAATCGTCCTCTGGACTAGCACAGCAACAGATGCACCGGGCGACATACATCGAAGGTCAATCGTCCCCTGGACTGACACAACAATAGATACTCCGACCTAGGAAGCAACGGAGGTCAATCGTCCTCTGTATTGACACAGCAATAGATACTCCGCGCTAGGAAGCAGCAGAGGTCAATCGTCCTCTAGACAGACACAGCAATACTCGTATCGATACGTTAGGATCCATAACGGCTAATCGTTCTCTGGACTAGCACAGCTTGCCTATACAAGCCTAAACACAAAAAAATAAAATACAAATCATGGCATACTACCGAATCATCAATCATGGCTTAGAGCCGAATCTCACTTCTCAATTCATCATCTCAAAATAGAGGCATTTCAAGTCATAGCCGATTTAGAATCTTATTCAATTTTCAAGTTCAAGAAATCCATTCAACAGCAAAACAAGTTTAAGGTCCAACCTTTAGAAAAATGAGTTCAATCATCCAATAATGGGAAAAAATGAGTTTCACAAAGTAGTATAGTTCGTATAAGGTTCGATGCGGGCTTGACCCTACGCGCACATGACCTTGTTTAAAAGAAATCATCTTTAATTTCAAAAGAACTTCCACCACATAAGGGTTATAATCATGTTCATATTTTAAAGGAAGATTTCAAGTCACAAACAATCATCCACACGTTCAAGCAAGACAACATACTTCAAAGAAGGATTTTTAAAAGTAGGCATATTTCAAGAAAGATTTTTGGAAATCTAGACATACCTCAAATCCCTCTCAAACGCACTTTCCAAGATTCAATAATCACACTACAATGGTTTTAGATGATAAAGATTAGAACTTGAATAGTTTTTTGAAGTTTTCTTGGAATTTTGAAAACTAGGGTTTTTTTTTTGCAAGCCTTAAATCTTATTCTGGAATCTTATGGAAATTATTGGTGGATTCTAACGTCTTTGTTTATTCTATACTAGTTCAAGCATCAATAATAATCTCATAAAATCAAGAGTCTTACCTTTTGATGGAATCCCACACGCCTTTCTTCTTCCTCTTCTTGAATTTTTCAAGAAACTAGGGTTTGGAGAGATGATTTATGATCAAGAGAGATGAATATGGTGTGGAAATGATCAAGATTGAGTGACAACTCACCTTAGGGTTAGAGAGACTTTTCTAGGGTTCTTTTCCTCAGAAATATTAATTTGAAACGAAGGGGAAAATAACACAACGAAGTAGGACTTAAAGAAAATTCGGAACCAGAAAATATTCCCTGCTCCGTGCTGAGTCCGCATCACGGGTTCAGCACCTGATCATGTTTTTTTTTTGGTCTGCAGCTGAATTTTTCCGTGCTGGGTCTGCGACGCACGCCCAACACATTTTTCTGACAATCGATATTCGCTCAGTAAAATGGTCATAACTCCCTGTACATAGCTCCGTTTGAGCCCCACTTTATATGGATGGAAAGGTATTTCAGAGGCCTACAACTATCATTTCTAAGTTGTCTCAAATTCCCAACGAAAATACCCTAAAACTGTCCATAAGTGCAGACTGTCTCAGATTTAGACGAATTTAGAAGCCCTTATGAACTCCACTTTTTGGTTTGACTTCAAAATGACAGTTTACCACCCGAATTCATCCCTAATAGATTCATATGGCTAAAATATAAACTTCAATACTAGTTTTTACACATTCACACCTAACTCAAATTTACGGGGTGTTACATTATCCCCCCCTTAGGATCATTCGTCCACGAATGAAAGTCATGACTTAAGATTTTTCACTAAACCTCAAATTTTAGAACTTCTAGAGTTCTTTAGTAAAGAGGATCATTCTCAGAGATAACATACGACTAACCACATAATTAATATATCATTCAAGCCTAAACACATGCATGAGGTATTCATACCTCTAATCTAACTTTCAAAGGGAATACACAATCGAAAGGTTCAGCACATATATGCTTTGACTAGGAAGCGTACAATATATCAATCTAGTCAATATACTCCGGCAAGCAGGCTAATTCAATAACACATGGTTCAAGGTTAACTTACCTCATGCAACAACTGAAAATAACAAATTAAAGCCTAAATCAACTACATCATCTTCTTAAATCATTATTCCACAAGCGGTTGTTTTCGAGTTTCAAGCCTAAAATAGAGTTCTTCCACTAAACATCAAAATAGTACAGATCTCTTTTAACCCAATAAGAATATAAATTCATTGTACGATAATTCTTAATTCACTACAAAAGACCCTTAATTGTTCCCTTCACCATAATTTCCAGTACTTGAAACATATCACACCTTAATTATTCCTTTCAGCCTAACAAGATTTCGACAGAGTTTTCCCCTGTAACAAGGACTACTTTTGTTTCTATACCTATCTTAATTTATCAACAACCAAACCCTACATCGACCATATATACCTAACACCTACAATATAATTTCAGCGACTCTGTACCATCCATCAAATTACACATCTCAACAATGTGCACTCTGTAACACTATTGTTCACTTGGTTAACATCTGCAACATGAGTTAAAGCCATTTATGCAAGGCACGAGTAACGAACATGTTGGAACGATCCTAGAGAAAATTTCAAGATCTATAGCACAAACTAGAATCAAGAAGAATGAGAAACACCTAGAGATGTCTTGGTAGTCTTTCGATCATATAGGTGATCAAGCTGCACAAGGAAGACTCCACTAGACACAGCTCCACAAACACAGACATATCCTAGGACACGTATAAACCTAGGCTCTGATACCAAGCTTGTCACGCCCCAAAATCCACTCTAGACGTGACCGGCATCCGACGTCATGAACAACATCGGAAGAACCTAAAAGATACAATAACAACACTTAAACACGACAGGTTCAATATTCACCTTCAACAGTTTATAAAATAAATACAATCAAATCATGATATATGAATTTAATCGGCGGAAGTCTTTAATATCATAAAACTTAAATGTGATGAACACCCAAGAGTTAAGAAAACTCAACAACTACCACAAGAATGTGTACTATGGAGCTTCTAAGATAAAAGAGTAATTTGTCTGACACATCGGGACGCAGCCCGAAAAACTAGAATAGTAAATAAATATGATAAGGGGTGTCCCACGAATGGACATGTGGGCTCACCAAGTCAGCAGCAACAACAAGTCCTTCTTAAGCGTTTTGAGTATCAAGAACCTGCTCTTCTCCGTTACCTAACATACCATCAAAAACAATAATGGTGCGCCTGAGTACTTCGTACTCAGTGAGTGTCTAAGGGGAAATAGTTAACAAAACAAGATATGATGAATAAAATCAATAAAATGATTTCAATGAAAATAACAGTTCAAACCCAGGAATAAAGTAAGTCAGCAACATTAAAGAGTCATCAGAGAATCCAATAACAGAGGACACATTAACTTAACTCCTTACCATTTACCATGCCACATATTTCACTTACGAATTCAATATCACCACAAGCCACTCACAGGAAACAAAATATCAATCACTCAATACTCCGGCTAAGAAGACACGGAGGCTAATCGTCCTCTGGACTAGCACAGCAACAGATGCACCGGGCGACATACATCGAAGGTCAATCGTCCCCTGGACTGACACAGCAATAGATACTCCGACCTAGGAAGCAACGGAGGTCAATCGTCCTCTGTATTGACACAACAATAGATACTCCGCGCTAGGAAGTAGCAGAGGTCAATCGTCCTCTGGACAGACACATCAATACTCGTATCGATACGTTAGGGTCCATAAAGGCTAATCGTTCTCTGGACTAGCACAGCTTGCCCAAACAGGTCCAAACACCAACAAAATAGAAATCATGGCATATTACCGAATCATCAATCATGGCTTAGAGCTGAATCTCATTCTTAATTCATCATCTCAAAATCGAGGCATTTCAAGTCATAGCCGATTTGGAATCTTATTCAATCTTCAAGTTCAAGAAATTCATTCAACAATAAAACAAGTTTAAGGTCCAACCTTTAGAAAAATGAGTTTAATCATCCAATAATGGGAAAAACCGAGTTTCACAAAGTAGTATAGTTCGTATAAGGTTCGATGCGGGCTTGACCCTACACACGCATGACCTTGTTTAAAAGAAATCATCTTTAAGTTCAAAAGAACTTCCACCACATAAGGATTATAATCATGTTCATATTTTAAAGGAAGATTTCAAGTCACAAACAATCATCCACACGTTTCAAGCAAGACAATATACTTCAAAGAAGGATTTTTAAAAGTAGGCATACTTCAAGAAAGATTTTTGAAAATCTAGACATAACTCAAATCCCTCTCAAACGCACTTTCCAAGATTCAATAATTACACTACAATGGTTTTAGATGATAAAGATTCGAACTTGAATAGTTTCTTGAAGTTTTCTTGGAATTTTGAAAACTAGGGTTTTTTTCGCATGACTTAAATCTTATTCTTGAATCTTATGGAAATCATTGGTGGATTCTAACGTCTTTGCTTATTCTATACTAGTTCAAACATCAATAATAATCTCATAAAATCAAGAGTCTTACCTTTTGATGGAATCCCACACGCCTCTCTTCTTCCTCTTCTTGAATTTTTCAAGAATCGAGGGTTTGGAGAGATGATTTATGATCAAGAAGAGATGAATATGGTGTGGAAATGATCAAGATTGAGTGAGAACTCACCTTAGGGTTAGAGAGACTTTTCTAGGGTTTATTTCCTCAGAAATATTGATTTGAAACGAAGTGGGAAATAACACCTTGAAGTAGGACTTAAAGAAAATTCGGAACCAAAAAATATTCCCTGCTCCGTGCTGAGTCCGCGTCGCGGGTTCAACACCTGATCATCTTTTGTTTTGGTCTGCCGTTGAATTTTTCCGTGCTGGGTCCGCGACGCACGCCCAACACATTTTTCTAACAATCGATATTCGCTCAGTAAAATGATCATAACTCCCTGTACATAGCTCCGTTTGAGCCCCACTTTATATGGTTACAAAGGTATTTCAGAGGCCTGCAACTTTCATTTTCTAAGTTGTCTCAAATTGCCAACGAGAATATCCTAAAACTATCCATAAGTGCAGACTGTCTCATATTTAGATGAATTTAGAAGCCCTTAAGAACTCTACTTTTTGGTTTGACTTCAAAATGACAGTTTATCACCCGAATTCATCCCGAATAGATTCATATGGCTAAAATATAAACTTAAATACTAGTTTTTACACATTCACACCTAACTCAAATTTACGGGGTGTTACATTTCAACACTCCATTTAGAGGCTCGTAGATACATATGTGTGGGTAGTAGATGTCCTTTGGTCTTCTTAATGTATATCTTGTATATGATTTTGTAGTCCCATGATTAAGTATTGACGGTTGAGAGTTGTATTTATACGGGATGAGGCGAATGATGAATGAGAAGTGGTGCTCGATAGACTAGCTCCGGGTACCTGTCGTGGACCTTTAGTTGGGTCGTGAAAAAAGTGGTATCAGAGCAGTTCCGTCTTAGGGTGTGTCTACGAACCGTGTCCAGTAGAGTCTTGTTTATGGGTATGAAGCACGCCACACTTATAAACAAGAGGTTGCGGGGAATTTGGGAATGATTGACCATCCTTCTTACCTTAGATCGTGCGATAGAGCCATGATATAAGAATTCCCTTTTCCTTAACCGTGCGCTGTGTTTTCAGTAAAGTCGATTAAAGGAAAATTTACAGCAGCCCAGAAGGGCAAGACAGTGACCGAAAGGGGAGCCTCAACCTTAGCTCCAGCACCCCCAGTTCCTTCACTAGATGCCTCAAGTCAGGAGATAAGACAGACCATCTGTTACACCCCGTAATTTCTGTATGTTGAGATTTGTGAGGCATTAACTATCCAATCGCAGACATCGGAATTGGTTCATATGACACTTGATGAAAAGCCCTCGTTGTGGCAAGATAAGTGGGACCCACACGTCGGAGTGTTATAAAGGACATATGAAGAGACATACGAGTAGTATATGGAAAGTTGAGCAAGTCGTAAGAAGGACCCATAAGCCAAAAATGGGCATAAGCCCTCTAAAAGGATGATTTAAGGAAACGTTTTGGGATGATCCGACTTCGAGGGGCCAAAACGATATTATAAGTTTGGAATTTGAAAAAACACAAAGAATGAAAGTTGTAGATAATTGAATTAGCTTTCCAACCATAGGTCGTGGGACCTCACACGATGTTGGGATCAAAAGTTATGGCCATTTTAAGAGCAAGACCCTAAGCTGCCAAAATGGGCCGAAATGGCTCCGCGGGCCCCACATGAGGAGGTCGGTGAAACCGACCTAACAGGGGTATAAATACCCCCATCAACCTCATTTTTTCAGCATAATAACATTCTCAAAGGTCCTAGGAGATGTACCAGCTGGATTGGCGAGCTCCATTTCCTCCCGGAGTGTTGCCGAGTCAGAGTATTCATGATTATGGTATCTTGATTTATGTTAGAGACTTTGCAGACAGAGTCACGTGTATAGCATGTCAGTCTTGTAAGCAGCTCTGCAAGCCGTCGTACCATTATGCATTATGTTACAAATTCCATATGATTACAGATTTTACTTGATTTGAGAACGACGAAAAGAATGGTTTTGACAAGTTTTTATTATTCATTTCATTTCGTAACTCAAGAGTCCAGTGAGGTTATGAACATAACGAGAGCTAAAAGGGGTTCGCTCGGCCCTGAGTATGGGGCCGGGTGCCCATCATGCCCTATCAAGATTAGGGTGTGAGAAATTGGTATCAGAGCAGTTCGTCCTAGGGGTTGTCTGCAAAGTCGTGTCTGGTAGAGTCCTGTTTATGGGTGTGAAGCCGGCCACACTTATAAATAGGAGGCTGCAGGGCATCTAGGGATCATTGACCTTCTTTCTGTCTTAGATCGTGCGATAGAGCCAAGTCATAGGAAATGAGATTCCTTATACTAACCTTTGATTTCAGCAGACGCCCAGTATCGACGGGAGAAGGTGAGTAATGATATGGGAAGTCACAGAGGTAAGTTTTGATATTTTTGTTCTTTTACCTGAAATTGGGAGCCCTGGGTGGTTGGGATATGTCGTATACATATGTATGCCCTGTGAGGCATTGTTGGTATTTGCTGCGTGCAGATTTTGAATATTAAGAATTGTTAAGGAGAAAGACGTGTTACGAGAATGTCTCGGAATCTGTAAGACTTCAACTTGCTCCAGATCATGTAATGAAGGTCATGCGGAGAGGTGGATGCGGTTATATCGGCATTAATGCACTGGATTTCATCGAAGTTTCAAGGTTAAGCGTGCTAAGATGAGAGAAATATTAGGATGGGTGACCCCCCTGGGAAGTGTACTAAAAGTCCTATAGATTTAGACATAAGAGGCAAAGGAGAAGCTAGAGTAGCCTAAGGGAAATTAGAGTATACGGAATGGTTGGAAACCTTAGGAGGTCGCGTAGGACGAGGCAGACTAGACCGGTGAAGAGAAAGAAAGTGCATCCCAGCTCTGGAACTAGGATGAGGTTGAATAGCATTTGGAAATATTTAAATATATATATATATATATAGGTATGCATATGGTATCCTATTTATGACTGTATCGATGGGTATGTGTATCCCGGCAACCAACGTTGCGGTGTATGGAAGGCATCAATCGAACAAGGTAACGGAGTTCAAAGGACAAAACAAAAGATATGGTACAAGTGTTACAAGGTAAGCTGATGCTGCTTCCACTACTAGTTAAGATTGGAAAGTCCTAATACAACGATATTTGGAAAAGAAGGAAAGTGAGTAGATGGAAGGTAAGGGGATCAAAATGTCGGAAAAAGGTGAAAGGTAAGAAACATGAGTGAGTGAAGCCCCCGAGAGAAACTACAGGCAAGGCACGAGACTATTTGGGTAAAAATTCGAAGGTAGGCATGTGAAAGGGATAGAGTGTGGTAATATGAAACAAGAGAGGAACGTGTGGGGTTCGAGAACCGATTTCAATAAGTGGGGCTAAGAGAATGGTGACCACGACAAAGAAACTGAAGTAAGAGAAAGAATGAATAAGCCCTGCGACGATGCTAGGAGATTTTCGGCCCTTGAAAGGTATATAGAGGGATAAATGTGTAGCCATATTGATGTGGTTGCCTCAGACATGGAGGAGCTTTCCTGAAAGGATGACTTAAGAATAGAACAGATCTGTGCGTTTAAAGGAATATTTCATGAACTTCAGAGCTGATACTACAAATGACAAGAGAAGAAAGGTGCTCGAGGAGGAAGAAACCCAATGAGGGTTAAGGATGAAAGTAGGAAAGGTATACTAATGGGTTGGCCAAAGGAAGAGGAGAGCATTTAGGAGTAAAGTAACCATGGGAATAAGAAGGATACTTTAACGTGAAGACCTAGAGATTCGATCATAGAGGAAATGGAATAAAATGCAAGGAACGCGCATGGGAGACCGCTCGGCCGTAGCACCATAAAGATAGATAAAGGTTCGATGAACGATGATAGAAATAAAGGTTCGATGAACGAGGACAGAGAGAGTGTAAACGGTAAGAATTCTGTGCTAAGAGCAAAAGTAGCAGGACGCTCGAAAAACATGGATGCACAGCTGCAACACAAACGCGTAGTTAAGAAGAATTACGAGTAAGTGAGCTAAATGGGCGAAAGGACTAATGGTGGATGGGAAGATATGGCAATATGGACAAGAATGACGATATAAGCGTAAATGAAAGAAGAACTTAGGGTAAGAAGTTTTCAATATGTTTTGCGCAGAGTCGGGAAGAAAGACAAGGAGTAAGGTATAACCGACGACTTCATAAAAGGACATAGTGAATCTCGACGTCCCCATGAACTTGTGAGTCCAGGACACCGTTAGTCATAAAAGACAGGGGTATGGAAAGACGAAAAAGAAGGTATCGGAATTGGATACCCTTAAAAGTATTCTAGTTAAATACGAGAGTGTAAGTAGCAAGAAGATAGACAAGTCAGACCATACGATGACGGAACCCCGACCTTAAGAAGATAGTGAAGGGCGGTAGATAATTATCGAAGACGAGGGTACTCGAAGACTATTAGCGTATAAGGATCTCCTTAATAAAGGGGGAAGAACATACTAGACTTGAAAGGAGCTATGACGTTTCAAGCTCCAGAAAAGGAGATTTATTAGCTCGGGGCCAAAGTTCGAGGTGTGTTGGCACATCGTGAAGGTAACGAAAGGACGTAGAAATGAATTGACAATAAGGGTACCGTATATGAGAAAGATAGTGTGTTACTAACAAGGGAAACAAGGAACGAGGAAAAAGAGAAATACTTACGAGCCGAGGAACAGCTACGACACGATAAGTCAAGACTATAATAATGGAGACGGATAAGATCAAGATGCTAGTTAATTTCCGACCATGTACTTGCAAGCAAAGAAGTGAAAGAATATGCCTGGAGAAACGAAGGAGTTAAGGGAAGATGAGAAGAAACTAAGCCAAGTTAGAGTCTAAACAAATGGTAATCGGACCCTAAGGGAAGAATAACAGTTCTAAGGAATCAAAGACGGTGTCGTGGGTTGGCAATATTGCAACATTCGAGGACGAATGTTTTCTAAGGGGGGAAGGATGTTACACCCCGTAATTTCTGTATGTTAAGATTTGTGAGGCATTAACTATCCAATCGCAGACATCGGAATTGGTTCATATGGCACTTGATGAAAAGCCCTCGTTGCGGCAAGCTAAGTGGGACCCACACGTCGGAGTGTTATAAAGGACATATGAAGAGACATATGAGTAGTATATGGAAAGTTTAGCAAGTCGTAAGAAGGACCCATAAGCCAAAAATGGGCATAAGCCCTCTAAAAGGATGATTTAAGGAAACGTTTTCGGATGATCCGACTTCGAGGGGCCAAAACGATATTATACGTTTGGAATTTGGAAAAACACAAAGAATTAAAGTTTTAGATAATTGAATTAGCTTTCCAACTATAAGTCGTGGGCCCTCACACGATGTCGGGATCAAACGTTATGGCCATTTTAAGAGCAAGACCCTAAGCTGCCAAAATGGCTCCGCGGGCCCCACATGAGGAGGTCGGTGAAACCGACCTAACAGAGGTATAAATACCCCCATCAACCTCATTTTTTCAGCATAATAACATTCTCAAAGGTCCTAGAAAATTCTCCACACTCCCCCAAACATTATAGTCCGATAAACCAAGAATTTAACAAAATTACGCCAAACTAGTCCGTGAAAGGTGATTATTATTGCTTCTACTTAAGCTTGGTGTTGGAAAGAATTGATGTGGCTGAGTTTCTTCAAATATAAGGTATGTTAGTCATCCCATCTCTTGTGTTGAGTTTATTTGAAGGTCTAGCAAACTTTAAAAATGAAAATAGTTATGGAGGAAGGGTCATAAAGTGTTGTGTTGTAGTTGTTGTGTTTATGGGCTGTTTTGAACATGTTGTGGCCGTGTGGATGGACTGATTTATGCGTATAAGAAATGGTATCTAACATTGTTGGTGTGTTGATGAGATTATACTCCTTGATTGGGATGGAAAGAAGTGTATATTGTTGTTGTATATGGAGAAAAACATCGTGTGGGATGCTTATGGAATATATTGGTATGAATAATGGTGTTGTTGATGTTGGTATTATTGTTGTTGTTGATTGGTTGCTGAATTGTAATTTTTGGCTATACATATAAACGGGGGAAATGCTGCCGAAATTTCGGCAGATTATAAATGAATTTATTCGAAGGACTAAGATAAGCGTATAACGATGAGTCTAATGATTGTGTAAATCCTCTTGAATGTAGACTAGCGAGCTTGGACAAATAAGCATAGCTAATAGGAGGTGGAACAGGTATGTTAAGGCTCGTCCCTTTCTTTCAAAGGCATGATTCCGATGTTATGATTTCATAAATGTTTTCATATCTTCTTGTTTTCAAAAGTTAAAAGTATATGATTCCAAGGCATGATTCCCTTCCTCACAACCCGTAAATATTTTCCAAAATGCCGTATTTTTTTCCAAACTAGAGGTTTATGATTTTGAAAGCCCTTATGACAACAAGGATGGATATGTTTGTATCATGATGGCAATGATGCCAAAAATGAGAATATCTTTCTACGGTAATTATTATGAGAACGATTCCATGTTTAAAGGTTCCAAGTTTACGATTTCAATGACGATATATGAATGTTGAGCTATTTCTTGATTTCCCAATTTTATTCATGGATGACGACTATTTTTAAAGATTCCAAAGTATATGAAGTGACGCCTTATGAGATTTATGATCTTATTCTATGTTCTCTTAATGCTATTATTCGTTGCTAGTCTCATCTTATAATAATTGTTCCTTCAAGGTGAGACAAATCCATGATGATTATTCCATAATATAATCGGAGGTTACCGACCTTACGTCACTCCGATAAAGACATAACTTTCCTTGGGCTCTCCTACATGCTGCTTACATGATATATATATATATATGATACATGAACAAGATATATGCACATGATACATGAACATGATATATGTATATGTATATGGGGAAGATGGGAAAAAAGGGCCAGAGCGCTATAGATGCTGGGATATGCACACGATACATGTATCTGTATATGACATGATATCATCCCGGACGCGGGATATATGTGGCTAAATGGATCGGAGCCGACGCCTCGGCAACATGATATGTTCTTTTTTTTGTATATATATGAACAAGAAATGTTTTCAAGGGAAGTATTACTATGGATATATGTATATATGTATATATGTGGATCGGGCTGCACGTTCCGCAGCACTCAGCATGCATGATACCGCCAAAAGGCATTCATTGTACAGGTTACTCTTTTATCTTACGGTATGCCCTATATGTCCATTCTGTCATTACTCATACTTTACATCCCTTACTATGTTACTATTCATGCCTTACATACTCAGTACATTGCTCGTACTGACCCCCTTTCTTCGGGGGCTGCGTTTCATGCCACGCAGGTGTATACAGATAAGTAGAGAACATTGCTAGGAGATGTACCAGCTGGATTGGCGAGCTCTATTTCCTCCCGGAGTGTTGCCGAGTCAGAGTATTCATGATTATGGTATCTTGATTTATGTTAGAGACTTTGCAGACAGAGTCACGTGTATAGCATGTCAGTCTTGTAAGCGGCTCTGCAAGCTGTCATACCATTATGCATTATGTTACAAATTCCATATGATTACAGATTTTACTTGATTTGAGAATGACGAAAAGAATGGTTTTGACAAGTTTTTATTATGCATTTCATTTCGTAACTCAAGAGTCCAGTGAGGTTATGAACATAACGAGAGCTAAAAGGGGTTCGCTCGGCCCTGATTATGGGGTCGGGTGCCTATCATGCCCTATCAAGATTAGGGTGTGACACCATCCTTTTGCTGACCCAGTTAGTAGCTGCTCAAGCTCAGCGGCAGGGTGCGGGTCATGGTGACAGGAGTTGGAGGAAGAGGGTCAAGACCATGAGTTCAGAGGCGCCCCAAGGAAGTAATTCTCTAGGCATTCAGCTCGTTCAACAGCTAGTGCGGCTCCACAGTTTCCTGGATCCAGGGTTGATAGATCTTCTTGTTTGGGGCCAGTTCAGAGTTTTAGAGCTTCTAGTTCCTAGAATAGATGTGATTCAGGCCGGATGAGATTATCTACACCACGATGTACTCAGTGTGGTAGGCCACATTCTGGACCATGTCGCTTAGGTTCGGGTGTTTGTTATGTCTGCGCTCCGCCAGGACATTTCAAGTGCGACTGTTCATCACTACGTGGTAAAGATAAGGGTCAGCCTATGGGATTAGCAGTTGGATCTTCATCATTGCTATGCCCCTCGAGGGAAAGCTCACAGACACCAGCAGGCTGTGGCAGAGGAAGAGGGGGAGCATTTGGTTCGAGTGGTCCACAGCACCGCCCCTACTCACTAGCGGGACCACAGGATCTTGAGTCTTTTCCTGATGTTGTCCCAGGCATATTATCGGTATCCCCTTATGGTGTGTGTATATATATATATATGCATTGATTAATCCAGAGTTTACTTGTTATATCTATATATACATTACTCCTATTGTTGTCGATTGTGTGGGGTGAAACCTGAGCTAATCAGATATTTGAGAACTGTTGATGACCTAGGGGCAGCTAGAAGGATGATTTATGAGTAAGCAAACCCCCATGAAGGGAGTTGATTGACATAATGTTTAGAAAACAAAATATAATACTGGAAAGGGTGTTCAGGTACAACTTATGAGACAAGCCTTATTACTTCACATTCTTTTATAGTAATCAGCCCTGTGTTGTTGAGATGTGTATCATATGTGTTTCTATACATGGCCTTCTAAAGCATGGGATATATTTTCTGGGCTGTGTGCAGGTTTGGGATTGTTATGTTTACAAAGGAAACTCTGCCGAAATTTTTCTAGGAATCTAAGGGAAATGATGGGAACTGTAGGTAGGATTGTGTGAGAAGAAAGAAAGGGCCCAGTAACGAGTGACCAAGGATGAAGTTAATAGTAAACGCGGGATAAATATAGCGAGTACGTATTAAGCAAAGGGAACGATGATTAGGCTAGGATAGAATAAGAAACATGGGAAGGAAAAAAAATAATGTGCTTAGGGTATGAAGAAGTTTTATATACTAACAAGAATTAAAGAGGTAAGCATTCCAGAAGAAGTTGCAAGTTAGAAGAACTTGGCTAGCCTTTTTTTGCTTTGGAAGAGTGAATCATAAAAAAATGAACCTGATATATACGTACAAGCTGATGCATGTATCACCAAATCAGATTAGTAAGCTAGACCTCACCTGATGATTATAGCGGGAGAAAAACTTCCATGTCACTATGAGCCGGCCTTATTGACCTCAGAGATATCTTGAGGAAAGATATTAAAAGAGATCTGTTTACAAAATCCCCTTGCCTGGAAATTGGTTGACCTTATGACCGCAGTTGTTTTCTGTGTTATAGTTCAGGTTATTTATCTAGGAATTTACTCGAATGGTCACACAACAAAAGTTTGTTATTACTGATGCGAAGGGAGGTGAAAACAAGATAAGGTTGATCAACGAAACAAAAGAACAATAAGTGACGAATGTTATGTATTGGAAACAGAGAAGGAAGGACAGAAGTGAGGCAAATACAAGAAAGTTCTACTAGAGCAGTAACCCGATAAACAAAGGGTGGAAGAGAATCAAACCCTGCGAATCTTCTAATACTAAGTGGGAATATTAATAGGTGTCGTGAAGCGATTGAAATTTTGAATCAAGCTGTGAGAACGGTGTGGCTAATTAAACTATGACGAGGAATATAGAACCATTGGATGAGTAAGATATCTTATGCGTGAAGAGCGAGTTCATACAACATCCTTCCAAGGAATTCATAAAGGACCATGTGTTACCTCATTGTTAAAATATTGGGATAGCAGAGTACAATACTTCTATGGCAGTGGGGACCGGATCAGAGAAGAGTATGGAAGGATTAACATTGAATCTCAAGTTGTGATTTTTGAAGAAGAAGGGGGAAAAGAGAAGTCAATGGTACTCTGAAATATGCATAGGACTATTTCTCGATGAACGAAATTGTTATATCCCGTATTTTATACATTCGGATATTTCAAGGTGGTCATGGTAGGTTAAGGGCAAGACTATGTTCCAAAATTATTTTAATATACAAGTTGTTTATTAGTATGGAAATATTGAGAAAGGTTAAGGGTAAAAAGGGGAATTCACAAAATGTCTCATGGTAATATTGTGGAAGGCTAGGGGCAAAATGGAAATTTCACAAAATGTTCAAGAAAAAAAAAATTCTTGAAGAAGGCCACTTGGCCGTGTGGCATGTATATATATATATATATATATATATATATAAATAAATATGGAGAAGAGATGACAAAATAAAACAATTAGTCATCTTGATTTTTAATATTAAAGAAGTTTCAAGAAACAGGACATGTGTCCACTTGGTAATGGAAGGAGATATATATATATATATATATATATATATATATATATATATATATATATATATATATGTAGAGAGATGACCAAAACAAGACCATTATTCATCTTTACAATTCAAGAAATTTCAAGAACAAAACATAGAGGCCATTCGGCCAAGGCAACCAAGCAAGAACCTTGAAAAAGATTTGATCGAAAATTATTTTCTTCTAATATTCCAACTAATTTGAAGGCCCTAATCAACATGGAGAAATTGTTGGAGTAAGTAAAGCATTTATTGTGCAAGTTGTGAACTTAGCCAAGCCAAGAAGATAAGTGAAGAAAGGTATGTGTTCAATCTTCTTTTACATGTGTTGTGGATGATTTGTGAGTATTGTAGTATGTGGAAATGGATGAAGTTCATGAAATATGAATATGGTGGTTGTGGCCGAATATAGAGTAGTGTTGTGTAGATGTGATGAGTTGATTTTATTTAGTAGTTTGATTGTTGATATTGTGGATTCCATAATAAAAATGAAGGTTGATGAATTGAAATGAAGTTGGAATCATTGTGGGATTGTTGAAGAAGTTAATGAGACATTAGTATGGTTTCTTATATTTGTAAGAATGATATTGCTAATGTGTAGGTTGTAAATATAATTCATGAATTTGGAAGTGAGACATGTGTTTGGAAGATTGTAAGTTGGGTTGTTGTAATTGAAATTGAAAGAAGGAAATAGGTTGTTATTGTTCTTGTTGAATTTTGAAGGTCTCGGGTGAAGTAGTATGTTGATTGGGTTGTTTTGAATGCTATGTGAATTGAATTGAATATAAATGAAATGTCGTTGAATTGTATGACAAAGGTTGTTAATGTTAGAATGTGTCCTGAATTGATTGATGATGTTGTTGGCACGATTGTTGGTATTGTTATTGATGATTTGGGCCGAGTTAGATTCTCGGGGATGGTGTATTTACAAGGGAGATGCTGCCGAAATTTCGGCAGATCATAAGTGAATTTATTTGAAAGACTAAGACAAGTGTATATGATGATGAGTCTAATGATTGTGGCAATCTTCTTGAATGTAGACTAGCGATAGCGAGCTTGGACAATTAAGCGTAGCTAATAGGACGTGGAGCAGGTATGTTAAGGCTCGCCCCTTTCTTTCAAAGGCATGATTCCGATGTTATGATTTCATAATTGTTTCCATATCTTCCTTGTTTTCGAAAGTTAGATGCTTATGATTCCAAGGCATGATTCTCCTTCCGATAACTCGTAAATGTTTTTCCAAAGTGTTCATATTCTACTAAAACAGAGGTTTATGATTTTGTAAGATTTTACGATAATAACGATGGATATGTTTTACAATGACTTTGATGATGTCAAGGATGAGAATGTTTCTATATCGACCATGATAAGAATGATTTCATGTTTAAAGGTACTTGTTATGATTATTGCTTTGATTTTCCAAAATAGCTTCCGAAACGTTCATAGAAGGTTTTGTACTTCAAACGCTCATAACTTTCTTATACTAAGTCGGATTGATCCGAAACTTGTTTCTGAGTCATTAAGTGTCGGTTTATGTAAGTACCCATCGAGTCTTAAAAATCTGTTCTATGGGCATATGTATATGAAGCGACGCCTTATGAGATTTATGATCTTATTCTATGTTCTCTTAACGCTGTTATTCGTTGATAGTCTCATCTTATAATAATCGTTCCTTCAAGGTGAGACAAAGTCATGATGATTATTCCATAATGAAATCGGAGGTGAGCATGCATGATTCCGCCTTAAGAGGCAGGCAGTTACAGTCAGACCTTTTCTTATATCTTCCATATTTCCTTATTATGTTTTGTTCATGTTCTGTCCATAGTATCATGTTATCATTCATGCCTTACATACTCAGTACATTGCTCGTACAGACCCCTTTTCTTCGAGGGCTGCGTTTCATGCCACGCAGGTACACCCAAATGAGTAGAAGATGTTCCAGCGGAGTTGGCAAGCTCCATTTGCCCAGGAGAGTTGCCGGGTCAGAGTATTATGCTATGATGTCTTGGTTGAAGTTAGAGACTTTGCAGACAGAGTCGTAGGCATAGAATGTCAATTTGTAAGCGGCTCCATCAGCCGATGTGTCTTATAGTATTATGTTACAGATCCAGTATGATTACAGACTATACTTGATTTGAGTACGATGAAAGAAAAGTTTCTGAAGGCTTTACTATGTATTTCATTCTTATTTGATTTAAAGGTCCAAAGAGATTATGTATGTAATAAGAGTCAGCGGGTTCGCTCGGCTCCGAATATGGGGTTGGGTGCCCATCACACCCTAGTAAGGTTGGGGTGTGACAGAAATCATTTGAGAAAAAGGATGAGACGTAAGACAAAGAAGAAACAAGGTTGGATTGTGAATGGTCAATGGATTGACTTTATACGTATGTCAAGACAGCAACAAATGGAATTGTATCCCCAGTGAGCTACGCGGTAAAGGTCCCAAGGAAAGATTATTGAGAAATGATTAGTCAAGAGGGGTCGAGTTTGTGGATGATACGGTATAGGGAACATAGAGTGGTTATGAGCTACATCGATAGAAATGACCAATAAGAAAGACGATCTATGGGTCCTAATACAATTAAGGAAAGAGACATTGGGATAAAGGCAATTCCCTCATGGTTTAATAGTTGTAGCAATTAGACGGTAATCAAAAGGGATAATCAAAGAATTAGTCTTCGACATTTCGAGGCAATGTGGCAAGCGGAGGCATAAGAATGAGATAAAACAAGATATGGGCCGTAGAATAGAAGAGGGGCGGAAAATCCAACATGACAACTGTACGATAATAAGGTAGATTATGAGATAGAGTTGAAGGATGGGCATATAATGGGAAAAACGGTATTAACCTTAAGAAGATAAAGCATGTGGGTATTATGGCTTCTGTTCAGGCGTGAGATAAATAAGAATGAAACGGTATTTCCATACAACAAGAGTTCATATGAATGATTTCATAATGAGGATATACAGGTAATGAGTATAAGATTAAGATTAGGGGGAGAAGTGAATAATGGACTAAGATGACAAGTCAAGTGAAATAGCCACCGCGAGCTAGTTGTATAGATGCAAAGTTCCAATGTCGCATACTGGTTGGGGAAGCATTGTACAGGGAAAGCCTCCAAGGCATACTTAAGTCAGAACTTATTAATGTCTTTGTTAGGAGAAGGATGTGGAGTTAACAATAGGAAGGGATTGAAATGGAAACGAACTACATGGAAGCATGCGAATACTTGACGGTAGCAACCTACATTAAAAAGGAATAAATGTGTACGATTATTTAAAAGACAAAGTTATGAAGGATACTAGAATTTCAAGCTTAGAGTATTTAGAACGTAAAGGAATTAAGGCCGCGTTGTAAAGTAAATGGAGTAAGATAGATCTAAACGAAGAACTAAAGGTGAAAGGTGGTGACGAAGAAGATAATGATGAGTAAATTTGTGTAAGACAATTTAGTGGCACTAATCAAGAATAAGGATGGTCTAAAGCTGAAATGGATGTTGCAATTGTAAGGAATCATATAAGTTATCAGTGGAAATTGTCAAGCTAAGATACTCAGTTCTCCACCGGTGCCTGAAGATCGATACATTCCGAGAGACCTGGGAAATATAGGTCAGCCTAGTAAACCCCCCCTCCCCCCCCCCCCCCCCTCCCCCATTTTGAGATAGATAAGCGGATAAAGTTCATTTTCTAACTTCCTAAGGCATGCTATGAAATCGTATGTTCGACCTTTAAGGAAGATGAAGAGACCTGTTAAGGTGGCTTGAAGTTAATGTATCCAGATAGCCGTATGAATCTTGCAAGAATAGGAGAGCATCAAATTATTGGAATGTGGAAATTTCTTCGTGAAGAGATTTATGAAGACTCTATGAGAAGTTCTTACTACCCTTACAAATGGTTTCGGGGTGGTGAATTAAGAACAAAATAAATGTAAGCTTGATGAAGGTACTATGAAAGAACGCGGAAGTGAAAAAGATGAATGGGGAAGGAGAAGAAGATATGAAGTCCAAATATCCGCATTTATTTCCACCCCCATGAGAGTTCAAGATGAGACGTCATTGTCCTCAGGTAGGTAATACTTTCTTGATGTTTTTTTGGTCGTATGGGGCCAAATTTTCTTATTGTAGCCCAGTGAAGCGATGTTATTGTGGGTTGTCGTGACAGGATGGTAGTGCCATATTACAACGGAAACTCTGGCGAAATTTTTGTAGAATTCCCGAAAACTTAACATTCGAGGATGAATGTTCCCAAGGGGGGGAGAATTTTACACCTCGGACATTTCGTGATAATGTGATGTGAATAGACTAACGCAAGCCTAAGGAGAGCATGGAGTCCTTATGTCTTTAAGGAGAGTATTTAGTAGCTTTAAAGTGTATACAACAAGATTTTGAAGTTATATAAATCAGTGAAACTAAGTTCGTCGAAGGAAGTGAAGTATAAGTTGTGTTTGGAAAGATTTCGTAAACTATCGAGTTAAGGGTTGTTTAGTAATGTCTTGAGGAGAAGCTATAAGGCTCTTTAGATGGTTGATGAAGTGTTAGACAAGTGCTGAGAAGGTTCCGTAATGACTGGAATTCAAATGAATCGACGAGAATAATTTTGGGAAAATGGAGTTATACGACCACTTATACAGTCCATATAACTTTATACGATCCGTATAAGGGTCCGTATAACAGTTCTAGAGAAGGGTCATCCCTGGTGGTATTAAACGGTCACTTATACGGACCGTACAAAATTATACGGACCGTATAAGTGTCCGTATAATCTCGTCGGGCAGCATTATTGTTTTATATAAATAGAGGACCCTTGTTCATAATTCTCATTCCTCATCTTCTCCACACCTCTTGAGAGTTCTAGAATATTCCTCACACCATATCAACAAAAACCCAAGAGAAATCAAAGATTAAACACCAAGAATCAAGAGAATCAAATGTAGAGAATTTCACTAGGGTTTGTGGTAGGCAAGATTTCCTTTAGAATTGAAGTGGGGGTTTCTCTCAAATAAAGCATATGCATCCAAAGTTCATCCTTATGTGATTCAAGGTGAGTTTTACGTCCATTTTACGTTATTAAGAGTATTTGAGTGATTGAATGACTTGGATGAGAGAAGAAAGTAGAATATGAAGCTTAATATGGAGATAATGATATTTTGAGAGGTAAATTAACTTAAGTCATGATTCTTAGTGTGCTATTAGTATAATTTTGTTATGAATGGTACTAAGGGTGTTGAGGATGTACTATGTGAAAATGAATATGGCATTATGTTGTAGCTATGGTTATGGATGACTTTGAAGAGGAGTTTTGAGGATTGATCAATGCTTAATTTGAAGACGTTTATCGATTACGGTATTATGGGTGTTGTTATTGATATTTGGGAGTTGTTATTTATATGGAGGAAGTTGTCGAAACAAAGAAAATGCTGCCTAATTTTCATTAGCCTTTTTGTCGCTTTAGCTTAAACTTAAGCATGTTTCTAATGATCTAATTTTAGTACGAATCCTCTTGAATGTAGAGTTGTGAGCTTGGAAGGAGAACGTTTAGTCGTTAAGAAGACGTAAAGGTATGTAAGGCTAGTCCCCTTCTTTCAAAAGGCATGACTTCTATATTATGATTTCCTATACATGTTTCCATGATCTTCTTACATTCCAAAGTTGAGAGTTCATGATTCGTAAGAATTTCTCATGAGTTTGAGATAAGATATGTTCTATGATAATGATGATGATGATGATTCTATTTCTTAAGATTCCGAAGCTTATAAATTAATGCTAGTATGAGCTTGATGATCTTACTTAATGATTTCATTGATGTTATTCTTTGTTGTGATCTCACCTTGTGATATTAGTTCCTTCAATGTGAGATATAGCAACGACGATTATTTCATAATGTAATCGGAGGTTTCTGACCTTACGTCACTCCGATAGAGTTATAGCTTTTACTTGAGCTCTCATGCATGCTTTATGTTATGTATGTGTAAGATCATACCAGGCCTAGTTGGCCAGGCAGACACCACTACGGTAGGGGTAGTGGGCGGCTTATGATGATGATTACATCGGGCCTAGTTGGCCGGGCAGTCACCACTAGTGGGCGGCGTGAGACGATTACCCCGAACACGGGCTACTATTGCTATTTGATTCAGACATATTACTTATGTTTATGTATGTGCTATGATGTTGTTTTTAAAGTAAAAGTAGCATGCATGACTCCACCTTAAGAGGCAATCAGTTACAGGTTATCTTTCATCTTATGCTCTCTTATTTCTTTATTATGTTATTGTACATGCCTTACATACTCAGTACCTTGTTCGTGCTGACGTCCTTTCTTTTATAGACGCTGCTGCGTTCATGCCCGCAGGTAGACAGGGAGACGTTCCAGACACCTAGGCGCTCTCTCAGCACATATACAGGAGCACTCCACTACTCTGGAGTTGCCATTTATTGGTATATTCTTTTGTGTACATATTTGTGGCATGACGGGGTCCTGTCCCGTCCTTTTGATTTCAGCACTCCAGTTAGAGGCTCGTAGATACATATGTGTGGGTAGTAGATGTCTTTTGGTCTTCTTAGTGTATATCTTGTATATTATTTTGTAGTCCCATGGGCTTGTATATATACATATATATACATGTTGAGGAGTAATGGAAGATCATTTCATAGTAAGTATTGATGGTTGAGAGTTGTATTTATACGGGATGAGGCGGATGATGAATGAGAAGTGGTGCTCGGTAGACTAGCTTCGGGTACCCGTCGTGGCTCTCTAGTTGGGTCATGACATAAATACTAAAGTTTACGAAAATCGAAGTAACTTCAACCTATCAAAGAAAAACCACAAGGATAAAGCAAGTGTAAAGCTAAAACCACAAAGTATTCAATACATCACGGTCTACCTTTAGCTCCTTTGAATAACCATCCTTATATAGAATAATGTTAAGAAGTTGAGGATAACACAAGATTTTGTAATTTCACCCATTTGATGAGCCAACACTTTTGGGGAAGCAATGTTCTGAGTTGTTTGGTTGTAATTAGCCGCGGAGTTTCATGATGAGAGAGAAGACCAAGATGACACATTTGAAAACTTGACTGTATGTAACAAGCAATCAATAAACCACATTCAGCCTATAGTTGGAAAGGAAATGAACATACACTCACCTCTTCAGAAAATGAGTTTGCGAAAAATGAGCTTGAGCTTTGGGGAAATTTAAGGGAAGGAAGCCAAATCAAATTCTGCAAGAACATATGCAACTTCACCCTATCAAGGCAAAACCATAAGTAGGACAAAGCAGCAAGTGTGAAGCTAATTCAATTCATTCACTACACTATCTAGATCGAAAAAATAGGCTCAATCAGAAGCTGAAGAAATTTTGTAACAGGATCAAGATTTATAACTTGTTCCTTAAGATGACAAGTGCTGCTTCCTGCTAATCAAATTATTAAGTGATCATATGCAATGTTCGGAGCAGAAGCGAAGAAGTATTAGCCATACATAGCAGAGGACTTATAGAGCAATGTTCGGAGTTGTCTATCGCTCAAATACAGGAACTCGATGGAGAATTTGAGGTTCGAGTACTGATTCAGGAGTTTTGAACTCGAGAAGAACAGTTACTAAAAATAGAAATAGGATAGAGTAGAAGAGAGAGTAGAGATTAAAGAAGAAATGTAATGTTGTATATTGATGAATGATTCAACTGTACAATACAATCCATATATCTAATGAATAAAACTATGATTATCTTTAACTAAATAGTGTAATTGATAGCTAACGTTTAACTGGCTGCTTAACAACTCATCAACAAACTCTAACTAACTTTACTGACCTGTCACTAACTAACTAATATCTAGAACTTGACAACTAACTACTAATTCCTCTTCCTTTAGCTGTATTGAATTGTATCTTCCTTAGCTGACTTCTGAATATCCCTTTCAACTATAATTCTGATAACAATACGCCCATCCCAAAAGAGATCCCTGACCTCAAGGATCAAACTGAGGGAACCTAATCTTAAGAGCATTTTAAAACTCCCAAGTAGCTTCATCAGCAGGTAAACCATTCCACTGCACTAGGACCCGAAAAACAACCTTATTGCCTTTTTTGACCATTGTCCTCTGGAGAATAGCTGTAAGAGTAGGACAATTTAAGTGTTATCAGCCTTGTTCTTTTGACAAATGTCATATTTCAAACACAAAATTCCTGACATCAGACATGATGCTCTTCCAATAAAACAATGTTAATAGCCTCTTTAAGGTTGCTTCAACACCAGAATGACCACCATGAGCTGAAGAATGCCACATCCCAATAATCTCATTCCTCAAGGTCAATTTTTTACCCACAACTAGCTTACCCTTCCTTCTGAGTTGTTGCTGATGCCATGTATACTACTTATGAGAGTCTGCATTTATTTGTAACTACTGAATAAGACTCTTGAGTTCAGCAGCTGAATCCCAACTGGCCCTGATAGCTTGTAGGAAATCAATATTAGGAGTAGAGATCACCAAAGACATGATTTCAGCACCAGTTACCCTTGAGAGTGCATCATAACCTTGTTTTCCACCCCTTGCTTGTACTTGAAGTGGCGTGATTTTTACGCCACAATCGATACTTTTCGGCTATAAGTTTTACTTGTTGTTAAGCAAGTCAATGTGATTTTACGTGTTTGTTAGTGTTTTTCAGGTGAAGGAACAGATTTGGCAAGATCACAGTTGAAGTGCAGATCATGGTCGTAAATTGAAGTTTACGGACCGTATTCTACAATACGGGCCGTATTCCATGGTCGTGTTTAAGGATAACAGAACCAGAAAGTCAAACTGAGAAGATGGTGGTTTACGAGCTAGGTTTACGGACCGTATTCCAGTTTACGGTCCGTATTCCATCATGTATTTAGCATTCAAGCGTCTGGCAGAAAGTCTGAGATTAGCGAAGTGAAAGACGACCACGAAGTTTACGGATCGTAAACCCGTTTACGGTCCGTCTTTTGGAAGGTTGAGTTCCACACAGCTGAGAAGACGACGAGGGCGTAAACCATCTTTACGGTCCGTAAAGTGATTTACGGACCGTATTTCATCATGACGGGACTGAAGTGCAAAATCTGTAACTTATGTAATTTCAAAACCTATAAATAGTCATTGTAGGGTTTTAATATTCATCATTCAATATATTTTTGTCTCTTGACTTAGAACATAAAATTTTCTAGTTTTTTGAAGATTCAAACATCAATTCAAGTATTCTCAATTCCCTTTTCATTCCAAAGTAAGCACTTATGAATTTTTCAATTTCTTATTCCTTGTTCTTCGTCATGAGTAACTAAATTCCCTTACTAGGGTTGTGAACCTAATGATGGGTGTTTTGTGATTGGGTTGTGATTGATATACAAATAATGGATTATTAGGGTTTAGTTATTCTTCATTCTTCATTCATAATTAATGGTTGCAAACATTGATTAAAGCCATAAACCCTAAATTTATTTGGAAAAATAATTAGGGTTGGTAAGAATAATTAACAAGAAATCAAAGCTTTAAACTTTGTTTAATAAATTCACTTAGGAATAAGAGGAATTTACTTGGCACGATTAATCGTTCTTCATAATCACTTTCTTATATTTGGGAAAATCATACAAAGATATAATCTTTATTTATTGGGAAATAGTAAAGATTCACATAGAGATTAAATGCATTCATATAATGATCCATTACAAGTATATCAAGATCAATACCCATGATCATACACTCTATTTAACGGGGACACAACCTTAGTTTCTTTTACCATAAGTATTCATCAAAGCAATAATTTAGCAACTAGTCATAGAAAAACCAACTTTTACACAACTTATCGGATAAAGCTATTAGACCTAGAACTTAGCATCTACGATTTTAGTACCCTTTTCACACCATATTCCCTGTGGGATTCGACCCCAACCTCGTTGGGTTACTATATTTGACAACGTCCGCGTTATGCCATTAATAGGTGTAATTTGAGCATATCAAATTTTGGCGCCGTTGCCGGGGAATACGGTTTTGAAATTACTAAATAGTGTTTGCTTTGATTAAAGTCTTTTGCTTATTCCATCACACCTTGTTTGCTACTCTGTGTAAACCAGGTGATCATGAATCAAAATCAGCAGAATCAGCGTGCGGGTAATCAGGTGAATCGGTTGAATAATCAAACGGATGAATCTGATGATGAGAATATTTTTGCTGAACTGGTTCAAGAGGATGACTATGCATCTGCCATTGTTCAACCTCGAGTTGGAGCGGCTACTGTGAAAATTGACTCATCTCTTTATCAGCTGCTGAAACTTGAGGGGTACTTTCGGAACTCTACCGAGAATGACCCTCAACGTCATTTGCAAAATTTTGTGGATGTGTGTGCTAATCACGTCCAGAACAATGTTCCACAAGATGCTATTCAGTTGAGGCTATTCAAGTATTTCTTAGCTGGAGAGGCTAGAACATGGTTCGAGAAGCTGCCCCGAAATTCAATTACTTCATGGGCAGAGATGGTTACTGTGTTTCTTAAAAAGTGGTATCCCCCTAGTAAGAAGGCTGAGATTCGAGACAAGATATATGAATTCAAGCAGCGACCGGGGGAACAACTATATGAAGCCTGGGAGAGGTTCAAAGAATATCTACAGAAGATCCCAAATTATGGTTTTCCGAAAAATATATTGATGGAAAAGTTCTACCGAGGGTTAGATCCAGTGACACAGTCAGTGGCCAACAATGCGGCTGATGGGTGTTTTATGAACAATACCTTCCGACGAGTGACCATAATACTCAACAAGCTGACAACTCATAATCAGGCTTGGCACTCGAACAATGCTGATGTGGTACCATATGGTAGTGCTATGCTCCAGAATATAGTGAAGGAGAATCAGGATACCCAGCAAACATTGGCAGAACTTGCAACAAATATCTCCTTGCTGACGAAGAAGTTTGATGAGTCTCAAATCAAGAAGGTAAATGTTTGTGAGGAAGATGCAGTTTTGCCAAAAGGGATGTACCATGCTCCAGATGGTCAGTTCCCTGAAGGGCCACCTATGCAGGTTGAAGATGCTAACTATGTTAATAACTCTCAAGGGGGTTATCAGCGACAGAATTACCAAGGTGGCTATCAGAATCAGAATCAGAATCAATGGAGACCTCAGCAAGGTCAAGGTGCTTACAACAACTCTGGGAACTACAACAATAACTATGGTGGTGCGAACCAAGGGAGCTATAACAATAGCAACAATTTTGGGAACAAGAGTTCCAATCCATATATACCTCCAAAAGGGCAAACATCAGAGCAGGGTAGTTCGAAAGTTGAAGCAATGCTTGAGAAGATTCTGGCCAATCAATCAAAGTCTGAGAGGACTTTATCCGGGTTGACAGAAACAGTGGGCTCTCATACAGCGGCTATTCAGAAGCTTGAGTCGCAGATGAGGGATATTTCTAGAGAGCAGCACCCTCCGAAAAAGGGAGGACTTCCAAGTGACACCATCCCAAATCCGAAGAATGGGGGAGGCGGTTTAAACAATGTGTTTGCCATTACCACTAGAAGTGGTAAAACAATACAGGGAGCTGCTGAAGAGGTGATTGATCTTGAGCCGATAGATGATGAGAATGAGATGCAGTCTAACGCACCTATTATTGCTGATGAGATCCTTACTGACCAGAAGGTTGCTGATATTCCAGAGATAGTAAGAGAAGCTGATGACACTAGCAAGCAGGCTGTAAAAGGGGCTCTTCGCCCTTTGACACAGCTCTTCAAATCTAAACCTCCTTTTCCTCAGAGGTTGGTAAAGAAGAATGAAGATGCTAAGTTTGAGAAGTTTTATGATCAGCTAAAGCAGTTATCTCTAAATTTTCCCTTCTTAGAAGCTGTTAAGGAGATGCCCGGTTTTCCAAAGTATCTGAAGGAGTTGCTGACCAAGAAGAAGACGGTTCAACATGAAACCATGAGTTTGAATCACACTGTGAGTTCTATTATCTCAACCACAACTGTTCAGAAAAAGGGAGATCCTGGGGCGTTCACCATTCCTTGTTCTATTGGGTACCATGACTTTGCTCGTGCTTTGTGTGATAATGGGGCGAGTATAAATTTGATGCCCCTTGCTATATATAAGCAGTCAGGTTTGGGAATGCCAAGGCCGACTACGATGAGGTTGCAGATGGCTGATAGGTCTATCAAAAGACCTGTTGGGGTGGTTGATGATGTCATTGTGCGGGTTGGTGAGTTTTTGTTGCCCGCTGACTTTGTGATTCTTGACTGTGCTGTTGATCGAGACATTCCTATCATTCTGGGGAGGCATTTCCTTGCTACAGGGAGGGCTCTGATGGATTCTGAGAAAAATGAAATCAAGTTTCGAGTCAACAATGAAGAAGTGACTTTTCAAGCTAGCAAAGGGATGAAGTTACCAAGTGCTTATGAGAGCATTTCGGTAATTGATTCATTTGATATAGTTGATGATGCAGTGGAGTTCAAAATGGAAGAAGAGAGCTTGGGTGAGGCTTTGGCTGGCATTTTGATAAATTTCGATGGTGAAGACATGGAAGGCTATGAGGAGACAGTTAACTCACTTGTTGGGTTGGGCTCATACCCATACCACCCAAAGAAGCTGAGTCTTGATCTGGAAAATAGAACAACTCCTCCAGCAAATCCTTCAATCATTGAGCCACCTAAGTTGGAGCTTAAGCAGCTACCGTCACACCTGAAATATGAGTTCCTTGGTCCCGACGGCACATTACCGGTGATTGTTTCAGCTTCATTGACTGAGGAGCAGATTGTGCAGCTTTTGGAGGTATTGAGGGAGTATAGGCGTGCTATTGGTTGGACCATAGCAGATATTCGAGGTATCCCATCTGGGATCTGGGAGCACAAAATTCAGTTGGAGGAGGGCAGCAAACCAAGTGTAGAGCATCAGAGGCGACTAAATGAGAATATGCAAGAGGTCGTCAAGAAAGAAATCATCAAATGGCTAGATGCAGGCATGGTTTTCCCGATCGCTGATAGTAAATGGGTGAGCCCGGTCCAATGTGTTCCTAAGAAGGGCGGCATCACTGTTGTACCGAATGCTAAGAATGAGTTGATCCCGACCAGAACTGTCACCGGTTGGAGAGTTTGCATGGATTATCGCAAGCTCAACACAGCCACCAGCAAGGACCATTTCCCTATGCCCTTCATTGATCAGATGTTGGATAGACTAGCAGGGCGTTCTTATTATTTTTTCCTTGATGGTTACTTGGGTTACAATCAGATCAACATTGCTCTGGCAGATCAGGAGAAGACCACGTTCACTTGTCCTTATGGGACATTTGCATTCAGCCGGATGCCTTTTGGTTTGTGTAATGTACCAGCGACCTTTCAGAGGTGCATGATGTCAATCTTCTCCGACATGGTGGAGGATTTCTTGGAGGTGTTCATGGATGATTTTGCAGTGGTGGGTGACTCATTTGATGATTGTCTTGGCCATCTGGGTCAAGTGCTAAAAAGGTGTGAAGAGACTAATCTGGTGCTGAACTGGGAGAAATGTCATTTTATGGTGAAGGAAGGAATCGTCCTCGGTCACAAAATCTCTGAAAAGGGAATCCAGGTCGATCAAGCAAAAATTGATGTGATCTCCAAACTTCCTCCACCTATCTCAGTCAAAGGTGTCCGAAGTTTCTTGGGGCATGCTGGGTTCTACAGGCGCTTCATCAAAGATTTCTCTAAAGTTTCCAATCCTTTGTGCAAGCTTCTTGAAAAAGAGGCTAAATTTGTGTTTGATGAGAAGTGCCACAAGGCGTTTGAGGAGTTAAAAGTGCGTCTCACTATTGCTCCTATTATTGTTGCTCCTGACTGGTCCCTACCATTCGAACTGATGTTTGATGCTAGTGGTTTCGCAATAGGTGCTGTGCTTGGGCAGAGGCACAATAAAATTATGCACCCGATCTATTATGCTAGCAGAACGCTGAATGCTGCACAGATGAATTACACAGTGACGGAGCAAGAGTTGCTTGCCATTGTGTTTGCCTTCGCGAAATTTAGGGCCTACTTGTTGGGGTCCAAAGTTGTGGTTTATACTGATCATGCAGCCTTGAGATACCTCATGGCAAAGAAGGAAGCAAAGCCGCGACTGATCAGATGGGTGCTACTGCTGCAAGAGTTCTATTTTGAGGTAAAAGACCGAAAGGGCACTGAAAACCAGGTGGCTGACCATCTCTCTCGGCTTGAAGAAGCTGGGAGACCGTCTGATGAGCTTGATATAGATGATGTTTTTCCAGACGAGAGGGTGTTGGCGGTGTCAAATGAGGTTGCACCATGGTATGCTGATTTTGCCAATTATTTGGTAACAGGTATAGTTCCCGATGATATCAAAACTTACCAAAAGAAGAAATTCTTGCGGGATGCTCGGCAGTACTATTGGGACGAGCCTTATTTGTTCCGCACATGCGCTGATAACATCATTCGGCGTTGTGTTCCGGAAAGTGAAGTAATGGCAATTCTAAAGGCATGCCATGACTCTCCTGTTGGGGGTCATCATAGCGGAAACCGGACTGCAGCCAAGGTACTTGAGTGCGGCTATTACTGGCCGACTATTTTTCATGATGCTAATCTTTTGGTGCGGTCCTGTGATCAATGTCAAAGGCAAAGGAATATCGGCAGAAGGCAAGAGATGCCTATGAATTTTGTTATGGAGGTGGAAGTGTTCGATGTCTGGGGGGTCGACTTTATGGGACCTTTTGTGAGTTCTGGTGGAATGAAATACATCTTGGTAGCTGTGGATTATGTGTCAAAATGGGTTGAGGCGGTGGCTTTACCCAATAATGAGGCCAAAAGTGTTATGGGGTTCCTTAAGAAGAACATATTTACTCGTTTTGGGACTCCGAGGGCGATAATCAGCGATGGTGGATCCCACTTTTGCAATAAAGCGTTCGCGGGACTGATGGAAAAATATGGTGTAAAGCATAGGGTGGCAACGCCGTATCACCCTCAGACAAGTGGACAGGTTGAAGTGTCCAATAGGGAGATTAAAAGTATTCTAGCAAAGACAGTTAATGCCAATAGAACTGATTGGGCCCGCAAGCTCGATGACTCTCCATGGGCATACCGGACTGCTTTCAAGACTCCAATTGGGACTTCACCCTTCAAGCTTGTATTCGGAAAAGCTTGTCACTTGCCGGTTGAACTTGAACACAAAGCTATGTGGGCGCTGAAGAAGCTGAACATGGATTGGGAGGAAGCAACCAAGCTGCGGTTGTTTCAATTGAATGAGATGGATGAATTTCGGTACCAGGCATATGAGAGTGCAGCCCTTTATAAAGAAAGGATGAAGCAATACCATGA
This sequence comes from Lycium barbarum, assembly GCF_019175385.1. NCBI lineage: Eukaryota > Viridiplantae > Streptophyta > Magnoliopsida > Solanales > Solanaceae > Lycium > Lycium barbarum. The sequence goes on along the minus strand of NC_083348.1, from coordinate 13,949,172 downwards.
CAAAAAGATTCTGAAGCGAGAGTTCTACAAGGGCGACTCTGTATTACTGTTTAACTCTCGGCTGAAGTTGCTACCAGGTAAGCTCAAATCCAGGTGGTCTGGTCCGTTTGAGGTGGTAGGTGCCTCACCCCATGGCGCGGTTGAATTGAAGTCCGGAGATGGTACTCGGACATTTAAGGTGAATGGGCAGAGATTGAAGCACTACCACGGAATGGTTTCGGAGGATAGGATTGTTGATCGCTACAGGTTGAAACACCTCGGCACGAACAATGATCTGGTGTACCAAGAGAAGGAGTGATTGGTCACCACCGTCGTGCCGCGACGTTAAATCAAGCGCTTCTTGGGAGGCAACCCAAGTGTAATGTTTATTCTTCTTTGTTGTTCTTCATACATATAGGGTAATGGTTGTTTTGGTGCAGGAATATGTGACAGAAAAATTCTGCTGAGATGCAGGTAAGTTCAGTTATCAGACACTATTCTGCACCATTGCAAAAGACGCCTGAAGTATACGGACCGTATTTCATAATACGGCTCGTACCACAGAGCGTATTTAACAATGCTGCAGAGCAGTGAGCACTGTAATGTAACATGCTGGTTTACGACCACGTAGGACGGACTGTATTTCACAATACGGTCCGTAAACCTGAACGTAAACTAACATGAGACAATATAGTGTACTGCCCACAATAACATCTCTAAATACGGGCCGTAAATCGATATACGGACCGTATTTAGAAATATAAAAAAAAAAAAAGTAACACAGGTTTAAATAACACGCAAATTAAACCAAAGGGTATATACACACCATCTCACCGCATCAACTTCCCTCCATTCTTTCACCTCACCTTCACGTCTCCCTCCATCTTCACGATTTCCCTTTCAATTTCTATTCCATCCCCACGTATACCCACCATTAAACCATCACCTTCCATCTTCCTAACCACCATAAATACGAAAACTCCACCAAAAACAAAGAAAAAATCAAAACCCAGCCCACCAAAAATTCCATCTCACCAAGAATTTGAAATCTCCCTCTGCCCTAGGTTTAATTTCGTGAGTGATTGCAGTGGTGCTCTACAAATCTGTGTTTCTAGTGGTCTGATCCATCATTGAAAGGTATGACTCATGCTCCGCATCCTTCTTTGTTATCTGTGAACTTGAACTTGGTGGTAAGTGATTGTTTAGACTGGGTTGGTGAAATTAAGTGCTTAATTCCCTTGGTTAATGATCTAGTGAGGGGATAAAGGTGTTCAATGTTTTTAATTCTCGTGGGTAACTGTTAATAACACCCAAATGGGTTGGAGGGCATTCCATACTTCAAAATTTGAAGTTTTTGGTCTGCCCACCAATGGCTTGACACTCGCGGGAATTATGAATATTGATAGAAAAATAGGCAAAGTCTGAGTAGCCTAAACCCCAACACAATGTGAAACCGAGATATGATATGAAATTGTGAAATCAAAATAGGTGTGTCTATGGTGCGAATTACGATTGCACATTACGGACCGTATTGCACTTTACGGTCCGTATTTAAGCATGTTAAGTGGACAGAATGACATCCTAAAGGAATCCTAGTTTACGATCTGACTTTACGGACCGTAAACCAGTTTACGGTCCGTATTTAGGATTTCACCAGGGGACAGAATGTTCTGCAGATGATTGCTCAATTTACGATCGCAGTTTACGGACCGTAAACCAGTTTACGGTCCGTCTTTTGTGTTTACGACCACAGACAGAACATGTATTCTGTGCACAGTCATATATTCTTATCTTTGGTTGATTGTTCAATAATAACTGATATGTGGTGTCTTTTGCAGGAATGGGTCAGAAAATAAAAGCAACGAGAGCGGGGGCCCACAGCACGGGCAAGAAACAGAGAGCGCGCTCGGATTCAAGGTTGATAGATGAACCTTCCACTTCGGAAGGGGAACAATCAGGATCCGAGTATGCCGAGGTTATATCGCCACCTAAAGTCCGGGGGGCCCCCACCCAAGACAAAATGGCAACCACATCAACCCTGCCCTCACCCATGACTCCATCAAAATCTGCGTTGGAAGCTTCCCAGTCTGAAGAGGGGGATTCTGACGCGAAAGCATCAAGCAGGGGGGCAGCCACCGAGACTACACCAGAGAGTGACTCAGCAGGGCCTAGTGAGGGCAGTGATCCTGTTGATGGTACGCCACCGAAGGGTCGTAAGCTGGTCGTCAGGACCAAACATTTAGATGATGAGAAGCTGCGGTTCTCGGTAAAGGGGTCAAAGGAGTTGTATGACCAAGGGATGGCCGGGGTCTGAGAATGGTGGGCAGCCGTCGAGGAAAATATTTGAAGAACGACGGTTGATCTTCGATGGTATTTCAGCACACCCACAGCTGGATGATACCATCAAAGGATACAAATTAGATACCTTCACTCATGAGCCGGGAGAATATGCTCCGCATATTGTGCGGGAGTTCTATGCATCCTATGGGGCCGTCTTGAGGTCGATGAAAAAGCCAAGTCTTGCCTGGCATCAGATCCCAATGCTGGAGAATGTGACGGTTTGGAACTCCTTGGTTAATATCTCCGCCAAAGCCATCAAAAGGGTCCTGTTTGGCGATGACTTTGTAGCTCCCACTGATCTGAGCCTGTTCTTAGACAAACGAGACAGGAAGGACAACAAATCCGTCAGGCAATAGACTGCAGCACTCATCACATCCGAGCCACATGAGCAGAAATGGACTAACGATGGGAAGGTTAAGATCGCTAAGAGCTGTTTGTCCACGGAGGCCAAATTTTGGTGGACTTTGCTGCGGTATCGGATCACTCCAACACAGGCAGATAATACCCTGTCCACCAATCAGGCAGTCACTATTGCATCCTTCATGTCGAGATACCCGATGGATATTGGGGAATTGATAGCGGAGGAGCTGCATGTCCGGGCACACAAGCCAAACCAGAACATGGTCTTTCCATGCCTTATCACGTCATTGTGTCGACGGGCAAGAATAATTCCGCTTTCAGAGTGGGACGGCACCATTACAGCCGCACATGTGGGGGATTGGAGAAAAAACAAGCCGGTAAGCAAAAAGGACCGGGAGGCAGATCAGTCCGGTGATGAGGACGACACTCAGTTAGAGTGGAGTCCGAGCCGTGCTTATGGGACTGATCCAGGAGGTTCCGAGTTTGGTGCTGCCGCTACTGGACCGGAGGCTCCCACGACAGGTGCTCCATCTACTGTCGGTACACAGGGTGATGCAGCCACACTAGCTGTTTCGGAGGCAAGGCCTCCACCACCACTTTCGGCCACACCGGATCCTCCTTCGGGGTCTGCCACTGCTGCTGCGACAGCCGAGCCTGTTGATCCAGAGGTGGGGTTGCTACACTTCAGCCCTGCTAACTACAGCCAAATCGCAATCAAAGCGGTGCGGACCGAAAGGCAAGTAGACAAAATCTTGCAACAATTCAGGCTGAAGGTGGCGAGGATAGTGCAGCAACTGGTCACTGAGGCAACCACAGAAATCCGTGCGGAGTTTGAGAAAAATCACGAGGTGTATCAGGCTCGACTAGACAGCTTTGAGGCGAGATTGTTGACTCGAGAGCAGACTGCACTCGGTGGGGAGTCTAGTTCTTTGAGGAGTGAGTTGGAGAAGCTAAAAAAGGAGCTTGACACACTCAAGATGCACGGGATGGTAGCCGCACCAGCACCAGCACCACGGGCCATTTTGCCTAGTACGTTTAAGGTGCTGGATTTGCTGGATTCTGAGGAGGAGACGGAGGATGCGGAACCATTCATTCGCGGTACTGGAAAGAGGGTCAGTGAGTCATCTGAGGACCCGGAGGAGTTGGCCAGAAGATTAAAAAAGACTGAAAAGAAGGATCTGCAGCAGGCGATCTTTCAGTCATTGGTTGAGCCGCAGCGCCAACCTGGAGAGTCCGCAAGTCAGCCGCCGGATGCAGCGGGCCAGCCATGAGATGTTCACAGCATTCAGGTACTTTCTCGCTCCCTTGTTCTTATATTTGAAGCACTGAGACAGTTCTTGATTTTTCGATGGGGGTGGGACTTATTGATAGTAGGGTAGTGTAAATATGTGTTTAGGAACCCCCTCGGCTTTTCTTTGCCAGATTTCTTTTCCTGATGGGGGTTTATTTTGTTGAAACTGGCATGTTTAGGATGTTGCTAGGTTGAGTAGAATAATTTTGACTTAGTCGGTGTTACTTTGTAACTGATGGCATGTGTGTGGTTTGTTGAAAATTTTGGACCCCTCAGAATTTTTGAAAAATGCATACTTAGAACACTTATTGTCTGACATGATTGATTCTTGATATGACATTGTAATTATTGGGGTATTGTGTGTGACGAATGGCTACCTAGGAGGCCACAAGTGTAAAAATGATTATCCTTATGCCGATGTGTGTGTGAGTTGTTAGTTTTATTCTGTTTACACATGTATAATCTAGAACTTGCCCGGTTAGTCTTGCTTGAAATCCAAAAGTTAGTTTGGTTGTGAGATGATCTTAGGCTTTCTTTGTTGAAATAGTCACTTTGCCTAAATAAGCCTTACCAAAAGTGTTAAATACCCCTAGTTTCCCTTTTGAGCCTTTTTGACCTTTTTCTTGGCTAGCCAATTATGAAACCTTACCCTTTGTGCAATTCATCCACCTTTGCACCCGTTTCCTCCTTGATGCTACTAGGTAGACGAGGCAAAAGCCTAAGTTAGGGGTAAATTAAATGTGAAGTAGAGGTTGAGAACAAAGGTTGGGAGATGGTGAAATTTTGTTAGTAGAGAGTCGATGTGGTAGTTGATACAATATAAAAAAAAATAAAAAAAAATAACAATATATATATATAAACCAGGAAATTGAAACACACAAAGAATTGCTAGTTGAATAGGAATAAAACCACATCGAGGTCAAAAACGTTAAAGGAAAGACGGGGCTGGAAAGAAAGGAGGCGAATCAGGGTAAAAGAGATGTTGTAGTGTCAAGGAGGGTGAGCCACTAATACCCAAAAAGTATCCTACCCGTCCCTAAGCCTACATTACAAGCCGAAACAAGTCCTAATGTGATCACAACCGAACGAGCCTAGGATGAGAACACTGAAAATAAGGGCAAGCTTATGGTATTTGCATATGTGAATATGAATTCTTTGTGAGTGTTGAGTGTCTTTCTCTTCTCATTCATTTTCGTCCCATTCTTGTCGTATATATGTGTGTTGGGACATTCTTTGGTCTATGTGAGGGCATAAGGATGAGAATTGAGCAAACTAAAGTGACTGCCGAAAGTAGTGTTTGTATGCATGATAATATGTTCGATAATGTAATGTCATGTTTGGAAGCGTCATGGTTAGTCATAACATTCTTAAAGTGTGTAATATTGCTGTACAATAGACAGTTGGGGTGGTCAGTTGAAAGAAAACATGCATGCTAGAAGTTCCGAGGCAAAACCGATGTAGACATTCTTATTCTGTGATATCTAGGTGTTAGATTGAGTCGTTGCGTGGTATGGCTTGCTTGAGGACAAGCAAATACTTTAAGTTGGGGGTGTTGATGTGGCGTAATTTTTACGCCACAATCGATACTTTTCGGCTATAATTTTTACTTGTTGTTAAGCAAGTCAATGTGATTTTACGTGTTTGTTAGTGTTTTTCAGGTGAAGGAACAGATTTGGCAAGATCACAGTTGAAGTGCAGATCATGGTCGTAAATTGAAGTTTACGGACCGTATTCCATGGTCATGTTTAAGGATAACAGAACCAGAAAGTCAAACTGAGAAGATGGTGGTTTACGAGCTAGGTTTACGGACCGTATTCCAGTTTACGGTCCGTATTCCATCACATATTTAGCATTCAAGCGTCTGGCAGAAAGTCTGAGATTAGCGAAGTGAAAGACGACCATGAAGTTTACGGACCGTAAACCAGTTTACGGTCCGTCTTTTGGAAGGTTGAGTTCCACACAGCTGAGAAGACGACAGTTACATCCGGCATTTTTGTATATTCGAAAAATTTCGAGATAACTTGACTTGTAATGAATAAGGCCATGTTTGGACCTTACTTGGTATGAATGTGTCGGTTAGGAATACGTTGGTGTGGAATTACGAAAGGAGGCCAAGGACAAAATTGGAATTTCGGAAACTTGTTTCATGAATTACAAAATGTAACCAATTGAACCCCCAAAAAAAAATAAGAGGAATAAGGCCCAACAAAGGGAAGGCCCAACCGGCCATGTACACTTAGCCCAAGCCCATGGGATTAATTTCCATGTGATGATATATTCATCCATATCCTAAGAACATTCAAGAGAAAACAAGAAAAAAAAACCAAGAGGAAAAAGAGAGAGGCAATTCGGCTAGAGGAGAGAAAGAAAGAAAGAAAAGAAAAAAAAATTCTAGCCCTTCAATCTTGGTCCAAAAATTGAAATTGTTGTGTATTCATACTAAGCTCAAGATTCTCTTCAAAGTGGCATAATTATTTTGGCAAGAAAGTAGCTTGGGTGACAAGTGAAGGAGTTGAGAAAGGTAAGAATTTTACCATTTTTATACCATGGGATATATGTATATATGTTGTAGTGTGTGGGAATGAATGAAAAAGCATGAAAGTCTTGTGAGTTGTGAATGTGTGTGTATGGCCGTATGTATGTATATGTTGAATGTCTATGGTGACTTGAAATTATGTTGAAATCTAGTTGTAGTTAATGTGGGAATTGTATTAGAAATGAAAGTTGAATGAATTAATGGAAGTTGGAGAATATAGTATGTGGCCGTATGGTGTGTGTTGATGTTGGAAGGTGAACTAAATTTTGTTAGTATGTTAATTGTGTTAATTGTGAAGTGAATGAAAGAGTAATGGTTTTTGTTGTTATGGAAAAATGATTATTAAGTTGTTGTAGGAAAAACATGCAAGTTTATTATAATTATGTAAATGCGGGAGTGAAAGTAGGAAGATGCAAATTATGGTTATCATTGATGGAGTTGGAAGGTAAGAATATGTTATGGATGTTTATGCTAAAAGATTGGAAGTTGTGGGCGAAATCTGCCCTTAGTGGGAAACTTGTATATTGCGTATATATTGTGTATATCTTGTGAAAATGGTATGATATGCCCCCGAAATATGTTGTAATGATCTTGATGAGTGTTGAATATGAAAATGGTAGGATTGGTTTGGAAGTGTAAGGTTGAAATGAAAGATGTTTCGTTATGCCGGAAAGATGGCTAGTAAAGCCATATCGTGTATTATGTTATGCTTGTTGTTGTTATTGATGTTGTTTCTGGGTTGCTGTGTTGATGAACCAAGCCGAGCTAAGTCTCGGGGATGTTATATATATAGGGGAAATGCTGCCGAAATTTCGGTAGGCAAGTATGTATTAAGTTTGGAGTCTTAAAGTTTGAAATTAACAATTGGTAAACTTGACCATTTCTAGATTTTGGACGAAATTGGAGTTGAAGCCAAGCGAGCGTAAGGCGCAATCGAGGTATGTAAAGCCTTCCCCTTTATTCTTAGGCATGTTCTGGATGTAATAGGCTCGGCCGCGAGCCTTAAGTACGACTCCGTTCCTCGGAATTCGAGATGGAAATCCGCTCCAATTCCTTCACTACAATTGAAACCATTTCCTTATAAAATGCCTTCAAAGTGAACTTTTGCACGAAACCTTCCCAAACGGAGTCGGAACACTTCCAAATGATTATGGATGACCTCATAAGGTCTATTATCAGTAATTTACATATGTCGCCCCGAGTTGGTCCGAGGGGGGCCCACAAGGCCCGATGCCTTCTGTATAACCTTAATTACTTTGGTTCTGTCCGATTTTCTTAGAAAATATCTAGACTATTATTTTGGTTATGAAATGACTATTTTTATGCAAATCTTACAAAATGATTTCTGGACATCTAAGAATCTGATCCTGATAATAATCTGTCGTGCCTTCCCAAGTAGGACATAGGTGCGTATTATGCATACTATCCGGATACTCTAACTTGACTCGCCGTATGGCACCCTTCAGTTTGATTGAGTCTGTATGTTGAGTCTGTATGCATGTGGTTTCTCATTAATCTGTTCGTGGTTGTCTCAATGCATTCCTTCACTGCGTCCCGGGCCAGGTTCTGTTATCGTGCACATTCCTCTGCATTGTTCACCGCGTCCCTCGGTGTGCGGGCCGGGATCTATTTATATCTATATGATATTATTATCTGTGTATGGGGATGGCGGCCAGGATGGCATATGATCTGATCTGATTCTGTCTGTCAACCGCGTCCCGTACTAAGAGGGCTGGGTTCTGTTACCGTGCCCCCAGACAGGGCCGGGATCTGTATGTATGTATGCATGTGCCATCAGCATTTATATAAGCACATGCCTCTGTATGATTCTGTATGACTCTGTATGATTCTGTATAACTCTGTATGACTCGGCATGCATAATTCTGTCCGTCCGTCTGGATTACGATTTTGTCTGTATGTCCGTATGGATTCTGATTCTGTTTGTCCGTATGGTTTACGATTCTATCTGTCTGTCTGAACCATGATTCTGTCCGTCTGTCGGGATTATGATTTCGTCCGTCCGTTTGACTTATGGTTCTGTCCGCTATATATATATATATATATATATATATATATGCTTCCGGTTCAGACTATGATTATGTTTGTTATGTTTCTGCTTTACATACTCGGTACATTTTTCGTACTGACCCCCGGTTCTTCGAGGGCTGCGTTACATGCCCGCAGGTACAGACGCACCTGGAGATACACCGCTAGTCTAGGGCTCAGATTCTGCTATTGTGAAGAGCTCCTTTAGTCCGGAGCAAATACTTTTGGTATATATCTTCTGTCATCTGTAGACTCTGTATGTATGGTATTATGGGGTACGGCAGGGCCCTGTCCCGTCATCTGATTCTGTATGTCTGTAGAGGCCTGTAGATAGATATGTGGGTTACGGGTTTCATCTGTTTAGGTAAGTACGAATGATTTTGTGACTCCGTCTGTATGTTAGCCTCATCGGCTTGTCTGTAAATTTCTGTATGTTCAGGTATGTATATGTTCGCGTGCGTCGCATCTGTATCGGCCTGATTCTGTACACATCTGTTTGAAAAAAAAAAAGGGATCATTATGGTATGAAATTCTGTTAAGTAGGTACGTATGGGTATCCAGTTAGGATACCAGTCGCGGCCCACGGGGTTGGGTCGTGACAGAAGTTGTATCAGAGCGGTTAGTCCTCGGTATGTCTACAGGCCGTGTCTAGTAGAGTCTTGTTTATCGGTGTGTTGTGCACCACATCTATAAACAGTAGACTACAGGACATCTAGGATGTTACCCTTCTTCGGATCTTAGATCGTGCGATAAAGTTGTATGGTTAGGATGTTTCCTACAAATTGTTGTATCTACAGCGAGGCTCCAGAAGAGCAGAAGTGTCAGTATTTGGGAAAAATGTTTCTGACCCTCTTCCTGCAGGTGATTGCGGATTGACAAAGAATGAAGAGGAGTGCTTCTGATGATGGGGATAGGGGTGCTAAGAAGGCCCCTAGGACGTTACCAGGACCGCGTAGGCAGATCCCCAGCTACTCGATTGAGACAGACCCTTCGGAGGATCCAGAGACAATTCCTCCCGAGTTTCTGATTCCCAGAGCAGAGGATCCCAGAGAAGATAGTTATGATACTGACCCCTCGGAGGACCCAGCGACGATACCTCCAGAGTTCCTTACCCCCAGGGAGGAGGATAGCCCCGATGCTGAGCCACTAGAGCATTCCTCTGGGACGCCGGAGGAGGAGGTCCCCGAGGACATGCCAGCAGCTCCTGTAGTGGAGCATTATGTTAGACAGGCTTCTCCGGAGAGTGTTACGCCCTACTCCAGTCCTTTGTCCTGGCCATCAGTGAACCAGGAATTGCCGGGCTACCTACACTCCTCCGATTCAGATGCAGGTAATAGCGGGGGCCAGGCGAGTGGGGGTCAGACAGATGATGATGATGAGAGACACAGTTCCCACGGCAGCTCCCCAGGTTAGACCCGAGATTGATCATTTATGAGTATGTAAGTTTCCTAGAATTTCCGATGTGTGTATGATATCTGAAAAATGTTATTCAATGATGACGACGGAAATTTAGAAAGGATTAGAGACCTAGTGACTAAAGGCAAGGGCGACTGAGATGTCCCCACCATCAGTGTGAATCTAGAAACCCCAGATGAAAGTGAACAGGAAAGTGCCTCCGATGACATTTGAGTTGGGCATGTGAGGTAAGTTTCGCCATTGTTAAAATTTTTATTTGAAGTTATCGGCCCTGTTGAGGCATGGTTGGTATTTCTGGTGTACAGGTTTAGGATAGCGAGAAATACAGAGGAACCTCTGCCCAAATATTTCCAGAAATATGGAGATAAATATGTAAATTAAGTACTAAAAGGTTCCGCGATACTTGTCGGAATCTAGTTTTCCTCTGTTGGTGGGTGGAGAGCACCTTACGATGATATTTTATCAGATTTCATCGACTAATTGGAGATGGGATTCGTGGGATGAAGATGTAAATCTGTGGGCTATCTAAAATCGTATGTATATGTGCATGAAAGTGAATATCGGAGGTTCAGAAAGGCAATATGGTAATTGTATGGCTTAGCCCGGGGTGGGACCCACTACGAGAATTTTCTGAAAATTTACTAAGACCCCGATCTGCCCTAAATTACGTGACAAAGGTCGTGCGGGGCAATCGATGAAATTATATTAGCCATAACGCGTCAAAACGCATGAAAGTTTCGAGGTTAAGCGTGCTAAGGCCAGGGCAATTCTGGGATGGGTGACCCCCCTGGGAAGTAGCGCAAAATTTTTCACAAGTGTAAGTATGATAGATATAAATGGAAAGTTGGGGCAACCTAAGGGAAAAGAAAATGTGTGGAGTAACTAGTGCCCTTACAGGAGTCGCGCAGATCGATGCGGACTAAATGGGCGAGAAGAAAAGAAAAAAAAAAAAAGCAAAGCGCAATACCGCTCGGAAATTGAGCGAAGTCGGATAACGATCGGAGACGTTCGCAAGTAAGATATTAGTAAATGTATGTGTATATGTATGTGTACGATTTTCGTCTGGTGCCCATGTGGATCAAGAGCCGAGTCCCGGCGATTAACGTTGTGATAGACGGAAGGTTTTACTAAACCGAATACATGAAACGAAGCGGAGGTAAGGACACGAGTGTTGTCAAAGGATAGAAAAAAAACCCCCGATTACATTATAACTTAGTCCGGTGCGACGATATCTAGAAAAGAAAATGAGTAGGGATAGTAGGAAAGATGAAGGATAAGAAACGTGAAGAAGCGGAGGCTTTGAAAAAGTCGATAAGCGACACGTAAGACGATTTGTATGACAACTTGACGAACAAGTTTATGAATGAGTGAACAGGTTTTGATGAAATAATCTGTGATACAATGGTCGGAATGAATAATGAGATATCGATAAAAAGGAAATTTTCATAAATCACCGGAGCCTCAATAGGAGTAATCCGATTCTAAACCAGATTCTATCTGTTATACGTCTGCACTTCTGATTCTGATAAGGCTCTGCCCATTACACCTCCGTACTTCTGGATCCGATTATGTTACTGTCTGATAAACCTCTGTACAATTAACTCTGGATATAAATCTGTCTGACACACCTCTGTATGTCTGACTCTGGATATGAATCCGTCTGATACATCTCTGTACGTCTGATTTTGATCACACGTCTGTCTGATACATCTCCGTATGTCTGATTCTGATTACGAATCCGTCTGATATATCTCTGTACGCCTGACTCTGATCTCGGATCTGTCTGATACACTCCCATACGTCTGATTCTGATTACGAATCTGTCCGCCATGGTTTAATACGTTTGCCTCTGACTACGAATCTGTTCGATATGCTCATGTGCGTCCGATCCCAGTTATGAATCTGTTTGGTGTGAAGTGTTTGGAATGAAGTGGGATTGTGATAACGTGGCAAAGACTCGAGGAGTGTAACAAGAAATGATATTGATTATGATGTCTGAAAAGCATTCCTTTGTTATTAGAATGTAGCTCATGACCCAGTGATTATGTGGGATGTGAGAAAATACGTTATGAATGCACTTGAATCAGTAATGTGAAAAATCACTCCCTCGTAATGGTAAAGGATCCGTATCGGAAAGTCAACAAAGGACAATTATAAATGAACCCTCCCGAAATAGTATGACGCCCCACGAAGTCGATTTAACATTCGAGGACGAATGTTTTAAAGGAGGGGAGGATGTTACATCCGGCATTTTTGTATATTCGAAAAATTTCGAGATACCTTGACTTGTAATGAATAAGGCCATGTTTGGACCTTACTTGGTATGAATGTGTCGGTTAGGAATACGTTGGTGTGGAATTACGAAAGGAGGCCAAGGACAAAATTGGAATTTCGGAAACTTGTTTCATGAATTACAAAATGTAACCAATTGAACCCAAAAAAAATAAGAGGAATAAGGCCCAACAAAGGGAAGGCCCAACCGGCCATGTACACTTAGCCCAAGCCCATGGGATTAATTTCCATGTGATGATATATTCATCCATATCCTAAGAACATTCAAGAGAAAACAAGAAAAAAAAAACCAAGAGGAAAAAGAGAGGCAATTCGGCTAGAGGAGAGAAAGAAAGAAAGAAAAGAAAAAAAAATTCTAGCCCTTCAATCTTGGTCCAAAAATTGAAATTGTTGTGTATTCATACTAAGCTCAAGATTCTCTTCAAAGTGGCATAATTATTTTGGCAAGAAAGTAGCTTGGGTGACAAGTGAAGGAGTTGAGAAAGGTAAGAATTTTACCATTTTTATACCATGGGATATATGTATATATGTTGTAGTGTGTGGGAATGAATGAAAAAGCATGAAAGTCTTGTGAGTTGTGAATGTGTGTGTATGGCCGTATGTATGTATATGTTGAATGTCTATGGTGACTTAAAATTATGTTGAAATCTAGTTGTAGTTAATGTGGGAATTGTAATAGAAATGAAAGTTGAATGAATTAATGGAAGTTGGAGAATATAGTATGTGGCCGTATGGTGTGTGTTGATGTTGGAAGGTGAACTAAATTTTGTTAGTATGTTAATTGTGTTAATTGTGAAGTGAATGAAAGAGTAATGGTTTTTGTTGTTATGGAAAAATGATTATTAAGTTGTTGTAGGATAAACATGCAAGTTTATTATAATTATGTAATTGCGGGAGTGAAAGTAGGAAGATGCAAATTATGGTTATCATTGATGGAGTTGGAAGGTAAGAATATGTTATGGATGTTTATGCTAAAAGATTGGAAGTTGTGGGCGAAATCTGCCCTTAGTAGGAAACCTGTATATTGCGTATATCTTGTGTATATCTTGTGAAAATGGTATGATATGCCCTCGAAATATGTTGTAATGATCTTGATGAGTGTTGAATATGAAAATGGTAGGATTGGTTTGGAAGTGTAAGGTTGAAATGAAAGATGTTTCGTTATGCCGGAAAGACGGCTAGTAAAGCCATATCGTGTATTATGTTATGCTAGTTGTTGTTATTGATGTTGTTTCTGGGTTGCTGTGTTGATGAACCAAGCCGAGCTAAGTCTCGGGGATGTTATATATATAGGCGAAATGCTGCCGAAATTTCGGTAGGCAAGTATGTATTAAGTTTGGAGTCTTAAAGTTTGAAATTAACAATTGGTAAACTTGACCATTTCTAGATTTTGGACGAAATTGGAATTGAAGCCAAGCGAGCGTAAGGCGCAATCGAGGTATGTAAAGCCTTCCCCTTTATTCTTAGGCATGTTCTGGATGTAATAGGCTCGGCCGCGAGCCTTAAGTACGACTCCGTTCCTCGGAATTCGAGATGGAAATCCGCTCCAATTCCTTCAGTACAATTGAAACCATTTCCTTATAAAATGCCTTCAAAGTGAACTTTTCCACGAAACCTTCCCAAACGGAGTCGGAACACTTCCAAATGATTATGGATGACCTCATAAGGTCTATTATCAGTAATTTACATATGTCGCCCCGAGTTGGTCCGAGGGGGGCCCACAAGGCCCGATGCCTTCTGTATAACCTTAATTACTTTGGTTCTGTCCGATTTTCTTAGAAAATATCTGGACTATTATTTTGGTTATGAAATGACTATTTTTATGCAAATCTTACAAAATGATTTCTGGACATCTGAGATTCTGATCCTGATAATAATCTGTCGTGCCTTCCCAAGTAGGACATAGGCGTGTATTATGCATACTATCCGGATACTCTGACTTGACTCGCCGTTTGGCACCCTTCAGTTTGATTGAGTCTGTATGTTGAGTCTGTATGTATGTGGTTTCTCATTAATCTGTTCGTGGCTATCTCAATGCATTCCTTCACTGCGTCCCGGGCCAGGTTCTGTTATCGTGCACATTCCTCTGCATTGTTCACCGCGTCCCTCGGTGTGCGGGCCGGGATCTGTTTATATCTATATGATATTATGATCTGTGTATGGGGATGGCGGCCAGGATGGCATATGATCTGATCTGATTCTGTCTGTCCACCGCGTCCCGTACTAAGAGGGCCGGGTTCTGTTATCGTGCCCCCAGACAGGGTCGGGATCTGTATGTATGTATGCATGTGCCATCAGCATTTATATAAGCACATGCGTCTGTATGATTCTGTATGACTCTGTATGATTCTGTATAACTCTGTATGACTCTGCATGCATAATTCTGTCCGTCCGTCTGGATTACGATTTTGTCTGTATGTCCGTATGGATTCTGATTCTGTATGTCCGTATGGTTTACGATTCTATCTGTCTGTCTGAACCATGATTCTGTCCGTCTGTCGGGATTATGATTCTGTCCGTCCGTTTGACTTATGGTTCTGTCCGCTATATATATATATATGCTTCCGGTTCAGACTATGATTATGTTTGTTATGTTTCTGCTTTACATACTCGGTACATTTTTCGTACTGACCCCCGGTTCTTCGAGGGCTGCGTTACATGCCCGCAGGTACAGACGCACCTGGAGATACACCGCCAGTCTAGGGCTCAGATTCTGCTATTGTGAAGAGCTCCTTTAGTCCGGAGCAAATACTTTTGGTATATATCTTCTGTCATCTGTAGACTCTGTATGTATGGTATTATGGGGTAAGGCGGGGCCCTGTCCCGTCATCTGATTCTGTATGTCTGTAGAGGCCTGTAGATAGATATGTGGGTTACGGGTTTCATCTGTTTAGGTAAGTACGAATGATTTTGTGACTCCGTCTGTATGTTAGCCTCATCGGCTTGTCTGTAAATTTTTGTATGTTCAGGTATGTATATGTTCGCGTGCGTCGCATCTGTATCGGCCTGATTCTGTACACATCTGTTTGAAAAAAAAAGGGATCATTATGGTACGAAATTCTGTTAAGTAGGTACGTATGGGTATCCAGTTAGGATACCAGTCGCGGCCCACGGGGTTGGGTCGTGACAACGACGAGGGTGTAAACCATCTTTACGGTCCGTAAACTGATTTACGGACCGTATTTCATCATGACGGGACTGAAGTGCAAAATCTGTAACTTATGTAATTCCAAAACCTATAAATAGTCATTGTAGGGTTTTAATATTCATCATTCAATATATTTTTGTCTCTTGACTTAGAACATAAAATTTTGTAGTTTTTTGAAGATTCAAACATCAATTCAAGTATTCTCAATTCCCTTTTCATTCCAAAGTAAGCACTTATGAATTCTTCAATTTCTTATTCCTTGTTCTTCGTCATGAGTAACTAAATTCCCTTACTAGGGTTGTGAACCTAATGATGGGTGTTTTGTGATTGGGTTGTGATTGATATACAAATAATGGATTATTAGGGTTTAGTTATTCTTCATTCTTCATTCATAATTAATGGTTGCAAACATTGATTAAAGCCATAAACCCTAAATTTATTTGGAAAAATAATTAGGGTTGGTAAGAATAATTAACAAGAAATCAAAGCTTTAAACTTTGTTTAATAAATTCACTTAGGAATAAGAGGAATTTACTTGGCACGATGAATCGTTCTTCATAATCACTTTCTTATATTTGGGAAAATCATAGAAAGATATAATCTTTATTTATTGGGAAATAGTAAAGATTCACATAGAGATTAAATGCATTCATATAATGATCCATTACAAGTATATCAAGATCAATACCCATGATCATACACTCTATCTAACGGGGACACAACCTTAGTTTCTTTTACCATAAGTATTCATCAAAGCAATAATTTAGCAACTAGTCATAGAAAAACCAACTTTTACACAACTTATCGGATAAAGCTATTAGACCTAGAACTTAGCATCTACGATTTTAGTACCCTTTTCACACCATATTCCCTGTGGGATTCGACCCCAACCTCGTTGGGTTACTATATTTGCAACGTCCGCGTTATGCCATTAATAGGTGTAATTTGAGCGTATCAGTACTCAATGATATAATCAAATGGCATTAACTTGGTAAGACAAGATAATTGAGAATTGGTATGCATCTTTTGTTCCATCAAAAACTTCAATGCTTTTTGGTCAATTCTGATGATGAGCTTTTGACTAAGCAAGTATTGAGACCACTTGGTTATAGCTTGTACAATAGATAGACATTGAAGCATGTCTTGGATATAAGACCTTGCTAATAAAGGCAACAGGATTCCCTTCTTGCATTAAGACAACACCAATTCCATATCCACTTGCATCAGTTTCTACAATAAACACCTTGTTTGCATCAGGCAGTGCCAAAACAAGAGATTGAGTAAGCATCATCTTAAGCTTGTCTAATGCAATAGTGGAAACATCTGACCACTTAAATTTGTCCTTCTTCGGCAAATCAGTTAAAGGTTACCTGATAACACCAAAACCATATGAATCTCCTGTAGTACCCAGCTAAGCCCAAGAAACCTCTTAGCTGCTTAATTGTGGTAGGAACTGGCCATTTCCTGATTGCTTCAATCTTATGAGGATTAGTAAAAACAACTTCTTGTGTAATAAAGTGACCCAAATACTCAATTCTCTTAACCCCAAAGAAACACCTACTCTCCTTAGCAAATATCTGATGTTTCTGCATTTCTTGAAACATACATCTAAGATGCCCCAAATGAACATCCATATATTGGCTATATATCAAGATATCATCACAGAAAACCAATACAAACTTCCTTAGAAAATCATGAAAAACAGTGTTCATAAGCCCTTAGAATATTGCAGGAGCATTTGAAAGTCCAAAAGGCATGACTAAATACTCAAAGTGTCCTGAATGTGTTCTAAAATCTGTTTTGGGAATATCTTGTACTGCCATTTTAAGTTGATGGTAACCAAACCTCAAGTCAATCTTAGAAAATATTTTGGAACCCCCTAATTCATCAAGTAAATCTTCCACAACAGGGATGGGGAATTTATTCTTGATAGTAAACTTATTGAGATCCCTATAATCAACACACATTCTCCAAGAACCATCCCTTTTTCCCACTAAAACAACAAGTGAAGCAAATGGGTTGCATCTAGGTTGGATAATGCCTTTATCCAACATTTGTTGCACCGCTTCTTCAATGATGTCCTTCTTACCATGAGGATACCTGTATGGTCTCTTATTTATTGATTCAGTACCATTCTTCAATACAATTCTATGGTCAAAAACACCTCTGGATAGAGATAGTTGCTTAGGTTCTTCAAATAACTGTTTAAACTTATGTAACAGATCGAACAATCTGACATCAGTAGTTGGATTTGCTTTAGTTTCTAAAGTGTACCACTGTATGTCACTACTCAAATATGGCACAACTTGTATCATGCATAGTTCAACTTGGTACCTGGAACTTTAGCCAACTTTCCAGCTCCTGGTGAAGTAACTTGATTTCCAGCTCCTGGTGAAGTAACTTGATTTCTAGCTCCCCTTAGACAATGCTTCCTACCTTTATACCAAAATTCCATGGTTAGTTTCTTGAAGTTCATCTTGATATCACCCAATGTTAATAACCACTAGACCCCGAAGACTAGACTGCAGGATCCTAAGGGTAAGAGCAAGAAATTTGTTGAAAACTTCACTCTTTGTAATAACCAAGAAATGGTACACATCTGATCCACGTTCATTGCATTACCATTAGCTGCAGATACTACATCTGGTAATGTGTGTTTGATCTTGCATCCCAACTTCATGACTACATTAGGATCAATAAGATTGTGAGAGCTTCCAGTGTCTATCAAAATGTGGAGTAGCTTCTTAGAATGATAGCCAGTTACTCTCACAGTTCTGTATCCAAGTGTCCCATTTAGAGCAAGTACTGAGATCTCCATTCGCTCTAAAGGATGGAGTGGTAATTGTAAATCTTGGTCTTCCACTTCTATTACTTCATCTTCTATAGGCTCCTCCAACACTGGTATATTTTCTTCCACTTCTAACGAATATAACTGTTTCAAGTTCTTGCACTTGTAACCAGGAACATATTTCTCATTACAGAAGTACATAGTCCTTTGGCCCTCTTCTCATTCATTTCCTCCACACTCAAAGTTCTTCTGTTAAACCATTTATATGGCATTGCATTACCAGTTGTAGGAGTTGGTAATAATGGTGGTTTGGATTGAAATCTCTGATTTGCATATCTTCTGTATATAGGCTGAACTTGAACTCCTGTACCACCAAGTTGGATAGCTGCAAGATAAGCTTCTTGCATCCTTGTAGTCTTGTAGACTTCAGACAGTGTCTTGGGATTGGTTAATTTCACAGCCATATTGAGTTCATGTTTTAAACCACCAAGAAAACAACTAATAGCATTTTCTTGAGACAAGGTGACTCTTGTCAAATGTTTCTCAAAAACAGCTTGATAATCCTTCACATTGCCAGTTTGTGTTATCTACTTAAGTTCCTCCATTGGATCATGATAATCAATCCCAAAATCTTTCCACCAAAGTCATGACATATTCAATCCATGAAGGAGGTTGCAAATACTGCCTGTATTTCGTGTAGGATGGATGCCATTGCATTGCCTCCCCTTCAAATTGCATTGATGCAATACCTATCCTTTCTTCCATAGGAATATTATCCACCTGGAAAAAAAAAATGTTCAATTCTGAATAACCAAGATCTAAGATCCTCACCAGAAAATCTTAAGAATTCCAGTCTTGACCATCTTGAAAATTGAGAGGTGTGATTTGTGAAACTGTTTTCACTTCTTTCCCTTTGTGACCTTTCATCAAATGGTCTTGCTCCTTCAAACTGCCTAGCACCTTCAAATTATCTCGAAGTTCCTTCAAATTGTCTCCCACCTTCAAATTGCCTTGCAGGTCCTTCAAATTGCCTTGCAATTTTTGGAATCTCCTCCCTTACCATAGGAGATTTGTCCCTCGAATTGACTACAGGATTTGCCAATTGTTTCTTCATTTCCAATACTACTTGATCCAGTTTCTTCAATGATGAAACTTCACGAGCCAAAGTGCTCATTTCTGTCAACACTTTCTGCATCATTTCACGAAGTTCGCCTACTTCACTTATGGAATTTTCATTTGCGCGAGTTGATTTCGTCATTTGATCCAAGGATTCGAATGCTATGATACCAATGTTACTCAAATGCAAGAATTCAATGGAGAATTCGAGGTTCGAGTACTGATTCAGGAGTTTTGAACTCGAGAAGAACAGTTACTAAAAATAGAAATAGGATCGAGTAGAAGAGAGAGTAGAGATTGAAGAAGAAATGTAATGTTGTATATTGATGAATAATTCCAGTGTACAATACTATATATATATATATATATATATATATATATATATATATCTAATGAATACAGCTGTGATTATCTTCAACTAACTAGTATAATTGACAGCTAATGTTTAACTGGCTGCTTGACAACTCATCAACAGACTCTAACTAACTATGCTGACCTGTCACTAACTAACTAACTTCTGGAACTTGACAACTAACTTCTAATTCCTCTTCCTTTAGCTGTGTATTGAATTGTATCTTCCTTAGCTGACTTCTAAATATCCCTTCCAACTATAAGTCTGACAACATTGCCTGGTCCCACTCGGAATCTCAATGTTTTTTGATGATTAAGGGATTATAGTCTGTCGTATGTATATAATCACTGGTACCACCTTCCCTGCTGTCAACACTGATAACATACTCAAACTGGAGACCTCATGTCTCCTTTTTTATGACAAGAAACAACTTTTCACATACCACAAAGAAAATGAAAGAATATTAAAGCTTCATAAACATGAAAAAAAAAGAGAAGCACTACTGAAGCAAAAATGACGAGTAGGAACAAAAAGAAAGAGATAAGATGACAATGGCTCATCATAAACCCATGCCCAAAACTTAACCTATTTAGGGATAATTAGGATAATCTTGAAGATTAATAGAGGTCCAATCAACAAGAAGATGAGAGCGGTGCTAGTGCACACACCACTGAATTTAAAGGACAATACTGTACAACACGTGATTTTAGTTTGTCATTTATTTAATGGGCACAATATTACAATTCACTAACCCAAAATAGTTGAAAAAGAAAGAAAAAAATAGCCAAATAGAGAAAACAAAAACATCTGAAATAACCAAGAATTGGTCTTCTCAATGTTAGCTAAATTCTTTGGCACTCAAGTCCCGGCAATGACGCCAATTGCCACAGTACAAACAATTATATGTAACCGCACAAGTAAATCTTCTACAAAAGCCATGTGAGAGATATTTCCCTTGATTTACCTGTTGTAGGCCCTCCTAAAGAGTTCAGTCAGTCAATCTTTGTGCTAATGCATTTCTATTTGTATCAGAAGAAATACTAACTCAATCAATCACCTGCTGCAATATTTTGTGGAAAAACTGAACCATGGTTCGAGAAATATTTCAGTCGATCATAATTTTTTTAGAATCAAAAACTCAGACTATACAAAACAAGAAGGATCATAAGAGCATGTGTCTTTCCAAACATTTAAAGCCTCTTTACAAACACCAAATTAACCTATTCAGCAAAACATTTGAAGACAAGATCAAACTCAGAAAAGAGGAGTTGCTGTATAAGAGTTAATGTGGCTTCATCCCTCCTAGATCATAGTCGTCCTGGGAACTTTCACTGTCATGAGAACCTTTACTGTCCTTCCCCTCAAGATCCTCTTCATCAGCCTCCTCATCGTCATCTTCAGTGTCCTTTACTATCTCACCACCAGCGTCATCTGCAGCGTCACGATCCTCTTCATCAGCATCATCGGCCTCCTCACCAGCATCATCTTCTATGTCCTTTACTACCTCATCCTCTGCCTCATGAAGATCTTTTTCTTCATCAGCTTCGTTGAAAAAAGTTAGAGGGTTCTCCCACAGCTCATCCTTGATTATTGCAGCAATTTCATCATCCTTCTGATTGACTTCACTACTGAACCACCTAAAGAAGCTATCCTCATCAAGGGGAGAAACTGCCCCATTGCCTTCCAACCATTGTATTGTGGAAGCAGTAACTTTTGTAGGTCGTCCTTCTTCAAGGAACGTGTAAGTCTTCGAGAGCAGTGTATTCCTAAAATGAGGATTTTGATTAAAGTAGAAGGTGATGGTATATCCGAACTTCACATCTGTAGAATGTTCCACTTCTAATGAACTCAAAAACTTGAGAACCTCTTGGTCCTTAGTGCTTATAAGTTCAGCAAGAACAGGGTGTCTCAAAAATGCCGTCAACCAAAAGTTAGGAATATCCTTAATGATATTGTTTCGCTTCTCATAGGCTGGCTTGCGGATCTTACTGTAATTTTGTGCTATCCTTAGCACTTCATCCCTTGCTTCTTCATTAATCTTCTCGAGCTTGTCTTGTATCTCTTGCAATTCTTCAATACTGAGAACTAGCTGCTTTCCATCAAAGTTGTTCTCCTCCTCCTCTGCTTTCTCTGCCATTTTCTGCTTCTTATTTCCTTTGTCAGTCCCTATCTGTTCCACAAAGCAAACCAGTAGGTCTTATAACTCTTTATTAATAAGACATACTAAACTTGAGATAATTGAAGGTCACCTTAACCAAATATATATGTTCATCCCTAATAAGTTGCATATGCTTCATCTCCACATCCCAAATCTTCTTCAATACTTCACGCTCTTCTTGTTCATAAACATACTCCTAAAAAACAAGTTCAATTAGTGCAAATAATGAAGTCATCCAACATAAGAAAAAGATCGAATTGTTGTTGTAACCAATCAGCACAATCATACAAAAGTGCAATGGTTCTGATTTTCACCTTCAAAGTTGCCATTTTGTGATGTTTCACATATTATTATTATGTGATGTAGCATTGGAACATTCCTCTTTGACTGCAAAATTAAAGAAAGGACTATCCTTACCTTCTCCAGAGCCTTGAGAACAAGCAATATGTAATCATTGCGGATATGCAAGCTCTTCTGGAGCAGTTCATATTGCAGAAGAGCCACCTCTTTTTTAACCCCTAGCAGTTGCACCATGGTGTTGAGAGCGATATTCACTTCTTCTTCCATGTACTTTATTACAGATTCACAATCCAGGCCATTGTAATTAGTGCTATCCAGTGATGTTGTTAACACATCTTGCTCCCGGAAAACTTCCAGCTCATCTTTCTCTTTGTTATCCCTGGTACACTCCGCTAATTCTTCAATAACCCTTCGTTTCTTTTTTTTGTTTTTCTTCAGGCGTTTCCTAGTAGGCAGTTCCGGATCTCTTCTCTTCAACTCATACCTTTGTGTTGTTTCTTCAAGATTAGAGCTGGACTGGCCTCCTCCATATGATTCCATTTTTGTGCCAGAGAAAGACATACTCGTCTAAACAAATTGAGGGAGAAAATCAATTGAATATATTGTCACCTGTAAAGAGGATGAGACACAAACATTAGATGCAACTTAACGGGAAGAAAAAGAATCTCGATTATGGTATAGAAGCCTTATGGTACTGCCCTCGTTTTACTTAGGCAATTGTTTAATAAATGACCTCTGATTTGTTTCTCTTAGCAAGTCAGACATTTATTCTTACATGATTAAAAATAGAATATAGATTTCCTTAAAAAAAAAAAAAAAAAAAACTCGTGATCAAAAAAAGCCTCTCTACTACATTCAAGTGGTGCATTGTGTTGGTCCAACATTGATAAGTCATAGCAACATCCACAAACGGGAGTCCCATGTCTCCTTTCTTTAACAAGAGACAACTTCTTGCAAACCCAAAAAATCTTCATTAACACACACAAAAAGACAAAAATGAAGAGGAAAGTTATCGTACAAGTAGAAACAGAAAAGAAATACATATAAGAGAAATTCCTAGTGCAAAAATCATCTTAAACCCAAGTGCAGATTACTAATTTAGAGAAATTTAGCACCTTCCATTACCGTTAAAGCAGCCCTTTTAACACACCATAATTTCAATAGTGCTTTCAAACTACAGCAACATCAGACAGGGTTAAACATATGCAGATGGAATTCTTGTCAATGTGACTAACAAGAGGGAGCAATGGTAATCAATTGAGGGAACTAAAGAGTTGTCACCTCTTTAAATGACTTGGAATCCGTAAAGACAGAGAAAGTAGAGATTTTTGGAAAAAAATAAATACTTTTGGGAGTATCAAAATTAAATTTTCAGAAGCTAAAAAAAAATAGTTTTTTGCTCAAAAGTACTTATTTGAAAAAAAATTTTGAGAAAAATATACTTAAAAACGCTTTTTAAAAGTTTGGTAAACACTAATTGTTGCTCAAAAGTATTCTTTTTATAAATTAATTGGTCAAACACAAATTGTTTTTCGCTAAAAATGTTTTTTTGAAAAGCACTTTAAAGAAAACACTTTTTCAAATAAGCTAATTTTAGAAATTTGGTCAAAGAGGGTATAAGTGTCCACTTACATAATAAAAAAAGAATTAACTTTATTTTTCTAGATTTACCCATATTTATTCAAGGCAATAAATTAGCAAGAAGCTTATTATTAAACATCTATTTTTTCTAGGAATTAGCGTTTTCTTAACGAGTGTGAAAAAGGCTTAGGGTGTGTTCAGTATGGAGCCAATTTTTCCATGTTCATTTCATTAAAAATTTTGAAAAACATTTTCTTTAGGAAAACAAGTTCCTCAAAAATGGGAAAATGACTTCCCTAAAAAAAAAGTAGGGAAAACAAGTCTATAAGTGCATTCCACCAACCACTCAACCCACCCCCAACCACTCCCACCACTCCACCCCTTCCCCCACCCCACCCCCACCCCTACGCCTACCCCACCCACCCACCCCTGCCCCATCTCCTCGCAAAAAAAATTAATTTTGTTTTGAAAAAAAAGTTTTAATTTTTTTTTGTTTGTTTTTTGCACCACCCCCACCCCATCCACCTCTACTGCCACCCCACCCCACCCACCCACGCTCCCCCCCACTGCCAAAAAATTAATTTTATTTTGAAAAAAAAAGTTTTGAATTTTTTTGTTCGTTGTTTTTTGCACCACCCCTGCCACCCCCACCCAAAAATAATTTTGTTTTGAAAAAAAAGTTTTAATTTTTTTTTCACCACCCTACCCCACGCCCACCCCGCCCACCCCTGCCCCCACCCCACTCCCCTCCCAAAAAAATTGATTTTGTTTTAAAATAAAAAAAAATGAATTTTGTTTTTTGTTTTTTGCACCACCCCCACCCAAAATTAATTTTGTTTTGAAAAAAAAAATTGAATTTCTTTTTGTTGGTTTTTTGCCCCATCCCCACCCCCTTTTCCCGACACCCACCACCCCTTCCAAAAACAATTAAGGGTGGGGGTGGGTGGTTGTGGGGTTTGGTATGTTATGGGTCCACACTGGGGGAAGGGGGGGGGGGGGGGGGAGGTGATGGTTTAGAAAATCCAAAAAAAATTAAATACTTCAAAAAAAAAAAAATTGGGGGTGGGGGTGGGGGTGGGGTGGAGTTGTGGGGCTTGGGTGGGTATTTCCCAGAAAATGTTTTTTACCAACCAAACGAACATGAGAAAATAAGTAAGAAAGTCACGTATTTTCCGCTACCCAAACGAACATGAGAAAATAAGTAGAAATTCACTTATTTTCCAAGAACATATTTTCCACATTTTCCTTCATACCGAACACACCCTTAGTGAACACTTATTTTGTTCCGGAGGGAGTGCTATTTTTCTTAATCTTGTTGGATTCGATAATCTAAGGAACTGTTGCCAGAGATTAAGTAGCAACAGTGAGAAGTAATCCGCGCGAATAATAAATTTGCAATTGAAATCGCTATGAATTTACTAACATGGAATAGAAAACATAAGAGTTTTCATGTATATGCACATAAATTATTTATTATATAATTTAATAAATCACAAATATAGGTAATTCGTGGAATTAATCGAAGTGCGTGCAAGCTGGACCGGACATTAAGTTGATTATCAAAAATATATAAAAAAATATCCATTAATTGTAGATCTAAATAGAATTGTATACGGTAAAAACCGGATAAGCGTTAAACCGGTGAGACGAGGAACCGAGGGGAGAGAGGCACAGGGACGTGCACGGAGGCTTTCGTTTTGAACCGGAGGAACGCCTAGACCAGAACCAAGGTAGGGCATCATTTGGTCCGGTTTTCTCCATGGCCGGGTTGGACGTGGCCGTTAGTCCGGATGATTGAGGTCGTTGGTCCGGAAGATCCGTTGCGCATCTGCCACGCGTCGATAACGTCCTGCCATGCTCAACTGCTAACCGTACGGGTGTCAGATCGTACGACCAACCTAACCCAACCTAATGCAACTCAGAACTTTTTCTTTATTCTATTATTTTTTATGTTGTATGAATCCCATGGGGCAACACTATGAACAAGGGGCATTGTCCTCCTTTTAGGGGGTTGATTCCTTTTTATCAAGCATTCTTGTAAAAGCAAAATATATATGAAATTACTCACATACATCAGATTCGTTCTATATTTGTTGTGTTCATTCCATATATTTCTTAGATCAAACAACACTTATTTGCTAATTGATACGCGAGTTTAGAGAAAGTCATTGGTCATCAACTGCTCCTCGTATCATAGTCACATATTTCTTTTCTCCAACACATAAACTCGAGATAAAGTCACATATCCTATACCTCACCAACAAAATTAATTGACTATCCAAATTCGGGGTAAACAGTTTGGCGCCCACCGTGGGGCTAGGATAATAGTGGTGTTTTATCTTGATCTCTACCTTACCCGTCTAGATCAAAAACATCTTTTGTTCGTGTCTGAAAAAACGGACTAAATGGCTGACAGCGGGCAATCTGGTCACGTTAACAACAACGAAATCGTGGCCGAAAACGAAGGAAGCGGTCCACGAGGACCACCAAACCCTATTGATCCTAACCCCGTTAATTCGAGGGAGGGCCTCAACCGTCAAAACACCGTGGACTAGGAGAATGTCGCCTTACCGGCCACTGATCCTCTAAATACCCACAATTCTGTTACTCTGTCCCGGGCCCAGGACCGAAAAGAACCGGGTACACCTGACGATAATATTGACTTACGTTTAATTTTTGAAATGTTACAGGAGCAGAGAACGGCGATTGCCGAACAGGGAATCACAATAGCCCGGTTGCAAAACGGAGAGGATATAACTACCCCGAAAAAAATGAGCGGTGTTGCTGAACCCAGAAGGGAGGAGGTACGTGTCATTGAGAGCAATGGATTCGGAGCTGGATCCTCCACCGAGGTCCTAAAAATGCTGAAAATTTTGACAAAACGGGTAGACTAGACCGAGAAGAGGGTCGAAACATACAACTCTCGGGTGGATCAAATCCCGGCGGCTCCGCCTTTGCTGAAAGGGCCAGATTCGAAGAGGTACATCCAAAGGCCTTTTCCTCCGAGCGCGGCCCCGAAATTAATCCCGAAGAGGTTTAAAATGCCGGATATCCAGAAATATGACGGCACGATGGACCCGCACGAGCACGTGACCTCATACACATGCGCCATAAAGGGCAACGATATGGAGGAGGACGAAATTGAATCGGTATTGCTGAAAAAGTTCGGGGAAACTCTGTCAAAAGGAGCATTGACATGGTATTACCATCTACCCGAGCACTCGATCACCTCTTTCGAAATGCTCGCCGATGCCTTCATCAAAGTTCACGCCGGTGCCAAAAAAGTGCAGGCCCGTAAAGCCGACATTTTCCGTATAACCTAAAGGGACGACGAGTTGCTACGAGAATTCGTGAACCGATTCCAAAGGGAGCAGATGGAACTCCCCCCGGTTCTTGAAGAATGGGCTGCACAAGCTTTCACAAAGGGGCTCAATGTTCAAAGTTCAACAGCTTCGTTCAAATTAAAAGAAAGCTTGCTGGAGTACGAGGCTGTGACATGGGCTAATGTCCATAACCGGTACGAGTCAAAAATTCGGGTGGAGGACGATCAATTCGAGCTCCCCCCGGGGACAATAAATGTGAACAAGAGTTTTGAGAGACCAAGGAAGGGTTATGAAACGAGGGCCGAATCAACGAAGGAAAGGTATCGACCATACTCCCATTCGGAGAAGCAAAGTTTTAGGTCGGAAAAGTCGAGAGTGAGCCCAAGCCTTTTCTCCGATCGGGGTAGTAAACGGGTCGAGCGCCCATCGAACAGCCGGGGTCTCTCATTCAGGAGCGATGCCGGAAGCTCTGCCGTCAACAAGGACTTACCAAAGATATCGGAGTATAACTTCAACGTCAGTACCTCGGGCCTAATTTCTGCCATTGGTCGTGTTCCGGACGAAAGATGGCCAAGACCTCTAAGGTCGGATCCAAGCCAACGGGACCCGAGCATGGTGTGTGAATACCATGGAACCCATGGTCACAGAACCGAGGATTGTCGCCAGTTAAGAGAGGAGGTAGCCCAGTTACTGAAGAATGGTCATCTTCGAGAGCTGCTAAGTGAACGGGCCAAAAGTCACTACAAGGAAAGGGAGGCCCATCGTAGGGCCGAGCCAGAATAACCCCAACATGCAATCAACATGATAGTTGGGGGCACCAATGAACCTCGAGGGCCCGTAATGAAACGAATCAAGGTCTCTATTGTTCGCGAGAAGCGCAACCGGGATTATTTACCCGAGGGCTCTATCTCTTTCAGCAACGAGGACGCGGAGGGCATCATTCAATCGCACAATGATGCATTGGTAATCTCTGTACTAATCTTTAAAACTAAGGTTAAACGTATTTTGATTGACCCAGGTAGCTCGGCCAACATCATCCGGTGGAGGGTGGTCGAATAGCTAGGGCTGCTCGATCAGATCGTACCGGCAGCCCGGGTACTCAGCGGGTTCAACATGGCAAGTGAAACCACAAAGGGGGAGATCTCATTGCCTGTGAACGTCGATGGCACCATTCAATAAGCGGTGTTCTACGTGATCGAAGGGGACATGAAGTATAACGCATTACTGGGCAGACCCTGGATACATAGCATGAGGGCCGTGCCCTCAACACTGCATCAGCTGCTGAAGTTCCCCACCCCGGAAGGGATAAAAATCATCCGAGGTGAACAGCCCGCTGCAAGGGAGATGTTCGCAGTAGAGGAAGCAACACCTTGGCCCAAAGAATCGGCTCAGAAGGAAAAATATGTAACCGGAGGAGAGGGCACCAAATAGCAATCAAAGCACACCGGGTCGGATCCGGGGCATGAAGATGATGATTTCGAGGTACCCAGATCGTTCATCATGCTGGACGACTCGGATGCAACCAAGTCAACTGTAGAAGAGCTGGAGTAGATCATCCTGTTCGAGTACCTACCGGACAAAAAGGTATACCTGGGCACGGGGCTTACCCTGGAGCTCAGGAACAAGCTAATTGAATTTCCTCGAGCTAACGCAGATTGCTTCGCATGGTCCCACATAGATATGACAGGTATATCACCGGAAGTAGCCACTCACAAGCTCAGCTTGGACGGGAAGTTTTCCCCGGTGAAGCAGAAAAGAAGGCCCATGGCAGAAGCAAAACACGTCTTCGTAAAAGACGAGGTAACAAAGCTTTTAAAAATAGGTTCTATCCGGGAGGTAAAGTACCCGGATTGGCTTGCTAACGTGGTAGTGGTGCCCAAGAAAGGTAATAAATTTCGAATGTGTGTTGATTACAAGGATTTAAACAAAGCATGCCCGAAGGATTCATTTCCGTTGCCTCACATCGACAGAATGATCAATGCGACGGCCGGGCATGAGATGTTAAGTTTTCTCGATGCTTACTCCGGGTATAACCAAATTCGGATGCACCCGGGGGATCAAGAGAAAACGTCCTTCATCACCCGGTATGGGACTTACTGTTATAATGTAATGCCTTTTGGCCTAAAAAATGCCGGTGCAACTTACCAACGCCTAGTTAATGGGATGTTCGAAGAACAAATAGGAAAAACAATAGAAGTTTATATTGACGATATGGTTGTTAAGTCCCTGGAAACAGAGGACCATTTGAAGCATTTGCAGGAAACCTTCGATGTGCTCCGCAGGTATAACATGAAGCTTAACCCGGAAAAATGCGCCTTCGGTGTCCGGTCCGGCAAATTCTTGGGTTTCATGGTGTCAAACCGGGTATTGAAATCAACCTGGACAAGATCAAGGCCATCGAGGATATCGAAGTGGTGAATAACGTCAAAGGCGTACAGAGGCTCACCAGAAGGATAACGGCGTTAAGTCGCTTCATATCAAGATCCTCGGACAAGAGCCACCGTTTCTTCTCCTTACTAAGGAAGAAGAACGACTTCGCTTGGACACCGGAGTGCCAAAAAGCTTTACAAGAATTGAAGAGGTACTTGTCTAGCCCCCCGCTGCTGCACACACCGAAGGCGGACGAGCCGCTTTTTCTCTACCTTGCTGTCTCCGAAGTAGCGGTAAGTGGCGTTTTGGTCCGAGAAGAATCAGGTACTCAATTCCCTATCTATTACGTGAGTAGAACTTTGGGGGATGCGGAGACCCGTTATCCCCATTGGGAAAAATTGGCATTGACGTTAGTAAGTGCTTCCAGAAAGCTCAAGCCCTACTTCCAATGCCATCCAATATGTGTAGTAACTACTTACCCTCTGAAAAACATCATGCATAAACCGGAATTATCGGGTAGATTAACTAAATGGGCTGTAGAAATTAGTGGGTATGATATCGAGTACAAACCCTGAACGGCCATCAAGTCCCAGATCTTGGCCGACTTCGTGGCAGATTTTGCCCCGGCTATGGTCCCCGAGGTCGAGAAAGAGCTTCTGCTGACCTCGGGAAAGGCCTCAGGCATTTGGTCTCTACACACGGACGGGGCCTCGAACCTCAAAGGTTCCGGGCTAGGAATCGTCCTTAGAACTCCGGTCGGGGAAGCCATTCGACAGTCAATTAGAACTGCTAAATGGACTAACAATGAAGCCGAGTATGAGGCTATGATTACAGGTTTGGAATTGGCCCGAAGCATGGGGGCCGAGATAATCGAGGAAAAGTGTGATTCACTTTTGGTCGCAAACCAGGTGAACGGTGTCTTCGAGGTCAAGGGCGAACGGATGCAGAGATACCTTGAAAAAACCCAGGTGATACTACATCGATTCAAAAAATGGACCATGTAGCACATACCGAGGGAGCAGAACAGCGAGGCCGATGCATTAGCAAACTTGGGATCCTCGGTCGAAGGGGAAGAAATCAACCCCGGGGCAACGGTGCACTTGTTAAACACGGCAATAGAAAACGGACACGCCAAAATAAACACCATGGGTTTGACTTGGGATTGGCGCAACAAGTACACCAACTACTTGCATGACGGGAAGCTCCCAAATGACCCAAAAGAAT
The DNA here is from genome assembly GCF_019175385.1 of Lycium barbarum. Classification (NCBI taxonomy): domain Eukaryota; kingdom Viridiplantae; phylum Streptophyta; class Magnoliopsida; order Solanales; family Solanaceae; genus Lycium; species Lycium barbarum. Next base: position 13,918,552 of record NC_083348.1, on the reverse strand, counting down.
CACGGTCATTGAGGACCAAAGCGGCGCATTTTTGCTTGGTAGACGGCCAGTTATATCGGCTGTCTTTCTTTGGACCCCTGGCTAAGTGTTTGGGTCCCAGAGAGACGGAGTATGTGATGAGAGAGGTGCACGAAGGAACCTTGGCAATCATTCCGGTGCCGATGCTCTGGTCCGAATGATCATCAGGGCCGGTTATTATTGCAACTGGATGGAAGAGGAGTCGAAGAATTTTGTTCGTAAATGCGACGGGTGTCAGAGGCATGCTCCGATGATTCATCAGCCCGGGGAGTTGTTGCATTCGGTAGTGTCACCCTGGCCCTTCATGAAGTGGGGGATGGACATCGTCGGTCCGTTACCATGGGTACCAGGTAAAGCCCGTTTTACTTTTTTTATGACTGATTATTTCTCCAAATGGGTTAAAGCGCAGGCCTTTGAAAAAATCAGAGAAAAGGAGGTCATTGACTTCATATGGGATCACATCATCCGTCGCCTCGGCATCCCCGCCGAGATAGCTTGTGATAACGGGCCCCAGTTCGTGGGTGGCAAAGTCAACAGATTCCTCGAAGGGTTGAAGATCAAGAAAATTATATCAACTCTGTATCACCCGTGTGCAAACGGATAGGCTGAATCCACGAACAAGACAATAATCCAAAACCTGAGGAAGAGACTTGACACATCAAAGCATCATTGGAGAGAAATATTACCGGAGGTGTTGTAGGCTTACAGAACCACATCGAAATCGAGCACTGGGGAGACTCCTTTCTCGTTGGTCTACGGGGCTGAAGCTCTTATCCCCGTGGAAGTTGGTGAACCGATCCTCCGGTTCCGCTACACGACCGAGGAGTCAAACGAGGAGGCCATGGCCGTAAGACTCGACCTCACGGATGAGCTTCGCGAAAACACGTTGGTCCGTATCGCAGCCCAGAAACAAAGGGTGGAAAGGTACTACAATCGGAGAGCCAATTTTCGTCATTTTCAAGTTGGGGACTTGGTGCTCCGAAAAGTAACCTTGAACACCAAGAATTCCAACGAGGGTAAATTGGGTCCGAACTGGGAAGGACCTTACAAGATAACCGAGGTAACGGGTAAAGGATCATACTAGCTGGAGTCCATGGACGGGCAGCGGCTGCGCAATAACTGGAATGTGGCTCATCTGAAAAGATACTACTGCTGAGGTAATAATACCCCATGTTTCTCTATTTTGACCTTTCTTTTTTGCAGGAAACCGAGTACCAGACAAAGAAGAGAATCAAAATCTGAAAACACGTGTTACACTCTTTTCCTTAGTACGGTTTTGTCCCAAAATGGGTTTTTCGACAAGGTTTTTAATGAGGCAACAAGTACAACGTGTTACTTGACAAATATAAAGGACAAACGTCCGGAATCTCGGGGTCACACCCAATGAGTGGGGACTTAATAGCACTCACCCGATCTTGTAGCTCGGCCAAGATCTAGGGGACTATCACACCGACTCCGGGGGTCGCCCTCGACAAATAACACCGGGCCAAAAATGTTAGGTTCCGATGTAAGGACCAAACGATCAAAATGAATCGTGTTCACCGAGTGTTTGCTACGGCAAAAGCAAGGTCGGACCTTCTGCTATAGGTTTCGATGTAAGGACCAAACGATAAAAATGAATCGTGTCCGTTAAGTACTTGCTACGGCAAAAGCAGAAGGAAACAAAATTCTCATGTATACAAACACTTTACAATGCAAAATTATCGAAAGTTCGGATGGCAATATCTCGGTTATCTTCCTGTTAAAAGACTTTACCTCGGTGATAACCGCCGTATTTCAGCACTAATTCATTCACACACCCTATACCGGGCACTATGGTCGAAATTCGACAAAAGCGAAAAGGTCATAGCAAACCAAGCCAAAATCGTAAAAAAATCGACTAAGGCAACGAGGTCACAACGATCCGAGCCAAAATTTTCTAACCTCCCTAAACGGGGACTGTTACGTCAAAATTCAGCCAAGGCTGAGATTCGGGTGCCGAAAAATACCGGCCCTAAGGAAATGCCTATCGTGGTTCGGGGGTGTCTGAATTCACAAAGCACTAGGTAAGTCCTACGGGCACAATGAACTAATAACTACGAGTTAGCTTGTCCTTAAAACGGACCAACGATTCGGGCAAAAATAACAGCGAACATTTAAACGAAGAAACAAGAGAGATGCATTTTTCATTTATACAAGGGGTGTTTTTACATCAAAAAACCAAAGTCCTACAAAGGCAAAAAATAAAAGCCAAGTACAAGCCATAATCTACCCGGAATGGCTGGAGCCAGAGCGTTCGGACACTGTCCGCTCAGAGTCATCGGAGTCAGAACCAAGAGCATCCTTAGCCTCTCCCTCGACCCTCTTAGCCTCGACAATAAGGGTCGGAAGATCAGTAAAGCCATGCTCGGCTTGCTCGAGAGTGATCCTCCGAGATTTCCATTTCTCGTACTCAGCAACAATAGTAGCCTGAGCCTCGGCGGCTTCCACGCTCTTCCAAGCTTCGTCCAAATCAGCCTCGGCCTGGGATAACTTCGCCGCTAGAGCATCCGAGCCTCTCCAAGAACATTCTGCATTTGGATGGCCGATTGAAGCTCGGCTTGGAGAGTGTCATTTGCATCGGCCATTCCCTTAAGCTCGTTCTTCAGATCATCACACATCCGGGCCCTGCTCTCCGCTTTCTCTTCGAACACCCTTGCACGCTCTTGATACCGGGCACTCTCAGATTCGAGCAGCCGATTCCTCTCGGCCAAGCTCGCAGCGTCCGACTTCACCAAATCCAACTCCTCCCGGAGTTGGGAGAAGGTGGTTTCAAGCTCGCCAAGCCTCGAGGAAATTCGAGCATTATCTTGGCTAAGGCCGATCTTCTCAGCTTCGAGGCTCCAATTGTATTCGGCCATCGCGGCTAGTTCACTCCCCAGCTGACGATTCTCGGCCTTCGCTGCGTCAAGATCGGGCCAAAGATTGGAAAAAGCGACTGCTCGGTTCAACTCCTCCTCCTTCTCCCGAAGAAGGTGCACATATTTCTCCGTTTCCTGGCCCTGGGCATCTAGTTGGCCCTTAAGATCATCCATCTCTTGTTGGGCGCGGACGAAGGCTTCGTTGACAAGCACCACACTCTGCAAAATAAAGCAAGTTAAAAACTTGAAACAAGGTTAAAATTCTCAGTAATGATGTGCAGATATGGTTAAAAAACTTACCCGGTTGCCCGCATGCATACCCTCGTTAATGAGGCATTGCCAAGAGACCCCGGTCATCTTCCGCTTGTCCGAATCTGAGACAAGAGGCCTCAGATAGCTCTCCATGCCCACCGGGCGAGAAAGGAAATTGCAGTCCTCGGGGACGGTGACCACGACCGATTTTGTTCTCCTCGGATCCACGCTTGGGGCCGGAAAAATACGCACCAAGATGTCCCTGGCCCCAGATTTGGAGGACCGGCTGGCCGACCTCGTGGCCCGAGGGATAGGGAGATGCCCGAATCCCATAGCTTCACCGGTAGCGGGAGGGGTGCCCGAGAACATATCGTTAAAATCATCAGGCCTCGGAGCCGGAATGGAGGAACTTGGAGCAGCCTCAGTATCTTCAGCAAAGCTCGGGGGCTCCGTAGCTGCAGCAGGCTCGTGCTCGGGCGCATGATCGGCGTCAATGGGGACTTCGATCTTCGGGGCCTGCTCGGACCTTTGGCCGACTTCAGCAGCGGCCGCCTCCCCGGGCCTTCTTGTCCTTTGCAGGGGAGCTTCCTCGGAAGAAGTTTCACCTGAAATGTCGACGAAGTCAATCGACCTTAGAGGAACCAGGGAAAGAATTTCTTCCGCACCTGTGTGAGAAACCGGAACCAAAAGTCCTTCACCAGCAAAAGGAAGGGGTGGAACGGCGACAGCCTCCTCCGGGATAGGCGCCACGGGAGCATCGGCATCGACTCTCCGAACAATGATGTCGGCCTCTGTTTCATCCCGTAAGGTCCGAGTGACGCTCCTCGCCCTCTTCTTCGATTGTTGCCCTTTATTCGAGGGCCTTTTCCTTTTGGCGGCAGCAGCAGCGGCAAGGGCACGAGACGTACCCGCCGAGTCAAACTCGGGTGCCAATGTTGTGGGTTCGGCTGCCGACTCTGGTCTGGGATCCACCGAGCCCTTGGGCAAACCTGAAAATCAAAGACGCGGTTAGTGCGGGTAGCGGAGGATGCAATAAATACGGATAAAAGCAAGCATTACCGTGGTTCTGGGCGACCCATCGGCCACGTGACAGGTGACCCCACGTCCGGTTATCGTGAACATGTTGGCTGAGAAGTGCAGTGACCCATTCGCTCAGGTTCCGGACAACCGGAGGAATATACCCATTGGCTGATATGAATAAGAAAAACGGTGAGAAAGTGGGGTCAAAATTTGACGAAACGTAAAAAAGCAATCACTTAAAGGTTCAGACTTACGCTTGTTGTTCCACTTCTCTGAGAAAGGCATGTAATCAGCCGGAATGATGTCCTCGGTCCTCACCCGGACATATCGCTCCAGCTAGCCCCTATCTCTGTCTTCGTCCATTTTTGAGAAAAATGGATTCCGACTGCGCTTGGCGAGTTTTATTACGCCACCTCGGAACAGCCTCGGGGAGTATAGGCGTATCAGGTGGGCCAGCGCGAACTCCTTCCTGGCATTATTGGCCAACAACCGGAGGCATGCTACGACCCTCCAAACGATCGGACCAACTTGTGCCAAGGTCACGTCGTAGGTCCGGCACATGTCCAAGATGACCGGATCTGCCGGAGGATCGAGCTTGAGAGTGAAGGGATAAGTATAGACATACAAAAAGCCTTCCCAATGGTCGGTGACTGACTCATCGTGCCCGAGGGCGAAAACTCGGACCGGGCGATTGTCCCATCCGCAGTCAGACTGGACAAGGTCAAGTCTATCCTCGGTAATGGAGGAGGGGTATCGTCTCACATCCTACCCTCTATCGGATACGGAGAAAGGTTTTTCGACCTCTATGTCTTTGTTGACATTGGTTTTGGCTGGTATAATGTCCGAGGCTGTAGGCTCGGAGGAGCTCTTTGCTTTGGCCGGAGATGCAGGCTCGGTTCCTTGGGATGAAACCGAGGGAATATCATGGGAGGTGGTTTCAGATATTTTTGAAATATGAAAAGAAGAAGTTGATTGGATTCGGAAAGGAAGGTGAAAGAGTAAAGGGAGCAGCCAAAGAGTTCAAGAGTGGCAAAAGCAACAAAAAAAAAGGAAGCAACACTCAAACAAGAAGCAGCAGCACACGAGAATGATTGGTGAAGGAATTGGTAAAGGTCGTTCTTTTTTTGCGTAAATATAAGCAGCAAATCAACAGGTAATATGAGAAGTGAAAAGCTTCAGAAGAGAGGAGAGGAGTATGAGAGTTCGAAAATGTTTGGATGAAGAGGTGAAAGAGCCTTATATAGGCATGCGACTGTGCCGGTTACGGTTCCCCAGCCAACCGAAGAGCGCCACGTGTCCCCATAATTAATGAGGAGTGACTTGAAACTACGTGCGTGCGGCGATTGTAAGATCGGGCCATCCGGGGGAAGACACGTGGCCGATAAAGGGGGAGCGTGACGCAACCGTTCCCGCTAAAAGGAAGGAATGACTACGGTCGAATGGAATCACCGGTTTCTAGGTTCATCCACTTCCTGCTACTCCGATAAAACCTCAGTCCGAAAAGTGTGGGGACTATCTGTATACGGTAAAAACCGGATAAGCGTTAAACTGGTGAGACGAGGAACCGAGGGGAGAGAGGCACAGGGACGTGCACAGAGGCTTTCGTTTTGAACCGGAGGAACGCCTAGACCGGAACCAAGGTAGGGCATCATTTGGTCCGGTTTTCTCCATGGCCGGGTTGGACGTGGCCGTTAGTCCGGATGATTGAGGTCGTTGGTCCGGGAGATCCGTTGCGCGTGTGCCACGCGTCGATAACGTCCTGCCATGCTCAACTGCTAAACGTACGGGTGTCAGATCGTACAGCCAACCTAATCCAACTCAGAACGTTTTCTTTATTCTATTATTTTTTATGTTGTATGAAGCCCATGGGGCAACACTATAAATAAGGGGCATTGTCCTCCTTTTAGGGGGTTGGCTCCTTCTTATCAAGCATTCTTGTAAAAGCAAAATATATATGAAATTACTCACATACATCAGATTCGTTCTATATTTGTTGGGTTTATTCAATATATTTCTTAGATAAAACAACACTTATTTGCTAATTGATACGTGAGTTTAGAGCAAGTCATTGGTCATCAACTGCTCCTCGTAGCATAGTCACATATTTCTTTTCTCCAACACATAAACTCGAGATAAAGTCACATATCCTATATCTCACCAACAAAATTAATTGATTATCCAAATTCGGGGTAAACAAGAACTACATTTTTCAGCAGCATACTTTAAAAAGAGAAGAAAGAAAAAGAATACGTGTGCGTTTGCCCGACAAATACGTGTTTGGGTATATATTGTTATATTTATTTCATTAGATAGTATAACTTTCTTTTTACAAAATTTTCTTATATTCAAATAGCTTGTATATGTATAGAAAATGAAAAGTAAAGAAATTTTAAACTGAAAGAACACAAATCATGCATAGTTTTGACCATGGTTACGGTTCGCTTTTACGTGTGTTAAGACATAAAAGTTACTATGATGTTCTTGGTGCTCTATTTGGATTTTATATTTTTAGAGTCTCCACCTAATTTATTCAAAAGGAAAATTAGGAAAAATTGGATTTAAAGAGTTTTTTCAAACCGAGAAAAAAGTCTTTCGGACCAAAGTTCGAGGTAAGGGTTCTGCTGATCCCCTAGGGAAGGTTTTAAGCACCCTAGTATTAAGGATCCGTATAATACGATTGACCTACGAGCTTCACTGTAAGGTTTATTTATTTGTTTATGTGTTAAAGTTCTTTCCGTGAAAATATAGCATTTATATCATCATCTCCAAAAAATTTGGCAAAAATTTCCCTTATAAATAAGGGGGGTTTGGTTTAAAAATCCGCGGCAGTGTTCAAGCCACTTCGTTTCCGGACTAGGACACACCCGGGATCGCTCCCGAGTAGAGTCACTACTATTCTAGTCCTAACGAAATGTGTTTATTAATTACGATTTTTATACTTATGAAAATATGGGATATACTCCCGTTTTGATATATATATATATATATATATATATATATATATATATATATATATATATATACTAGTTATGGAAGGCCCGTGCCAAACTCAAAATATAAAAATATAATCTTTTATTAAATAAGTATAACCTGCTATTTCTTCTGTCCCAATTTATGTGATACACATTTCTTTTTAGTCTGTACCAAAAAGGATTATACATTTCTATATTTAGAAATAATCTAACTTAAAACTTCCTCTTTTACCCTTAATGAAATTATTTACAGGTACATAAATATGTATGACTTGTTTTAGGCCACAAGCTTCAAAAGTCCTTCTCTTCTTTCTTAAACCCCGTGCCTAATCAAACTATATCACATAAATTGAGACGGAGGGAGTACATTTTTCTACCGGATAACTAATTTAATGTATTTGCAGGTTAATGATATCTTATTCATAAGTTTTATAATTATTAAAGTTTCTTCATCACACAATTAGATGATTTTTAACAAAAACTTTATTTATGAGGAAGAAAGTTAAGTAGAAAAATTAACAAATCTCAAAGGGACACAAGTGATTCGATATCTAAGATGATAAAGTAGGATAATTAAAACTTGCAAAAATCATAAATCGAAAAATATTTTCATATTTTTGTGAATTTGTGAGCGTGTGATTTTATTTATAGATAAAAACAAATCTGTTTTGATTTTATTAAATTATGCACTCATTATTTTGTGTTAAGGGTTTATGCTGGTTAAATGAGATATTTAACCTTAGTTTTAGATTAAATCATTTTTAAAAGTATACCTGAAAATCATTTTAGTACAAATATTTTTAAACACATGAGCTCGGTAAAGTATAAATATAATGTAACAGAAATGCTTCCATGTAAGTAAACAAATTTTCAGAAATTCGTAAATTCAATAATGCAAGTATAAAGTAAAAGAAATGCCTACATGTAAGAATCTACAACCGACGAACCAATAACAGGAGGAAAACAAATTGGAGGATAATAAGCAACAAATGAAAAAGGAAAAACGAGAGAGCGACAAGAAGTAAGAATATCTAGCAAAGAAATGGTTGTTTTTTTTAGGATAATATATAAGATCAATACAAGAAAGTGAAAGAAGAAATAAGGTAGGTGTTCGACAGCTTTTAAAAAGTAGATCTAGTAGCTCAGTAGTTTGACTACTTGAACTTTCACATTGTTGGTGAGGGTTTGAATCCCATGTTGTAATCCCCTCCCGTATTACCCCTTCCCCTACCTCTATGTAATAATTTTTTTTTAAAAAAGAAGAAGTAAATTTGACTTTTTTTTAAAAAAAAAAAATGGACCTAGAAGTAATTAATTGAAAAGTTCAACATTAATTTGAAAATTTTTGTGAGGACTACAAAAGCCCTCGATTCTCCCTTATATATAGTAGTAATATATAAGTCCATTTTATTAAGCCCATTTTCAGTGAAGTCCAATATGTCCATAACATATTCCACATAACTAGATATGTTCAACCTTGAACCAGGCCCAAAATCCATTTTTTTAGGTAAAGTTTCTCAAATGACTACGTTATTGTAGCTTCCTACCATTTGTAGCTACCCTTTTAAATTTTAACGTTTGTAGCTGAGTTTTGGAAAAACTGTGTATGTTTTCGCGTGTATTTGTTGCCAGCAAATACATGAGGATGCGGTTAAAAAAAAAAGGCTTCATGATTTTAGCCTGTAACGGTGGTGCTATTAAATTAGATATTAATATATTTTTTACCTTCTTTTCCACAAAACCAGCTATAATATTCCCTTTCCTTACATGTTTCTCTTCTTCCATGCATTCTTCAACATTCAAACGTAAAAATTCAAATTTCAAATTAAATCTTCAATAGCTCTGAAGATACATTAACAAAACACACGATCAATCATCAGGTAATTCATGCAAATACACAGTTTTGATTTCACAGAACTTGTCTATGACAGTTTTGATTTCACAGAACTCATCTATTCAAGTTGTATTTATGTGATTTCAATTTTTTCCTTGGATCATAATGTCGAAGTTGTTTTATTCTTCTGATTTTTTTTTATTTGTATCTTTATAATCGATATTCGAAAATAATGATGTAATAACACTGTAAGCGTATTAATGAACGAATAATGCTGTTGAAAATTACGGTTGAAAGTATTTTAATGTACATGAATGGTTAGGAATAAAAAAAAAATCTAGTTCATATCTTTTATTTTTCTGAATCTAAATGGTATAGTATAATGAATGATCAGCTAAACTATGTACTTCTGAAGTGTAATTCAACATGTGTATGTTGTATTTGAATTATTAATGAGCTGTAAATCTAATTTGTATAAATTGTTCAAATTTGAGCATGAATGTTTGTTCGAACTGATTTTTCTTAATTTTTTAAGCATATATATCACAGGTTTTATGTTGACACAGTGATTCAAGGAATTTTTTTAATAAAATGGCCAATATTTCATCGTTGATTAGACACTCTGGTATTTGGAATGACGAGAATAAATACGCCAATTACAAAATCGATGCTGTGACTTTCAAGGAGTATTCGACGTATGAGGAATTGTTACAAAGCATTACCAATGTACCAATTATGTATCATTACAACTGATAGAATGTAACGACCGGTTTGGTCCTTATAGTCTTTTTGGCACTTTTGCCATTTCTGAGCGTTTATTGACTCATTTTGACCCGAGGTTGACTTTTGGGCAAACAGACTTTTTTTGGAGTTTCGTCAACTCCGAGAGGTCCGGATGATTGTTTAGAACTTGTACATATGATTGGTTTGATTCCCAATGCATTTTGGTGCATTTCGAGACTTTGGATGGGAAATGGGAAGTAAGCATCGGTGGTTGACTCGGTCAACGGGACCTCCATTGAAACTTTCGAGACCATGATGCGTTCGTAGTGTATTTTTGTATGATTTTAGGTGGTCGGCGTATGAGCCGATGGCCTCGGGAATAACCCAGAAATTCGATGGAAGACTTAGAAAAATTGGGCATTTCTGGTGTTTGGGTAAATTGGCTTCATCGCTGCAGCGGTGTCTCCAATGCCGCAGTAGCACCATTGTAGCGGCAATACCCTCGCGTGGCGGTCACGGGCAGGGAAATTTGATTAAATGTGTCTTAAAATAAGACCTAGTCCTCATTATGTCAGAATTCGATATTGGAGCTTGGGGAGGCTGTTCTTGAGGATAAATTGAGGAATTTCTTGGAGGTAAAGCTTTGTCTAATAAATTTCTTCTCTTTAATCATTATCATCTTAGAATCATCCTTTCCCTTTTCAATTCCTTAGAAGCAGAATTTGAAGAAGGGTTTTGAGAGGCTTCTCCCTAGGGTTATAATTGATAAAAGTGATGATGCTAATACTAAAATGTGACGAATCTAAGCTTAGTAACCCCATATCTTCCACTTTTAATGTTGAATTTCAGATTTGGGGAATTAGGGTTCATACCCAATTTGGGGGTTTTGATAGAAATCAGATTTGGGGATAGTTCTTGAGCTAAATCAACAATAAATGATTGGGTTATGATTACTTAGGATTCAATTTGGTGTTTTACCCGTGAATTTCCCGTTTCACCTTGTGGGCTAGTTTTCCCAATTTCTAGGGTTAAATTCGACCTAATTGATATCATATCAATATCAGTATCATTATTCATGATTTCTAATTTAAAATTTGATTATGCTTAGACTTCTTTGGTTCTGAGCTTCAGAGGAAGGGCAAGGCGATAGATTGACTTGTTGGTGTTGTAGTACAGCAGTCCAGGTAGGTTATGATTTACCTTTGGTGAGACTTAGGATAGTGAATCACATATTTAGATTATGATGTCGGAGACATCATGTGAGCCTTCGGGTGTGAAGTTGGGGTGGATATTGCCTTAGGTTGAGCCCTAATGTGTGCTGGGACTAGCCACCCCGTTATATGTGTTTAATTGTTTAATGGTGTTGGCTTGATGCCATGTGTAGTTGGTAGATAGCGAATGTCGCTTGTTGTCCTGATTGGGGATAGGATTGGCATACCCTCGTTGGTATTTGTACTATGATACATTGTTGGCGTACCCACTGTTGGTACATGAGTTATTGATATATGTTGGCATACCCACTGTTGGTATTATAATGTGATATATTATTGGCGTACCCCGTTGAGGTACTTGTGATATTGAGCTTACTTTTTATGATTGACATAAGCACTGCACGCATTCTCTCATATTATCATGCATGGCCGATATCTGGTGATGATCTGGTATCGTTGATTGAGCGAAACTGATATTTGATAAACTCTTTTACTTGAGTGAGTGTGAAAAAGACCGATGTCCGAAGATCCATTTCGAAATCATTGTTTATATGAAACTGATACTTGCTAAACTCCTTTACATGAGTGATTGTGAGGAGGCCGATGTCCGAGGTTCAATTCCAGAATCGTTGATTTGTGAAACTGATATTTGACAACTCTTTTGAGTGATTGTGAGGAGGCTGATGTCCGATGGTTATATTCGGGCATCGTTGTGCATGGCCGTTTCTGATGTTATCCCGGATTCAATTGTAGTGCATGGGCTCCGCGGGTTCCCCAGAGTGGTGCCGGTGAGACTCCCCTGTGAGCAATTAGCCAGAGTCGCGTCTGTCTGTTTGGCAAAGATCCAGGACGGGTGGCACTCAGACTTCGCGAGTCACACTGGGTTGTGCTGCCGAGACGTCGATATTTCTGTCTGGAGTACATGTGTACATCTCATTTGCGTAGCATGGCATGACATCACATTCATACCATTATTGCACTGCATTGTATTATGACTTGAGTGAGATGTCGTGATGACTGTATTGTGGTGGATTGTGTTGTTGATTCTATGGTGTTGATTGTTCCAGGAATTGATATACTCAGACTTATTATATTGGGTTAGATACTTACATAGGTGTTGACGGATACTCAGTTACGATTATATTATTTTATGCTTGATTGTTCCACTTGTTTATCTGCATTATTCTCTAAATTGTGTTAACTATGCTTAGTCGGCCTATGATGCCTTCCAGTACAGTTGTTTGTACTGACCTGCACTTGTTGCATTCTTTTATGAATGCAAAGTATCAGGCCAGATCTACTTCTCTGACTCGTGGCTGATCGACTCCTCAGCTTCTACTTGAGTTTTCTAGGGTGAGCATGGCGTCCTTCTGACCTCGAAGACTCTTCTATTGTTTATGTCTTACTTTCCTTTCAAGACATGATTTGAGACACTTTATGTATTATTATTCAGACTAGAGTTATTCGGATTTAGATGCTCTTGTATGACCAGACCAGATACTGGGGCGGATTCATTTACTATGCTCTTGTATGACCAGACCAGATACTGGGGCGGATTCATTTACTTCCACACTTTTCTATATTATACTATATTGTGAGACTTACGTCATTTACTTCTTCCGCTTTTCATTATATTTATTGATTGTGAACGTTGAGTTAAGGGTTCGCCTACCGAGGGGGGAATGGTAGGTGCCTGTATGAACACCGCACCCAAACCCATAACAACGGTTCAATTGGTATCTGATGTAACGACCCGTTTGGTCGTTATAGTCCTTTTGACACTTTCGCCATTTCCGAGCATTTATTGACTCATTTTAACCTGAGGTTCACTTTTGGGCAAACAGACCTTTTCTGGAGTTTCGTCAACTCTGAGATGTCCGGATGATTGTTTAGAACTTGTAGTATGATTGTTTCGGTTCCCAAAGCATTTTGGTGCATTTCGGGACTTTGGTTGGGAAATGGGAAGTAAGCATCGGTGGTTGACTGGGTCAACGGGACCTCCGTTGAAAATTTCGAGACCACGAGTGCGTTCGTAACATATTTTTGTATGAGTTTAGGTGGTCGGGTATGAGCAGATGGCCTCGGGATAACTCGAAAATTCGATGGAAGACTTAAAAAAGTTGGGCATTTCTGGTGTCTGGTGCCGCCAGCCGCCCCAGCGGTACCGCTATGGCAGTGTAGTGGCCACTGGGGCGGTCATAAGTAAATTGGCTTCACCGCTGTAGCGGTGTCTCCAACGCCGCAGCGTCGCCGCTGTAGCGGCAATACCCTTGCCATGGTGGTCACGGGCAGGGAAATTTCATTAAATGTGTCTTAAAATAAGACCTAGTCCCTCATTATGTCATAACTCGATATTGGAGCTTGGGGAGGCTATTCCTGAGGATAAATTGAGGAATTTCTTGGAGGTAAAGCTTTGTCTAATCACTTACTTCTCTTTAATCATTATCATCTTAGAATCATCCCTTCCCTTTTCAATCCCTTAGAAGTAGAATTTGAAGAAGGGGTTTGGGAGACTTCTCCCTAGGGTTATAATTGATAAAAGTGATGATGATAATACTAAAATGTGACGAATCTAAGCTTAGTAACCCCATATTGTTACACCCCGAAAAATTTCGCGCTACCAAGAATTGTAGACGACTTGGTACGAGCTCGGAGAAGAGTAAAGTCATACGAGGATTAGGATGAAGATTATATGATTTGATTATAAAAATATATATATATATATATGTATGACATTTGGAGACCATATGGGGTGAATCAGTTCAGACGATACTGGACGAAAAACCTTTGTTATTGTAAGCTAAGTGGGGCCACACGCTGGGGATTTATAAAGGACATATGAAACATTATATGAGTAGTACATGGGAAGTTGAGCAAGTCTTAAGAAGGACCCTTAAGCCGAAAATGGGCATAAGCCCTTCAAAGGGATGATTTAAGGAAATGCTTTCGGACGATCTGAATTGAAGAGGCCAAAACGTCGTTATAAGTGTGGAATTTGGAAAAACACCAAAGATGAAAGTTGTAGATAATTGAAATAGCTTTCCAATTATAGGTCGTGGGCCCTCATACGAAATCGGCTGTCTGGGAAAAAAAATTACCCTGCGCGAACGCGCTAGAAGGTGGCGAACGCGCAGGGCAGGACCTTGTAACTCAGCGCGAACGCGCCACGTGGCAGCACGATCGCGCTGAGCAAATTTTAAGTCGGTTCATGCAGAACCTGGACCGTTATATAAAGGGGTTGGCCCCTTATTTTTTCAGACCAAACACATCCAAACTCCCATTAATATTCCAGAGATTTCCCCAACCTTCCAAACATCAACCTTTAAGCCAAAACTAGGTAAAATTCCCAAATTCTGGTCCAAACGGCGTATAGTTGCGACTACAAAATTGTATAGCGACGAGTTATGGCTTAAGCGCACGATGGAGAAGTGAAGATACGGCAATATTATCGAGAGAAAGGTATGAATCTCCTGCTATTAATGTTAATCTTGGTTTATTTGCGGAGAAGGAACTGTTAAATTGATATAAAATGATTCTGTGGTGGAAATGTGGGACAAATACCATATGGGATGTTTAGGAAGTATTTTGGTATTGGAAATATTATGGTTAATGTTGGTATTGTTGTTGTTGTTGTTGGTTGCTGAGTTGGAATTTCGGGCTAGGCATATAAACAGAGGAGATGCTGCCGAAATTTCGACAGATTTTAGAAAGACTTATTTAAAGGTTTAGAATAAGTATATAACAACGAGACTAATTATAGTATGAATGGTCTTATATGTTGACTTGCGGGATTGGACGGATAAGCGTAGGTAGTTGGAGGCTGAACAGGTATGTTAAGGCTCGTCCCTTTCTTTCAAAGGCATGATTCCGATGGTACGATTTCATAAATGTTTCCATAACCTCATTGTTTTCAAAATTTAGAAGCTTATGACTCCAAGGCATGGTTTCTTTCCCGATAACCCATAAATGTTTTCTTTCCCGATAACCCATAAATGTTTTCCAAAATGCCCGTATTTTCCAAACCAAAGATATATGATTCTGTGAGCTCTTATGATAACAGCGATGAACATGTTTTTTACGATGATAATGATGATGTTAAAAATGATAATATTTTCTACAATGATTATGGTGATGATGCTTTTATAGTTAAAAGTCTCAAGTTATGAGATCGATGCTTTTATGAGATTATTGAGCTATTTTCTTGACTTTCTCAATTTCATTCATTGTTGTTGGTCTCACCTTATACCAATTGTTCCTTCAAGGTGAGATAGAGAGATGATGATTATTCTATAATATAATCGGAGGTTACCGACCTTACGTCACTCCGATAGAAGCTTCCTTTGGGCTCTCATGCATGTTGCTTATATTATATATGTATATGATATATGTATATGTATATGGGGGATATGGAAAAAGGGCGAGGCGCTATAGACGCATGGCCACCTAATCAGTTGGTATAATATGTATGATATCATCCCGGACGCGAGATGCCCGGACACGGGATATATGGTTAAATGGATCGGGCCGACGTTCCTCGGCACTATCATATGTTCTATTTTATGTATACATGTATAAGAAATGTTTTTTTCAAAGAAAGCTAAGCATGCATGGTATCCGCCCTAAGAGGCATCCTGATGTACAAGTTATTCCCCTACCTCATGTTATGTTCCATATGTCTTATTACATTACTATTCATGCCCTACATACTCGGTACATTACTCGTACTGACGTCTCTTCTTGTGGACGCTGCGTTCATGCCTGCAGGATCAGGTAGCCAGCCGGACGATCCACATCAGTAGGACCTCCCCTCAGCGGCAGTCAGTACGCTCCATTGATCCGGAGCTACAGCCCTTTTGGTATGCTATCCTGTTATGTACATATATGGGTATGGCAGGGCCTTGTCCTGTCCTTTCTACAGTCTGTTTTTTTCCATATAGGTCTGTAGATAGTGATGTGTAGTCGTGATGTTATGCAGCCTCGTCGGCGCTTGTTTGTTGTACAATATATATATGTATAGTGGCCAAATCGGTTTGCATTGTTACTCTCAGTATTTATGCTTATGTGTATGTGTTGGCTGTGAGTTCTCGATATTGTGTCTCTTGTGTTAATTGTTCGGGAGACAGTATAGCTCAGTTACAGATTGTGTATGGGCCCAGGATAGTCAGTGAGAAGTAAATGCAAGCATAGGAGTGCTTGGCCAGCAGTGGTCGGGTACTCGTCACGGCTCATCGGTTTGGGTCGTGACACAAATCTTCCACTTTTAATGTTGAATTTCAGATTTGGGGAATTAGGGTTCATATCCAATTTGGGGATTTTTCTAGAAATTAGATTTGGGGATAGTCCTTGAGCTAAATCAACAATAAATGATTGGGTTATGATTACCTAGGATTCAACTTGGTATTTTACCCGTGAATTTCTCGTTTCACCTTGTGGGCTCTTTTCCCTAATTTCTAGGGTTATATTGGACCTAATTGATATCATAGCAATATTAGTATCATTATTCATAATTTCTAATTTAGAATTCGATTATGCTTAGACTACTTTAGTTCTGAGCTTCAGAGCAAAGGCAAGGCGATAGAGTGACCTGTTGGTGTTGCAATTTAGCAGTCCAGGTAGGTTATGGTTTACCTTTGGTGAGACTTAGTGTAGTGAATCACATATTTAGATTATGATGTCGGAGAAAGCATGTGAACCTTCAGATTTGAAGTTGGGATGGATATTGCCTTAGGTTGGGCCCTGATGTGTGCTGGGACTAGCCACCCCGTTATATGTGTTTGATTGTTTAATGGTGTTGGCTTGATGCCATGCGTAGTTGGTAGATAGCGAATGTCGCTTGTTGTCCTGATTAGGGATTGGATTGGCATATCCTTGTTGGTATTTGTACTATGATACATTATTGGCGTACCCACTGTTGGTACTTGAGTTATTGCTATATGTTGGCATACCCACTGTTGGTATTGTGATGTGATATATTGTTGGTGTAACCCGTTGAGGTACTTGTGATATTGAGCTTAGTTGTTGATGATTGACATATGCACTGCACGCATTCTCTCATATTATCATGCATGGCCGATATCCGGTGATGATCCGGTATCGTTGATTGAGCGAAACCGATATTTGATATACTTTTTTACTTGAGTGATTGTGAAAAAGGTCGCTGTCCAAAGATCCATTTCGGAATCGTTGTTTATATGAAACTGATACTTGCTAAACTCTTTTACTTGAGTGATTGTGAGGAGGACGATGTCCGATGGTTATATTCAGGCATCGTTGTGCATAGTCGTTTCCGATGTTATCCCAGATTCGATTGTAGTGCATAGGCTCCGCGGGTCCCCTGAGTGGTGCCGGTGAGACTCCCCCTATGAGCAATTAGCCAGGGTCACGTCTGTCTGTTTGGCAAAGATCCGGGATGGGTGGTACTTAAACTTCGCAAGTCACACTGGGTTGTGCTGCCGAGACGTCGATATTTCCTTCCGGAGTACATGTTCACATCTCATTTGCATAGCATGGCTTGACATCACATTCATACCATTATTGCACTAAATTGCATTATAACTTGAGTGAGATGTCTTGATTACACTATTGTGGTGGATTGTGTTGTTGATTCTATGGTATTGATTGTTCCAGGAATTGATATACTCAGACTTATTATGTTGGGGTTAGATACTTACATAGGTGTTGATTGATATTCAGTCACGATTATATTGTTTCATGCTTGATTGTTCTACTTGTTTATCTGCGTTATTCTTTGAATTGTGTTATCTATGCTTAGTTGGCCTATAATGCCTACCAGTACTGTTGTTTGTATTGACCTGCACTTGCTGTATTCTTTTATGAATGCAGAGTATAAGGCCGGATCTACTTCTCTGACTCGTGGTTGATCGACTCCTCAACTTCTACTTGAGTTTTCTAGGGTGAGCATGGCGTCCGCTGACCTCGAAGACTCTTCTATTGTTTATGTCTTACTTTCCTTTCAAGACATGATTTGAGACACTTTATGTATTATTATTCAGACCAGAGTTATTCGGATTTAGATGCTCTTGTATGACTAGACTAGATACTGGGGTGGATTCATTTACTTCCGCACTTTTCTATGTTATACTATATTGTGAGACTTATGTCATTTACTTCTTTCGCTTTTCATTATATTTATTGATTGTGAACGTTGAGTTAAGGGTTCGCCTATCGAGGTGGGAATGGTAGGTACCCGCATGACCTAGGCTAAAATGGGTTGTGACATAGAAGCATGGAGATATGTATATAGGGTGAGAGTTGTGTTGAAGGTGAATTTGCAAATCGAATACATGAATCAAACGAATGTAATGAAACAGTTGGTTCCCGTGATTTGGCATCATCAAGTTGTGGAAAGGTTGATGTGTTATTCAAAAACAACAAGGGTATGGTTATTGATGACAATAACCAAAAAGTAGTTGTTGTCGGTCAAGTATACAAGGATAAAGATACATTAAAAGCTGTGATGGAGAATTATGCAATTACAAACAGGTTCAATTACCGTACAGAAAGGTGTAATGCAGTAAGGTGTTGGAATATGCATTTGTGTATGTATTTATAACTGTGTGTGTTTATGTATTTAAACCGTGGCAGTGCATGTTTTTTTTAATTTGTACAAGTTGAAGTATTTTTTCAGCATGTGTATGTTTGGTATGAAGTAAAGTCAAACTGATTTTTATGAATTTATAGTTATAAACAATGTATTTGGCATGGTTTGCATTTGAGTAACTTGTTTACATATTCATTTGTCCTTTGTAATAAGTACAACAATAAATACATAGATGTATTTATGTGTATTGATGTATTTTACACTAATGTGTTTTTTATTGATGTTTTTTTTATGTAGCTACACACTTGTGTGCGTATCAGGAGAGTCTGGTTGGAAATTCAGGGTGTCAAGTGTAGGTAAGTTAGGAATCTTTAGAGTTAGAGAGTTTCATTACAAACATACATGCCCGTTAAAGGAAATGGTTTATTCCCAATGCCAAGCTACAAGTCGGTTGATAAGTGGGATTGTCAAACCCGAAATAGCAAACCATAAGAGGAAATATATGCCTAAAGATATTATGGAGGATGTCAAAAATGATTTTAGCATGGATGTTTCATACATGGTTGCTTGGCGGGCCGAAGAAAAGACGATGAAAAATTTAATGGGTGACCAGGCTGAATCTTATAAAAGATTACTTGGATATCTATACATCATGGATAAGACTTAACCGGGTTCACATATCAGAATGCGTAAAACCCGCGACAACGAATTTCTATATGTTTTTATAGCACTGTATGCATTTATCAAAAGCTTTGATTATTGTCGGGCAATTGTGGTAGTTGACGGAAGCCACTTAAAAGCAACATAAAATGGAACATTTGTCTCAGCAAGCACATTAGATAGTGCAGATATGTCAAAAATACATATTAATTTGTTACCTTAATATGTGTTTTTTCTGTTTTAGACAAATACATAATGTATTTTATGCATTTTTTTTGTAACTGTATGTCCAGGCAACATACTTCCCGTAGCATATGGTGTGATTGATTCTGAGAATGAGAGATCCTGGACGTAGTTTTTCGAGCGTTTCAGAGAAACATATGGAATTATAGAGAACATGTGTATCGTATCTGATAGGCATGAAAGTATAAACAAGGCTGTTTGTAGAATTTATCCAGAAGTTGCGCATTATGCATGTATATGGCATCTGTGGGGTAATGTATGGAAAACAAATACAAGAAGAGCCATGATGTGTTGAGTCCTGTTTTTTATTCTATGGCAAAGGCATACACGCAGGATGAATTTGATGAGTTGATGGGGAAAGGTTCAAAAGGTAGATATGCGCGTGACAGAGTATTTGGAATCAGCTGGTAGAGACAACTGGGCTAGATTGTATGCATCTGTTAACCGAGGGTGGACAATGACTTGTAACATAGCAGAGTGCATTAACCGACATCTTCTAGCAGCTAGAGAACTGCCTATATATGACTTTCTCGAAGAAGTTAGAAGGATGTTTGGGAGATAGAATTACAATAACCGGAGAAATGGAACATACACGTTCACTACACTCGGTAAAAAGTTTCAGGAGATGCTATCAATCAACGAGTATATGTCTACGAATGACTGTATGTTTCATTTTAATGCTTGTTATAATGTATTTGACAAACTTGTACTTGTACTAATCTGAGGTGTTATTTCACATTATATCAATGTGTATTTGGTACCACTGAATAGTTAGTTTAAATGTAAGTTAATATATGCTTCTATAAAAATCGATATGTATTTCATTAATCGTATGTTTATTTATTTTAAAATTCTGATTAGTTCAATAACAAAATACATGTAATATTTATTTTTTCAGGTAGAACCGTCAACCGAATTCGTGTACACAGTACATGATGGAGGAAGGCGTTTCATTCTTAATTTGAATAACAAAACTTGCAGTTGTCATATGTTTCAACTAGATGAAATTCTCTGCCTGCATGCATGGGCTGTCATTAAGAAGAAAAATCTAGTTGCTGATGATTATTGCTCTGATTTGTTCAAACCGGAGACGGTGTTGAAGACATATGATGTACCTGTGGATCCTCTACCCGACGAGCGTGAATGGAACATTCCCAAATTCATCTTGGAGGATGTGGTTTTGCCACCAAGATACAAGAGACCGCCTGGTAGGCCAAAGAAGAGGCGTGATAAGCCTTCAAGTGAATTGCTCGCTGGAAAGAATAGACATGCTTGCAGTACTTGTGGACAACTTGGACACAACAAATGTTCATGTAGTTTTGAGCCTCGAAGGAAGTGAATAGATTTTTCTTGTGTTCCTATCCATTTAACTTTCTTAGGGAAATTCATTGGTTATTTAAGTATTTGAACACTTGTGTCAAAAACTTCTATTGACAAATGTTGTCGTATTACTGAAGTTCATGCTATGAAATGTATGTCCTATTCAATCTGATCTTAATTGCATTTTTTCCGATACATATGGTGTTTTTATCAACTTCAAAATACTGTGTAGTTGGTAAAAGAACATACATATTATCTCCGTAAACTGGTAAAGTTTTTTTTTTTATTGGAATTATTTTGGATTGGAGGCTAGTAGTTGTTCTGGTCATGTCAAATACACCATATATATTGGTTAGCCTTCGGAAAATTGTATAAACTGTAATAGAACATAAATATTTTTTTTGATCCTAGTGTGTGAAATTACACGGTAATGTTCATGTATTTGAACACCAAAAAAAGGCAAATATTCCGGTAAAAATGGTGTTATCTATCAGCTTCATAACACTGCATATGTGGTAAAAAAAAACATACGTATTATTTCTGAAACTGATGAAGTTTTTTTTTTTTTTCAATTTTTTTGATTGAAATCATATAGTTGTGTTGGTCATGTCAAATACACAAGATATGTTTATTAAACTTCAACAAAAATGAATAAACTGTAATAAAACATACATATTTTGTGAACCTGGTGACTGAAATTCCAAGGTAATGATCATGTATTTGTTGATTCAAGTTGTCACAGTTTACTGTATTTTATCCAACTTCAGATTCTTTTGATAAAATATGGAACTAGGTATTTCAAACATATGGAACATAACCTTTGAGATCTGCCACATTCAAGCATAAATATGTTTGCTACTTATGTGCTACCAGCAGGTTGATGTGGCAGAATTTCAACATAGACAACCTCAAGGATATCGATCTGTCCCTTATCCGCATATGCTGGGTCTTTCACCAAATCTATGATTTTTTGATTTACATAGAATCCATTCAGATGTAGGAAATGTGGCAGAAGTGTAGCAAGCTTTTTTATTTCATTCCTAACAATTGCGTTGTGCCCGACTGCTTGATACGAGTTGTAAACATACATACGCCTGTCCATTTCAAAAAAAAAAAATCAGCGATAAATGCTGAATGAAACTCTAATGATAAAATAATTAATTCATCAACAAAAATACCTGTCCTTGAATGAAAGGACTTCTAATAACCAATGATTTTCTTCTTTCATATACACTGGTATTAGCACATTGTCAACCGTATGCCACAGGACATTGGCAATAAGCCTGTGGCCCTTAACATACTCACACAATAGTTGCTCTTCATTGGCCACGTTGGTCTTGGTTTCAACATTGTGATATGTGTGGTGGACCACAACAATTTTCTGCTTGAATAGACAATCAACAGTGGTGAATCTGTAATTGTTCCTTTTATCATACTTTCCTTTCTTCCGAAAGTAGTAGAAAATGACGTCAATGTGCTGAACTGGTCAAAAATACATCAATTAGAGCACATTCAAATACATAAAAACATTTTTTATAAAACTGTGAATTTCATTCCTGATAAAATTCACCTCATCATTCCAAAGCTGGCCATCCATCATTAAAAGGTAAAACTAGTTTTTATCATCGACAGTTGTGATGCCAAAATTGAATTTGACTCCATGATAAAAAACTGCCATCTTTTTTTAATAGTCTTCGTAATTCTTTCTGCGGCAACAAAATAAACAAATACATCAAGTTATTCACAATAACCATGTTGAATTACTGTATGTAATACTGGAATCAAAATATACTTGCTATCATGCCTCACAAGCAGACCATTACGAAGCCAATTACGATATTCATCAACAATTTGTACATCAAGTGGACCAGTAATGGGATCTTGCTGGAATGGATATTTTTCATCAAACACAGGAACATGATTCGTTCCCGAACTACTACGTGTGTATTTTATATTTAAACATTAACAGTTGCGTATTAAAAAACAATCAAGTAAAATAGAAACTTGAATAAATACATATCAAAATCTGTCACAAATGGTGAAGACTTGTATTTAATGGGGCGTGTAGCTCAAGGGACTGATGGATGCAAAATGATTTCTTTCCCTGGGTTTGGCTCGGGTAATAATTATCAGGCAACAACACTGAGATAAAGGTTGTGCGTTACAAACTGCTGCCTGGGGTTCCTCTAAGACAGTCGAGCTGGTGTTTTGCCCGGTCTTTTCCTCTTGAACTTGTTCATTAGCCATTTCTGATTCTGCTATATTTGCTAGCACCTGTGCGATCACCTACTTAAAAATACAAAAAGAAACGTTATTCAGGCACTTGTATTTTACATATAAAAAAATGGCTGAATCAGAATAAGGTTATTTCGAACCTCGGAATTATTTGAATCATCAAAATGTTTTTTCTCTTCCATAGTATATTTCCCTGTTTGATCAGCCGGACGTTCAACTGAAGTCTTGGGTTCTCCTGAAAGATCACCTTCTTCCACAATCTCTTCAGTTGAAACTTTCACCCTATCGCCGCTCTCATTGCCAATACCAACTTGAATATCCAGTGCAAGACCCTTTTCCTTAAAATTATTTAAAAAGCAGCCCAAAAGTATATAAAATACATGAATCAAATAGATAAAAAAATAAATAAGAAAAACACAGTAACATAAATTTGAGAAAAATCTACTAAATACAACAAATAGATTCAGAGGATTTAATGCCACTATCATGTTGTCAAAATTTGTTGAAGATGTCAAAACAATCTACTGAAAACTATTTGTTGAAGATGTCCAAAAGCTGTACACAAATACATAACAAACAGTACACCGTCATGTTGTCAAAAAATAGTACACAAATACATGATACTACTATTTCATATCAATATCAAATACATAATTTATCAAAGTCCAGTAGACACAAAATTTGCATCATACCTAAGTTATATTTTTTTTTAAAAATAACATATAAAATGAGTAAAAAATGGTAAATACATCACAAAATGTGTACCTTTGTTGAATGTACATCAACTGTATCAGTCTCCATGCGAATACCATCCTCATGGTCTATGTAATCATCAGCTGCTTGATGTATGGTGCCATCAGGTAAAGGAACATGAGTTCCGCTGTCATCACTGTAAAATACAATGATGTATTTGTTAGATACATATGCTTCATACTTATACTGAAGGCAATCATTTCAATATGTATTTATTAATTTTTTTTACCTTTGCTGAATCTTGATTCCCTTTGACATGTTCCAAAACCTTTTCGAAGTTTTCATCAATAACTTTGCGAATTGAGCTCAGTAAAAACATTCTTGAATTTAGCAAGCACCCAAATGGTAAACACAACAAATTCATTAAAAATCCTTATTTGTGGTAGTTAGATAAATATCAAAATAAAATAATAAAACTTACTTCCTGCTTAAATTGATTAAGTTCCTCCCTCAAACTTTTGACGTCATCTGATTTGCTGGTAGATATGTCGTCAACCGGAGCATGGTGGACACTTGGAGTAGCTTTTTCTTTATCCTTTGATTGAAGAGGCTTATCTGCCACCGAAGCAGATTTTTTAGAGGATTGTCCAACTTTAGCATGGGTATCCATTTTTGGGATTGGGGTTGGTGACTTCTGCACAAGCAATGGTGCCGTTGACATCTTCCTAGGCTTCTTGTGCAGTGGAGATTTTGATGCATCCTTCTTTTGAGTTTTTTTGGCAGCAGCAACATGGGGTGGTGTTGTGCTAAGTTTCGCATATTCATCTTCCTCTTGGTGTATTTGAGGTGGTGGTGCAGATCTGTTGATCAAGTATGGATTGCAGACCAAGCTTCTCAACCTCTGACATGGTAAGAACAATATCTTTAAAGTTAAGAATGTCCTGCAAATACAAATATTGTGAACTGTCAGTTTATACCCTCTCTGTATTTGACAAATACACAGCAAATAAATAAACAAAATACAAATGAAATACTAGTTGATAGGCATGTATTTAATGTAAGTATTTTACCTTAGATACTCCGTCCTTAAACATGCCCGTCATCAAGTAGTTAACTAATGGCTTTGGGTTCACTGTTTTTCAGTTGAACAATCTTGGGATTCGGCTTGCAGTTTTAACCGCTAAATTAGAGTCAATAGTAGATCAACACTCATATATCCACACTTGCATAGCAAAAGGAAAACCCCGTAAACAGTAAAACTGTTTTGGCCTGTCCATCTTGTGGTGAATACTCTTAATCAAATCATCAAATGCTTCCTTACCCCATGTATAGTCTTTGTACCGTCCACTCTCTACCAAGTCAAAATGATGTCTTGGGACTGTGACGCTCCTTTTTTCACTGGAAAGTATGTAATTATGAATGAAATAAAGGATCGCAATCTTTACAGTATCTTCATCTGCGTTATCACCAACACTCCAATCCTTGTCTTCAAAGCACTTATTTAAAGTCATCTTTAAAACACTATTACCAGAACCACCGAAATATTCTTCCAACAGTCTGTTGCGACCCTCGTCAAAAACAATTTCCTCACCATAACACTTCAAACCAGTAATTAATGCAAACTCAAAAAGACCGAATGTCAATTCCGTCCCATTAATATCGATAACAAACGCATCACTATTGCTACGCTTCAACTCCCTAACCATAAAACACCTAAACAACTGACCCTGAACCTCAGTGTCAACTTGCATCTGCATATATTTTCCAAAAAAAGTTTTGGAAAAAAGCTAGAATTGTCTATCGGTAAGTTTCTCCTGCAACTCATCTTTAATGGTATGGTTCATATATGAAGCATAACGTATCGGTTGAGTGGGGGAATGTTTAACTAGGAATTTGGAGGCCTGAAAGTTTGAATATAATGGCAACACATGAGAATCAAAATATATAATCAAAACATGTGTACTAAAATGCAGCAAACAAAATCCATAAAAAATATCAACTCAGTTGTACAACACATTTGGATCTAATTTTCTAATTTGTTCAAAATCACATTTAGATGACACATACACATACCTATTTTTTAAAAAAAATACATAAATCTATGATTTATTCAAAAAATACACAAATGTGTGAAGTTACAAATACATGATACATATTACATAATTTTATAACAAAATACATTTATTAAAGATGTTTAGCTGACAAAGGTGCACAAATACTCATTTTATCTGACACATACACATACCTATTTTGAAAAATACATAAAACTGTGATTAATTCAAAAAATACACAAATGTGTGAAATTACAAATACATGATACATAGTTGATAATTTGATAACAAATACGGTTACTAAAATGTTTGTCAAATACGAAACTTATTCAGATTTTAATATTGAACATGAAACAACAAATACATACGAATGCTACCCATCTATTAATGAACTATTCAAATAAATAAATACATTCAAATATACTTACAGATGTGATCAAATACATAAATCATAAATTTAACCTAATTTGAGCAACATCTAAAATACAATTTTTGTATATATATCAAAAAATATCTGCTTGTTCACGGTTAATTGTTGTTCTACGGGATTTGTCTCTACAACATTTTTCCCTTTGCTACTAGAAGTAACATCAGAGGTTTTTATCCTCTTTGTGGCAGTATCAGAATTAATTTTGTTCTCTAAATTAACAATTGAAGGATTTCTAAGTTTGATAGGATCATGGATTTTCTTAGATCTCCTTTTAGCAGCCAATTTCTCAGCAGAAGCTGCATCAACATCATGTTGTTGCTGAGAAATACTCAAATCAAAAGAAGGGGAATCTAAATTTTGAAGAGTAGGGGGTATACCTCTCGTAACCCTACTAGATATGCTTTCATCCGCCATTACTTGATATTTTTCGCTACTCAAATTGGGAAATCCTGAGAATTAAAAGTGAAAAAGCTTGAAAATAGTCAAAAATATTGAGTTAAAGTGAACAAAATACACAAAAATAATGAAAACTTACACAAATACACCACCACCCACAAATCTCGGCGCAATGAATTTTGGTAGAATCATGCTTGATGGTAATGGAAAGATTCTGAGGAGAAAAAACGACTAAAATTTATGAAAAGGGAGAGAGAGAAACATAATGTATATTACGTGAGTTTCAAAATGGGGATTTGGGATAGTGGTTACCGTTATTTACGGTGTATTTGTGAACTGATAAATGCAATCCATAATAGGTAAGTTAGAAAAGTAATTAGCTATTATTATTAATTAAAAATAATGGTAGTTATTAACATTAAATAGGTACTAAAAGTAGCTATAACAAGTAAATTTTTCTTTTTTCTAATCCGGTCGAACTTGGCCCATCACGTGTCACAACATATTCAGCCCAAGGAACTGGTTTTCGAAAGTCATTCCTCACGCACAGCTCATTTTTAGTTTCAGTCCAAAGATAGAGTCCCATTTTTAGCCCAAATTCCTCAAGTTCAATAAATCCAAAACATGCCTTATTTTCTCAAAGAAGAGCAGCCCAGACGTTCTTTTTTTTTTTTCCAAATGGTTTGGTCCAAGTTAAGGCAGACTTCCAGCTCCAAAACGAATCATCCATCAAAAAGCACTTTTTTCTTTGTATCAATGGACTGTTACTCAGTTGGAGAGACCATTTAAATTTCAAAGCTATCAGCCAATTTTATGTCGCGAAATTTAATTTTAAAAAAATGCTTTTACATCGCTGAAATAATCCATTTAACCCAGTTTCAAGGCTATTTTAACAAATCTTCACCGCTTTTATGTCCCAAAATGGTTCAAAAGCCAAGTAAGCAAAACATTTTTTTTTATAAAGCTGAGATTTTGTTAGAAAAAGGATTTGCGCCCATTTAAAATAATGAGGGTTTCACTAATAGTAGAGGTTTAATTTTACAACAAAAAAAATTACATCAACATGATCAAGCAAGAGAGAGCAAATAAACTTAGTTAATGGGCTACCCGCACCTATTAACACTATTTTCACCCATAGTTGGGTCTTCCCAGTTTTTACCCATGTTGGGCCTTCGCAAAAGAACCCAGCTTCCCTTGCAAACAGCCAATTTCCACTCTGGCAGAAGCAAGATTGGGCCTCAGCCCAATCCTTGTATTTGTAGAGAAGTGACTCAGAAATGAAAAGAGGGAATTCCTTTCTAAGGCACAGCCTCGAAGAGATAGAACTTGGAAATCTACTTCAAACGCTCCCAGCGAACAAGAACACTCAAGAGAAGATTTTATATATAAATAACTTTAAACCTGCCGAGAATTTTAAAAGGGTTTCAAGTCGAAGTTCAAAAAACCAGTGATATTCTTAGTATTATGCAAACTAAAGAAATTTTTTCCGATCATATTTTCTGAAAAATATAAGACCCTATTTATAGAACCCCTTAAACCCTTAAAATCTCAAATCACCCGATGAGGTCCTCCAAGTTGGGGATTTTCCTCACACTTTTTGGTGTTGAAGGGTCAAGATTGGGTCAACTATACATCAAGGGTCATGATTCGATCAACTAAACCCAAATCTGAAAAGTTCATCGCGAACCAATAAGATCTCAAAATTCAAAATCTCAAACAAACAAGAACCATTAAAGGATTGGAGTGTTAGACCATTGAATACATAATAAAAATACCAAAAAATAAGTAAATTAGCCTGTTAACACACCGTTTGGTCGATTCGTGGTGGTAACGGGTGAAAGCATTGAATGCTTTACCCGTTGAGGCCATACAAGACTGTAAAAAGCAAAAGGCGTCTGCAACTTTGCCAAAAATGGCCTCGATGACGATGAGAGAGAAGAGAACCAATGAGGCGGCTAGGGTTTTGAAACGGAAAGGGAAAGGGAAGAGTGTAAGACGCGTTTGGCATTTGAAATAAAGAATGGGGCCTTTAGCCCCTTCATTTACTTCACGCACTGGGCCGGGTCAGGTCTTTGTTGGGCTGGACTAGGCCCCTCTGAAAAGGGCAGCCCACATTTTCATATACATACATATAATATATCATATCATATCATATATATATATATATATATCGTACGTAAATATTCTCTCTATATATGTGTGTGTGTGTGTGTGTGTAGTATATATGTATATAGATATATTACATGTATATATATTAATGCAGCAAACAAGAAAAGGAAAAGAATTAACGGGTAACAAAAAAAAAGACAATTTAAGAGATTGATTTGCTATTAAATTGAAATTAATCAACCAAAAACGTGGCTAAAAAAATAAATTTAAGGGATGAGCCTTAATTAAGTTGAAGCATGAATTTGCTATTTCCAATTGCATCCCTATTTTGGCTAGTTAATTGATTGTTTCAATTGTAGCCGTAATCAACATGTTATAAGAACATTTAACATAACCATAATTAGTTACCCAAACCAATTGTGATTTAAAAAAATTATCAATATGACTTGATTATGCAGAAAATAAAACATGAAGGGAAAAAGATAATTTATTTTGATTAATCCACCTCCTTGAAAATAGAGTGAAATGCCTAATAATTTGATAATTTGACAATTTAAACTATTAAGTAAAAAATTGTCGTAAACTACTTTCTCTTGGTTAATTTTGCAAAACATCATAATTGTAAAATACTTAGATTAATTTAAGCTATTATAGAAATTACTTTATCAAGCAAAATATTACCTAAATAATTTTATAAAATTATTTTGACTTATAAAAATACAGATTTCACTCTGTTTGATATTCAAGGACTCTGGGTAATCAAAACAAATTATGAGAGGTCAAAAATTATGTGTCAACAATTGCCCCTTCGGTGTTCGGGGATGGCGGGACCATCCCTGAGCAACGAAATTTGACTAACCCTGATTTTTGACTAACTCAAGTCACATTACCTCTCATTTTTATGCAATTTTCAAAATACATGGCCGATCCCTGGTTTCGGGGTTTCTTACATATCTCAAGTTGCATGAAAATTCAGGCTACTTGTAGTTCGACTCAATCATGACTTCTAAATGCATTTAAAATAAATTCTCAGATATTCCGGCTGTCAAGATGGGAAGTTCGGTGTGATTGGTAAGAGTGTGACTGACTCTCTAGCATTAAATCCGCCTACATATCCTTGTTCTTGGGAATCAAGTCACTTGTAGTTCAACTCAATCAGAGGGAAAGGATATCTCTTATGTAGGAATGCCTTTAATGTGTCCTGGTGTGTGTCCGACCGGTTGCGGATTAAGAAAGAAAATAAGCAATAAATAATCTTGTGTGGCTGAGCATGGTGAGGAGTAATCTTCCAAGTCCTGGCCGGAGAGCTTGACTCTCATGGGCACCTTATCTCGACTGGCTGTGTAAGATAAAGTTTCACGTTTGCTCCGTAATCTGTCTGGATTTGATTTGGTCAACCTGCTATGACTGGCGGCTATAAATCTACTTCCATCTGCTGAGTGACGTTGATTTTTGAATGACTACTATTGCAGGCTCATGACCAGATTTATATCGTCTTGTCTTTTGAGCGAATACAACGGTCTCTTGATCGGTTTTCCATCGCTTTTGTCTTTTGAGGGCAAAGAATATGGTCTCATGACCGGTTTACATCGGTTCGCTGTCTTATCACACCATAATTTATATGCATGGCCTTCCTGGCAATTGAAATAAATGCCCTCTCAGCAGTAGGAAAATAAATGTGCAATGGCCTTCTTGGCAGTTTGTATGAATGGCCCTCTCGACAGCAGGAAAATAAACGTGCAATGGCCCTCTTGGGAGTTTGTATGAATGGCCCTCTCGGCTGCAGGAAAATAAACGTGCAATGGCCCTCTTTGCAGTTTGTGTGAATGGCCCTCTCGGCAGCAGGAAAATAAACGTGCAATGACCCTCTTGGCAGTTTGTATGAATGAACCTCTCGACAGCAGGAAAATAAACACGCAATGGCCCTCTTGATAGTTTTTATGAATGACCTCTCGGCAGGAGGAAAATAAACATGCAATGGCCCTCTCGGCAGTTTGTATGAATGATATAAATGACAGATATGGCCCCTTTAGCTAAATCGTCTTTCTTTCGTCCATTGTTCTGGCTGTGACCCTCTTGCTCGGATATGCCGTATTGTTTTACTATACCTTTCGGCAAATCATTTTATCATTATGGTCTTTTTGTTCTTTGTGGGCCCTCATGG
Organism: Lycium barbarum; assembly: GCF_019175385.1. Classification (NCBI taxonomy): domain Eukaryota; kingdom Viridiplantae; phylum Streptophyta; class Magnoliopsida; order Solanales; family Solanaceae; genus Lycium; species Lycium barbarum. The sequence continues at coordinate 13,887,781 of NC_083348.1, read as the reverse complement.
CCAGGTATTTGGCCTCATGGCGTTTTCGTCTTTCTGTAGCCCTTGTGGCTAGATATTTGTCCTTTTGGCATTTAAATCCTCTTGTAGCCCTTGTGGCTGGGTATTCGCCCTTACGACGTTTAAATCCTTTTGTAGCCCTTTTGACTAGATATTCGTTCTTATGGCATTTTCGCTCATTTTGTAGCCTTCATGGCCAGATATTCGCCCTTATGGTGGTTTGATCTTTTTATAGCCCTTTTACCTTTTTCCCTTGGTGGGAGTTAAAATCTTTCATAACCCTTGTAGCTGGGTTATATATATTTCGGAAGCCGGATCTCAGCAGCGGTCTGGACCCTTCTCTAACGAAGTGTTTCCTGCACATGGAGCGAAGTTAGAAAAAAGGATCATCTTCCGATGTCCTGGGGACCTGCATTAGAAATGGGTTAGTTTTTCCTATCTTTAGTTGATCTGTGTTGCCGGCATTGTCACATCTTCTGCTTTCTGGACGCGAAACCCCTTTAGCTCCGATATTCGAAAGATAAACCTATTTTCATTATGCAGAGAAATGATTTTTTGCAATGTTACTACAAAGATATCTATATATTTATATTATTTTGTTTTTTGAAAAATGACAATATTTTAATTGTCATGACATGTGTTTTGAACGAGGGAGCCCTCTTCTTCCGTGACTGGGGTTTTTATTTTCTTATGCGGAATTGTTAGACCTTCTCTCAAAAATTCTGCCCTAGTTTAAATCTTGATCCATCCATTCTTATGCTGAATCTTTCGGGAAATTTTGAGGTCTTCTCAAAATTTTTGCCCCATTCAGAGTTCTGGGTTAGCTGAATATCCTGTAGTGGCTTGTCGGCACGGATTTTTGAGATCCTTTCAAAAATTCTGTCCCAGTTGGGCATACAGCAGTCTCTGCTCCTTTGTGAAGTCCTATCTCTGAGGCTCGCTGGGGGTTTTTCTTGGTTTTTTCTTTGATGCGACCGAAGCTCGAAGAGCGCCTACATATCCCGTCGCAATAGGAATTCAGGTCAAACGTAGTTCAACAAAAAAATGGATTTTTGTTTTTTTTACTAATAAAGCGACCGGGTCCCAAATGGACTGCCTATGTATCCCACTGTGGGGAAATCAGGTCATTGCGTAGTTCATGTTACAAAGGTGTTTTGTTTTAGCCTATCTATTACAAAACGATTACAAGCAAAGGAAACGACTAATACAAGCAAATAGAATAACAATTACAAGCAAATAGTACTATTACGAACTGAGAAGCTCCTTCTTCATGCATAGTAGAGCTTGATTGCATTTGAGTTGATCGGTTTCGGCTACTCTTAGCCATCCATTTCTGCTAGTACTACCGCTCCTCCAGAGAGTACTTTGCGGATTACGTAAGGCCCTTGCCAGTTGGGAGCAAACTTCCCTTTATATTCCTCTTGATGTGGAAAAATCCTTTTGAGCACCAACTGCCGATCTAGAAGAGTCTGGTTCTGAATCGTTTGTTAAAGGCTCTTGCCACACTACTGGAAACTGGGGCTAGGCAACTCCTTCCTCTACAATGATTATACAACCGTTGCTATAACCGAGGTACTGCAACGGTTATACCCGTTGCACAAGGACCAGAATGCTATTGTTACACTTTAGCGTCTAAACCGTTCCAATTGTATTGAAACTGTTGCCATACATTTACCTAATGGGATGGTTTTCTTTAACTATTGCAATAGTTTTTATATGGCAACGGTTTTGTTTCTATTGCAACGGTTTTAAATTCCCTCCCAAATTTTTCTTATTTTCACTGTAGACCTGCCAAAAACAGAGACCACATTATTTTTCTTTTTACCCAAAAATCGTAAAATCTGTATTGAGGCCAATTTAGTTTTCCTTTAACCCTCCAAATTAAACACTGAACTCTCTCTCTCCTAAATTCATCACCCACTTCACTCTATCTCTCTCTACTAAATTCTACTTCACTTTGCACCCTAATTATCAATACTCTACTGAATCTCGTCGTCGCTGTACTCAATTCCAGGTTATCTTCTCTATTCTCTCATCTCTTTTTTTGGATTTATTTTGCATGTTCTTCCAATTCTACAATAAAATCGTTGGGGGTATGGGTTCTGATTTTTTTTTTTTTTTGAATAAGTATGGACTCTGATTTCCTGATGTTCCTTTTTTTTTTTTTGGTCTCAATCTTTTTACAATATCTGGTTGCTTTTTTTATTGTTGTAAGAATTGGGTGGAATTACTTCGATTTAGTAAATATCTAGCGGAAAGGTGTAAGCTTTACTGTTTTCAAAGTTAGTGTTATGTCTAATGTTGGATTGTTCGGATTTTGTTGTATAAAATGAGCTTGTGAGACACGATTTTTTCTCTCAAGAATCTAACAGAAATTAGCTTTTCTTTGCTCTTGGAGTTTCCTTTCTTTTGCTTCTCATTTGTGTTTGTTTATTCTTGTTCTAAACTCATTGTCAACTGTGAAAGCTCCAAGCATTCTCAACTCTCAAACGCCTCAATTCGTTGCTCGTCGAAAGGTAATTTCAATAATATTTTGTAGCTCTTACAATTCTGTTTGATATTGAATTTTATATTGGTTTCGTTGGTCAGGTGATTTTATTTCTATACGTGCAAAATTGTGAGTTGAATGCTTACATTTAGTATCCCCCTCCCCATATTAAATTATGTTATGTGCTTGTCGTGTAGTTTAGGCAGTAGATAAACTAAGTTATTAGCTTAATAGTTTATCTTCAAATTGTTTCCATCTTTGTTTCAAAACAGTTCAAATTTATTGATGTGTGTCGAGGTTTTAGCTTTCCTTTCCAGTTCATATAATTTAGCTTAAGTTTAATGCGGTTTGAGTTAGATAGTTATCCTTTTTTGTGTGAAAGCATGAGGTTGTCTCTAAGGAGTCAAAATTTATTTACCTGCTCTCGTTAATCTGAAATAGGACTAAGTATGGTCCACACTTCGCTGTCAATGTTCTGAATATAGTCATTATTTTGAAATAGCTGTTGTTGATAACAACCTTTTTGAGTCGAAGGTTGATCGCATTTAAGTTCTTTTATATCAAGTATGGTTCCTCTGTTTGATGCAAAAAGTCTTGAAAAAAATGCAAAGTCTCGCTGTTAAAAATTCTTTAAGCTAAGTTGAAAATAAGTTTTTGATATGTAGTCACTGGAGACTTAACGCTGCTCATACTGGAACAAGTATTAAGTACTTCAATGCTCATTGTATCTGCATCTTTAATTGGTTTCAAGTATGTTGCTACTGTTCTGTGCGTAGAAGATAAAATTGAAGGCCAGTTCATGATAGAGGATTGGTTCCTTTCACTTTGTCAAGATTTTTCAGTTTTTGGCAATTAGGTGATTCTAGGATATAGGAATACTAAGTTTTAAGTGAGAAAGCTACAATACATCTTTTGCGCCATGAAATATTTATTAAATAGTTCATCTTTACAATACCTGGATATTTTTTTTTTTTTTTGAAACTGGTAACTTTAATACTAGGTTGCTTATTTTGCTGTTATAACATTTAAAGAAGATAAGAAATGGGTGGAATTACTTCAATTTAGTAAATATCTCGTGGAAAGATGTGAGCTTTACTGTTTCCCGAAGTTAATGCTATGTTTAATGTTGGATTATTCTGATTTTCCTGTATAAAATGAGCTCTGGGTAACCATTTGAGACTCGATTTTTGTTATCAAGAATCTATCAGAAATCAGGTTTTCTTTGCTCTTAGAATTTCTTTTTCTTTTGCTTCTCATTTGTGTTTGTTTATTCTTGTCATAAACTCATTATCAACGGTGAAAGCTCGAAGAATTCTCAACTCTCAAACGCCTCAATTCGTTGCTGTCAAAAGGCAATTTCTTTAACATTTTGTTGCTCTTCCAATTCTGTTCGACATCTATTTTTATACTGTTTTCGTTAGTCAAATGGTTTTATTACTATATGTGAAAGATTGTGAGTTGAATGCTGACTTTTAGCACCCCCTCCCTCCCCATATTAGATTTCATTATGTGTTTTCGTGTGACTTAGGCAGTAGATAAACTAAGTTATTAGCTTAATCATGTTTCAAAACAGTTCATGTTTAATGATGTGTGTCGAGGTGTTAGCTTTCCTTTCCAGTTCATACAATTTAGCTTAAGTTTAATCCGGTTTGGGTTAGATAGTCAACCTTTTTCTGTGTGAAAGAATGAGGTTGTCTCCAGGGAGTCCAAATTTATTTACCTTCTCTCGTTAGTATGAAATAGGACTAAGTATGGTCCATATTTCGCCTTCCATGTTTTGAATCTACTCATTATTTTGAAATAGCTGTTGTTGATAACAACTTTTTGAGTCGAAGGTTGATCGCATTTAAGTTCTTTTATACCATCGCATTTAAGTTCTTTTATATCAAGTATGTTTCCTCTGTGTGATGCAAAAAGTGTTCAAAAAATGCAAAGTCTCCCAGTTAAAAATTCTTTAAGCTAAGTTGAAAATAAGTTTTTGATATGTAGTCTCTGGAAACTGAATGCTACTGATATTGGCCCAAGTATTAAATACTTCAATGATCATTGTATCTTCATCTTTAATTGGTTTCAACTAGTGTTGCGACTGTTCTGTGCTTAGAAGATAAAGTTGAAGTCCAGTTCATGATAGAGGATTGGCTTCTTTCACTTTGTTAAGATTTTTCAATTTTTGGCGATTAGGTGATTCCAGGATATAGGAATACTAAGTTTTAAGTGAGAAAGCTGCAGTACATCTTTTTCCCCTGAAATTTTTATTAAATAGTGAATCTTTATATATATATATATTTCATTTCTTTCTCATCGACACTAATGACATGAGTTTTCAAATATACTATTCAATAAAAATTTGATAGTCTTTTAATAACAGAACTTTTTTTTTTTTGGTAAAACAAATTTTATTTATCAAAGTAGATATATGTACAAAGTTCAAACTGGAAAAACTGGCACATGGACAAAGTCCCATGTGTCTAGCAACAAACCAACACCTAATAGCTAAAGGAACAAACTAGGCAAAACTCTCAAGAACACCCTAGCTAAGCTATGCTAGTCCCTCAAGGGTAGAAATTAAGATCCTGAATTCTGCTAGCTAAATTGGGCTTCAAACTTGCTCTTTGAACTACTTCTTGTATGATCAATCCGGTAAGCAGCTCCGGGTTCCTCTTTTTCCCATGGAAGACTCTTGTATTCCTCTCCTATCATAACAAGTACACACATCCAGCCAACACAGTCCTAAATATCTCTGCTATAGTATTTCAACCATTCATATGAGTTATCATCCATAGCAGCTCATCTTGGCAGTTTAGTGCATTCCTGTGATAATTCTGCCAGGTTAGTATTTTAGCTTCCATATAGTTGTTGAAAAGAAGCATTGCAAGTAAAGGTGGTATATTGATTCTTCTTGCTCATCACATAGGGGGCAGATATTTTCATCAATGAGCCCCCACTTAAGAAGTTTAGCTTTGGTGTAAAGTATTTTTTGAATTGCCAAGTATAGAATGAATATCCACTTTGGTGCTGCAGCATTGTTACAAATTAAACTCTTCCAAGCTACCTTCTGAAAACTACCTCTCAAGCCATTACATACTTGCTTTATTGAGAAAGTGGTAGATTTCTACACTTGTATGGAGTCCATTCCTGCATCAGTCAGTGTCTTGGTGGCCTTAAAGATCTTCTTCAATACCCAGGAAGCTTGTTGAGGCATACAATTCCATATAGAAAGCACAACTAGACTGACTAATTGAACACTATGAAATTAATTACCTCATGAACTTTATTGTAACCTATTTTCTACAACTCATGACAACGAACTGATCCCATTTTTCAGCCTAATTCTTTTCTTTTTATTTTCATGGTATAAACTTACCTAAATCTTGACGTCAGTTCTTAGCATAAATCTTAATTTTTGTGATTTGCTTTTGTTATACAGGATTGTAATGGATAATGGAGATAAAAGTTGGATGAATAACCTAAGATGGATGGCTGAGTATATGCGCAGAGTGAATAATTTTCTTGATAAGGCATTTGAACGAGCTTCTCAAGGAAATGAGATATTATTCCCTTGCAAAAAATACACGAATCACTATTGGCATTATAGAAATGTGGTGGAGGATCACTTGGTTGTTCATAGATTTGTTGATAGTTACACTAAATGGGTTTTCCATGGAGAAGGGGTTTCCTCAAGAAATACACCTCATCCAACCAATGATGATGAAAGTTCTGACCTGCGTGACGTTATTGATGGACTACTTCATGATACATTTAGAAATGTAGAGGGTGAGTCAAGGCATGAAGAAGGAGTCCGAGAGGGTTTATCTGAAGATGCAAAGACATTCTTTAAATTATTGGAGGAAGGGAAATAAGAGTTATACCCGGCGTGTGAAAAATTCACTAAATTGAGTTTCACCATTCGGCTGTATTTGTTTAAATCCTTGCATGGGTTGAGTAATGTAGCATTTTAAGACCTGTTAGTGTTGATAAAAGAGGCTTTTCCCTTTGCTCATCTACTAGAGTCTTTCAATAATGCTCGAAAGATGATAAAAGATTTGGGACTTCATTATGAAAAAATACATGCATGCCCTAATGATTGCATGTTATTCTGGAAGGACAATGAGAAAGCAGATAATTGCTCTGTCTGTGGGTCTTCTAGATGGAAGAGTGTTTGTGTTGCCTCAACTAATGCAAGCTCTAAAATTCCTGCAAAGGTCTTCAGGTACTTTCCTGTGTTCAGAAATAGCTGTTGCAATGAGATGGCATGCTAATGAACGACCCAATGATGGGAATTTAAGGCATCCTGCTGATAGGGAATCATGGAAGGATTTTGATCATTTGCACACAGACTTCTCCAGAGATCCTCGTAATGTTAGGTTGGGTCTCTCCAGTGATGGTTTCAACCCATTCCGAACCATGAGTATTTCTCATAGCATGTGGCCTGTTATGTTGATGAACTATAATTTATCATCGTGGATTTGCATGAAGCTGGAGTATATTATGTTGTCAATGATCATTCCAGGTCCATCATCTCCAGGAAATGATATAGATGTGTACCTATAACCACTAATTGCAGAATTGAAGGAACTACGGGAACCTGGAAAAGAAACATATGATGCTGAAACCAAACAAACGTTCCAAATGCGTGCAGCCTTATTGTGGACAATTAGCGATTTTCTAGCATTAACAATGCTTTCAAGATGGAGCACCAAGGGGAAATTGGCATGCCCCACTTGTAATTATGACACATGCTCTCAATATCTCAAACATAGTCGTAAGATGTGTTACTTGGGTCATAGGAGATTTTTGCCTGCTGATCATCCATTGCAAAAAGATAAGAGGTCATTTGATGGTAAGGAGGAGCATAGACCTACACCTACTCCTTTGTCGGGTACAGAAGTTCTTGAACAGCTTCGTAAGTTCAACAATGACTTTGGAAAGGGGAAAAGGAAAAGGACTCGGAATAATAAGGGTCCGTGGAAAAAAATATCTTTTTTTTTTTTTTGAATTGTCACATTGGGCACATAACAAATTGAGACACAATCTTGATGTGATTCATATAGAAAAGAATATATGTAACAGTTTGCTTGGGACTTTATTGGAGATAGATGGAAAGTCAAAGGATCATGTATATTCTCGCTATGTCTTTCAAGAAATGGGGATACGAAAGGAGCTACAACCAATAGAAGATAATGATGGAAGTGTAAGTTTGGCTCAATCTTGTTTCTACATGAAACCAGAACAAAAAAGGTTGTTTTGTACTGTCTTGAAAAATGCCAGATTACCAAAAGGGTTTGCTTCAAATATATCACATCGTGTGCAAGTGAAGGAGATGAAAATATTAGGGGTACAAGTGTCATGATGCTTATTTTATAATGCATTACCTGCTCCAGGTTGCCGTTAGAAAAGTGCTGCCCAAGAATGTTTCGTTGGCCTTGATTACGTTGGGAAATTTCTTTAGAGCCATATGTAGTAAGGTTATTGGTCAATCTGTTGCTTTCCCCTCTCTAATTTATTTTCTTTTCCTAGAAAAGTTATTCCTTCTCCTACTTCTTACTGGAAGTATTCATAATATCCCTTTTGCATAATTACAAACGGTTTGGTTCGTATTATTGCAGGCACTTCCACTCACGAAAAGAAAATGAGAGGTGGAACACAAATGCTAAGTGTACATGGACGGAATGAGCGCAAAATGATCTTGCTAAATGAGTTAGACCAACCCATTGGTCCTACAAAAGCAATTGTAAAAGAGTTGGGTAGCTTCCTCGGACCATTGGCGAGGAATGGGACCTTTTGTCCTCTAAATGTACTTAATTGGAAGAAATTGAAGACACATGATGATATGTGGAAATATACCAAGGTCTGAAGTTCTTAATATTCCGATTTTTAGTTGAAAATACATCACTTTTTTTGCGCTAACCCAATTGCTCCAAATTGTAGGAGAAATATGACATTCCTGAAGCTGCAAAAGAATGGGCTTTGGATGCAATTGAATCAGCTTGGAGAACTTATGAGAGCCGGTTGAAGAAGAAACACTACTATGCCTACGCCAATGACGAACTTCGAATGGCAAAAAGGCCTAAAAATGTTTCAGAATGTCAATTTAAGGATCTTCTTGAATATTGGAACTCCGAGACAGCTCAGGTAAGTTAAAAAAAAAAGGACAGTTTTTTTTTTCTTTTTGTAAATTAGTGTATTATTCTCATCTGAAAGAAACACGAAGGATTTTAAAGACTCAACCAGTGCTAACTAAAAGCAACAGATATCTGATATTTTCCCTTCATCTTTATATTTTTGGTTCATATTGTTTGACTAACTCATTTATTTGCAGGAAATATCCAGAAAAAATACAGAGAATCGGAAAAAGTTGAAGTACCCGCACACTGTTGGCAAAACAAGTTTTGCTATAATCCGCGAGGTTTGATGTTTTCTCTTATTGTTTACTTACTATGAACTTGATGCGTGCAGGCCATCAGTTTGATAATTTTTCTAAATATCTATGTTCAAGATTTTTACTTTGTTACCTAAACTTGAAGAAATCTTATGCCTGCTGGTTTTCTTATTTTCTTATGCCGACTGATCTTTGCTTGTTCGTTCATCGGATTGCTGGCAATTTTCTAGTTAGTTTGTAAAGTTTTAAAGGGACCATCAGTTCTCTAGTTCTTTTTCATTTATCTGATCCATCAATTCTAAAGGTCTATAACTTACAGAGAAGTGCATATAGTAGGAGTAGCATTTGGTGTAGTTTTAAATCTGTTGATCAACAACCTCAGGGTTCTTTTTTCTCTTTTTGGTTCTTGGGTTATGAGTTGTTGCCTTTGATCTGTATGTTAAGTTTTTTTTTTTTTTTTGGTAATGTTGTATCCCTCAGCATTAAGGACATGCTAGAGACCTCCAAAAATATCGGCCCAAAAGAACAAGAGTAAACAAAAATAACTATAGAGAACCTAAAAAATCTACTAACTGTTCAGATTCTTCTAAACCTTGCTCTTTACACCAAAAGAAAAAAATATTGACATAATTCTCTTTGATTTTCTGGATTGAACTAGAAGTATTCTAAAAAAATCTATTGTTTCTTTCTCTCCAAATTGCCCACCATATGCAAGGTGGTATTATCTTCCACTATTTCTTTTGGCTTTTGCTTCCTCCTCTCCTTATCCAGCAACTGATTAGGTCTGCAGTGTGTTCCGACATTATCTACTTAGTTTGACCATAGCTGTGTTGTAACTTTGCAATGAAGAAACAGGTGGCTGTAGGTTTCCTTAGTCTCCTTGCAAAACAAACATCTAGAAGCAATCTCAAATCATCTTCTTTTTAATTTTTCATGAGTGAGGAGGGGGAGAAGTCCTTGTGGAAAGATGTCGGAGGGATATAAATTTTCATTATGGTGGATTATTGGAGTGAAATACAATTTGACACCACATTTCAGCAAATGAAATACAATGCACAAGTTGGTGCAAGTGCAGCAGGTCTACCAAAAATATGATTTGCATTTATTAAGAATTTCACAATCCAATGAACTATGACTTATATTTTAGCCTAGTAGTAATTACGAAAGAGTGGTGATGTCACACCCCACCCTTGGTAAGGCGTGATTGACACCGGCACCTTACAGGAACCGAGCGAACCAACTTATAACTTACATCCTTCGTGTCTCAAATGGAAACAATAAGATCAAGAGGCTAAATATGAACATAATATCATGCATAAGTAAATGTACTATAGACCCATGATGCTGACATTGCTATTGTCACACTATGACTAAGCTGTACACAGGAACTGTCTGCAAAGCCACTATGAACATGACTGAAGTATATAAGTCGGGACAGGGCCCCCGACATACCCTCTTGTCATAGAAAAAAACATATGCAACTCAGACTCGGCAATGCTCCAGGAAGAAGTGGAGCTCACCAATCAAAATTGGTACCAGAAGGCAGCCTATTGTTAAACCTCGAAAAAATCTCCCGTTAACGTACAGTGAATAGGATAGTGAAGGGCATGACGTATACGATGATCCGATAAGCAAGAAATAGCATTTGATGATCCTAATCGAGATTTCGAAGACATTTGAGGTAAGGAAAGAAAGTTAAAGAGAGCGAGGTATAGGTGGTGTATCGGAAGAAATTTACGAGCATCGAATTAATAATGACTTAATAGGCCTTGGAGAAGAGTTATAACATCCCTTAGATTGATTAATGAAGTGTTAAACAAGTGCTAAGAAGGTTCCATAATAATAGGAGATCAAACAAAACGACGCGGACAACTTCGGAAAAGCTGTGAGTTCCACGACCACATCCACGGACCGTGAAACTTTCCACGAACCGTATAATGGTCCGTATAATATCCAGCAGAGATGATGGTTCCCTGGTGGGGAACCACGACTACTTGTATGAGCCGTACAATATTCCACGGACCGTACAAGTGTCCATGGAAGTCCCGACGAGCTGAATAAGTTCAATTATATATATGTGATTCCACTTCATTAATTTCATTTCCCACATACTTCTTCATCTCTCTCAAGACCTATAGAAGGTTCCACAAGTTTCATCCACAAGAAACCAAGAGAAATCTTTGATCAAATACATCAAACCCACAAAATCAAGTGTAGAACACATAGCAAAGTTCATCTACACCAAGAAATCTCAAAGGAAGTGGACTAGGGTTTTTGTGCAAGAAGAGGATTCCCACTCAAGGCTTATTCATCTATTACCTAAGGTGAGTTTTATGATCATTCTTGGTTGTTTAAGGTGTTGAAAGTTAAAAACACATGGATTGTAGAAAAATATAGGAAGTGGGTCATAAATGTGGGAATAGTGACATTGTTGGGTGAAGGTTTGGATTGAATTGGGAATATTGATGTGTTGTGATTTTAAGTATGTTATGAATGACATTTAGAACATGGAATAAGTATTATATATGAGAAAACGCGATACTGAACTATAACCACAATTATGGAGAAATTGAAGAGGAATTGTGAATTGCGGATAATGTAGATGAATGATGATTGTTGTTTGCGATATTATGAATATTGTTATGAATGTTTGGGAGCTGATATAGAATATGGGAAAAGTTGTATAAACAAAGGAAATCCTGCCCAATTTTCCCTAGAAATAGTAAGCACATTTAAGTAAACGATTAGCTAATGTTCATGCGACTTCTCTTGAAGGTAGAAACGTGGGCATCAAAGGAAAACAAGCAAGCGATAGAATAGTTAAACGGAAAAGGTATGTGAGGCTAGTCCTTTCTTTCTATGGCATGAATCCGATGGCATGATTTCTCCTTCCTCTTCATGAATTCTCTATATCCCGGAAAGCCAATAGTCTATGATCATGAATAGCCATATGAGATGAGCGATATATTACGAGTTCACTAATGAGGATGACAGTTAAGTATAAAGATTCTACAGTTCATGATACCATGTTCTTATAACGCTAATGATGTCGTATATTGTATACACTCACCTTATACATTGTTTCCTTCAAGGTGAGGCAGAATACTTATAAATGTTCCATAATGGAATCGGGGGTTCACGACCTTATGTCACCTCGATAAAGTATAGCTATCTTTGAGTTATTATGCATGCATTATGATGAGTACATCTTGATGATATTACACCGCGCCTATATGTCCGGGCAGACACCGCTAAGGCGGGCAGCTATATGTATACACCATTTCTAGGTGACATGGGCAGACACCACTAGTGGGCAGCTTATACCCCGGCTGCGGGAGGCCTGGACGCAGGTTGATTATTATCATACCGTACCTATATGGACGGGCAGCTTATACTTATACATTTATGCATACGTGAGGTGATGATGATTATGAGTAAGCCAGCATGTGTTATTTCTTTTATAAGTGACAGTCATGTACAGTTGCTCCTTATTGATGCTTCATTTATCTCATTGATGTATCATTATTGTTATGCCTCTCATACTTAGTACAATGTTTGTACTGACGTCCATTTTCTTTGGACGCTGTGTTCATGCCCACAGGTAGACAGGGAGGTGATTTTGACCCAGGCTCGTAGGAGCTAGTAGCTGATTTGAGAGCACTCCATTGTTCTGGAGTTGCCTTGATTATTCTTTTGTGTACATATGCATATTTTGGGCACGACGGGGTCCTGTCCCGTCCCTATGTCTGGCACTCTAGTAGAGGCTCGTAGATACGCAGTTTTAGGTTGTATGGTCTCACGAGGTTACTACTGTATATATATGTGTATTATCATTTTGATTGCCGAAAGGTTTATGTCTATAAAAGTATCGATGTTCTCAAATGAAAAATGATTTTCTTATGATTTGAGTATGAATATGATAAAAGAACGTTTAATGAGTATGATGAGTAGTAGAACGAGTGGTGCTCGGTGGTTATCCCCGGGTACCCGTCACGGCCCCTAGTCGGGTCGTGAAAAAAGTGGTATCAGAGCGGTTCAGTCCTAGGAAGTGTCTACGAGCGGTGTCTAGTAGAGTCTTGTTTATGGTGCGTTGCGCACCGCACTAATAAACAGGAGGCTACAGGGCATTTAAGAAAAATGACCATCTTTCATCTTAAGAAATCGTGCGATAGAGCTGTGTTATAAGATTTTCCCCTCTTAATAGCGTGTTATGATTTCAGAAATGCCGCCAAAGGGAAAAGCTACAGCCGCCTAGAAGGGCAAGACTACGGTGCAATGGCGGGTAGAAAGAGAGCGGCCAATGAATGTAGAAGAGGAGGAGTCACATAATGAGGCCCTATCTAATACTTCCTCCACCCCGCCCAATGTCGAAGAACAAGGAGGAGCTACAACTCCAATTCCTCCACCGGTTGCTTCGGGTCAACAAGTGACCGAGGCTATTCATCTATTGACACAGTTGGTTGCCGCCTAGGCACAGTGGAAGAATTTGAGTTCAAGTGATCGGGCAGCTAGTACCAGAGCCCGTGACTTTATGAGTTTGAATCCTCCGGAGTTTTTCGAGTCAAAGCCAGATGAAGACCCGCAAGGTTTTATTGATGAGATGCTGAGAACATTGAGAATTGTTCATGCCTCCGAAACTGAATCTGTGGATTTGGTCTCTTATAGACTCCGAGATGTGGCGGTATTGTGGTATAATAATTGGCTAGCATCAAGACAAGAAAATGCGCCTCCTCCCGCGTGGCAAGAATTTGTAGATGCTTTCATCTGTCACTATTTTCCACCCGAGGTCCGCCGAGCTAGAGCGGATAGGTTCTTAAATTTAAAGCAAGGAAATATGAGTGCCCGGGAGTATAGCCTTCAATTCAATTCATTGGCTAGATATACTCCAACTATGGTGGCCGACATGGGAGATAGAGTGCATCGCTTTGTGAGTGGCTTGGGGCCACATTTGTTCAAGGATTGTTTGATGGCCTCGTTGCAAGATGGGATGGATATTTCTCGAATACAAGCCCATGCCCAGAACTTAGAGGGATGACAACAACCACAAAGAGGTGATCGTGACATTGATAGAAGGCAAAGCAAGAGGGCCAGATCTATGGGGGCAGGTAGCGATTATAGAGGAGGATCGAGGCAGGCTTATTCCCGATATTCAGGTCAATCGGTGACTACTGCGCCTCCACGATTTGTAGGTACGAGATTTGATCGCTCCTTTCGTTCAGGACATGGTCATAGTTCGAGGGCCTTAGATTCTCAGTTCAGGAAAGATTATAGTCAGAGGAGACCTCCAGTACCGCGGTGCTGCCAGTGCGATAGACTACATTTCAGACAGTGCCACCAGGGTTCGGATGCTTGCTATGCCTGCGGACAGGTTGGGCATATGATGCGAGATGGCCCATCGATGAGTGGTAGAGGGGTTCAACCCACAGGATCAGTGGCTGGTTCATCATCAGTGCACCCAGTAGGGCAGACTCCCTAGATGTCAGCAGGTCGAGGTAGAGGCAGAGGGGGAGCATCTACTTCAGGTGCCACTCAACCCCGTGTGTATGCTTTAGCCGGACGACAGGATCTCGAGTCCTCCCCGGATGTGGTTACAGGTATATTATCCATATTTTCCCATGATGTATATGCATTGATAGATCCGGGTTCTACACTCTCTTATATTACTCCGTATGTTGCTAGTTGTATTGGGGTGAAACCTGAGTCGATCAAACCTTTTGAGGTATCTACTCCGGTTGGTGATCCCGTGATAGCTAGACAAGTGTATAAAAATTGTGTACTTGTGGTATGCGATAGCCAGACCAAGGCTGATTTAATCGAGGTGGAAATGTTAGATTTCGATGTGATTATGGGTATGGATTGGTTGGCCTCATGTTATGCTAGTGTTGATTGTCGAATGAAAATAGTTCGATTTCAATTCCGGGAGAGCCCGTGCTTGAATGGAAGGGTAATACAACATCTCCGAAAGGTAGGTTTATTTCCTACCTTAAGGCAAGAAAGATGATAGCTAAAGGCTATATTTATAATCTAGTCCGAGTACATGAACCGAAGCAACGTCGCCAACTTTCCAATCTGTTCTGGTAATGAATGAATTTCTGGATGTATTTCCAGATGAACTTCCAGGCCTTCCTCCAGAAAGAGAGATTGATTTCTCCATTGATATGTTACCGGACACCAAGCCTATTTCTATTCCTCCTTATCGAATGGCTCCGGCAGAATTGAAAGAGCTAAAGGTACAGTTGAAAGACTTTCTTGAGAAGGGATTTATTAGGCCTAGTTCATCACCGTGGGGAGCACCAGTCTTGTTTGTGAGAAAGAAAGACGGTTCCCTACGAATGTGCATCGATTATAGGCAGTTGAACAAGGTGACGATAAAGAATAAATATCCTTTCCCAAGGATTGATGATTTATTTGATCAACTACAGGGTGCCAAGTGGTTTTCTAAAATAGACTTGAGGTCGGGTTATCATCAAGTGAGAGTTAGAGAAGAAGATATTCCCAAAACAGCCTTCAGAACGAGATATGGCCATTATGAATTTCGAGTGATGTCGTTTGGGTTGACTAATGCCCCGGCAGTGTTCATGAATTTGATGAATAACATATTCAGGCCACTCTTGGATTTATTCGTGATAGTATTCATTGACGATATTCTAGTCTACTCTCGCACAGAATCAGAACATGCAGATCATTTACGTATCGTTCTTGCAATTCTTCGAACTCGAGAACTATATGCAAAAGTTTCAAAGTGCGTGTTTTGGTTGAATTCTGTAACATTTCTGGGCCATGTTATTTCAGACGATGGTATTCAAGTCGACACTCAGAAAATTGAAGCTGTGAAGACTTGGTCAAGGCCTACGATGCCCACAGAAGTTCGTAGTTTTCTGGGATTGGCAGGGTACTATAGAAGATTCGTAGAGGTATTCTCCTCCATTTCAGTCCCATTGACGAAGCTAACCCAAATATCAGTTAAATTTCAGTGGAATGATGCTTGTGAACGCAGCTTCCAAGAGTTGAAGGATAGATTAACCTGAGCTCCAGTCTTAACACTTCCAGAAGGGCCAGATGGCTATGTTGTATATTGTGATGCTTCCGGCGTTGGGTTAGGATGTGTGTTAATGCAGCACGGTAGAGTCATTGCTTATGCTTCGAGATAGCTACGGAAACATGAAAAGAACTATCCAACTCATGACCTCGAATTGGCTGCAGTCATTCATTCATTAAAGATGTGGAGACATTACTTGTATGGTGTGCATGTTGATATCTATACAGATCACAAGAGTCTTCAATACATTTTCAAGCAGAAGGAGTTAAATTTGCGGCAGAGGCGGTGGTTAGAATTATTGAAAGATTACGATGTGAATATTTTGTACCACCCCGGAAAGGCAAATGTAGTAGCCGATGCGCTTAGCCGCCAATCAATGGGCAATTTATGCGAAGTTCCTCCGGAAAAGAAAGAACTGATTCATGAGCTCCATCAACTAGCTAATCTTAGAGTACATGTAATTGATTCGGGTAGGGCAGGGATTGGTATAAATGATCTCACAGTTTCGTCCCTGAATGTAGAAGTGAAAGAGCGTCAGTATGAAGATCCTCATTTTTTCCATTACAGAGACACATCTCATGGAAAAGAGAAGTCCCCATTTGAAGTTTCTATGGATGGAATTCTTAGATACCGAGGCAGGCTGTGTGTGCCGAATATTGCAGAGTTGCATCGTAGAATTCTAGAAGAAGCCCATTATTCTCGGTATTCTATTCACCCAGGTGCAACAAAGATGTATCACGATCGTAAATTGATATATTGGTGGGATGGCATGAAGAGAGACATCGCAGAATCGTAGCCCAATGTCCAAATTGCCAACAAGTAACAATCGAGCATCAGAAGCCAGGAGGATTATTGCAAGCAATGGAAATTCCTACTTGGAAATGGGAAGTAACCAACATGGAGTTTATTGTGGGGTTACCTCGTTCTCGAGGAAAGCATGATTCTATATGGGTGATTGTGGACAGACTCACGAAATCAGCCGATTTTCTTCCGGTTAGAACTACCTACTCAGCAAAATATTATGCGAGGCTGTATCTCAAGGAAATGGTGTGACTTCATGGTATTCCACTATCCATTATCATAGATAGAGGAGCACAATTTACAGACAAGTTTTGGAAATCCTTCCAAGAAGGTCTAGGTACTCAAGTGAAACTTAGCACGGCATTTCATCCACAGACGGATGGGCAAGCCGAACGTACTATTCAGACTTTGAAAGATATGCTACAGGCTTGTGTAATAGACTTTAGTGGTAGTTGGGATGACCATTTACCTTTGATTGAGTTCGCATATAACAATAGCTACCATTCCAGTATTCCAATGGCTCCGTATGAAGCTTTATTTGAAAGGAAATGCAGATCCCCAATTGGGTGGTTTGAAATAGGAGAAGTACAGCTAATAGGCCCTGAATTGATTTAGCAAGCGGTAGAAAAAGTCAAGGTGATCCGAGATCGATTGTTGGCAGCCCAAAGTCGTCAAATATCTTATGCGGACAACCGCCGGCGAGACTTGGAATTTCAGGTCAATGATTGGGTATTTTTGAAGGTGTCGCCAATGAAAGGGGTGATGAGATTTGGAAAGAAAGGGAAGTTAAGTCCTCGATATATTGGACCCTATAAAATTATCCGCAAGGTGGGTCATGTAGCCTACGAATTGGACTTTCCTTTAGAGCTTGAATCAGTTCACCCAGTTTTTCATGTCTCGATACTCTGCAAGTGTGTTGGATATCCTATGAGGATTGTTCCAATTGATGATGTTCAAGTGACAGAAAGGCTAGCATATGAAGAAGTGCCCATTACCATCTTGGATAGGCAAGTACGAAGACTTCGAAATAAGAAAGTAGCGTCAGTCAAAGTCTTGTGGCGAAACAACAATAGGGAAGAAATGACTTGGGAAGCAGAATAGAGTATGAAGTTCAAGTATTCGCTCTTATTCCAACCCCAGGAGAGATTCAAGATGCAACACTAACAATATGAGGTATGTATGCTTACTTTTCATGCTTTATGTCGTGTGTGGCCAATTTATATTACTATTGTGTTGTAGGCCTGTGAGGCAATATTATTATGGGTTGTTGTGACAGGATGGTAGAGCCATATTACAGGGGAAACTCTGGCAAATTTTTTGTAGAATTCCCGAGTGTTTAACATTCGAGGACGAATGTTCCAAAAGGGGGGAAGAATGTTCCACCTCAAAAAAATCTCCCGTTGATGTACAGTGAATAGGATAGTGAAGGGAATGACGTATACGATGATCCGATAAGCAAGAAATAGTATTTGATGATCCTAATCGAGATTTCAAAGACATTTGAGGTAAGGAAAGAAAGTTAAAGAGACCGAGGTATAGGTGGTGTATCGAAAGAGATTTACGAGCATCGAATTAATAATGACTTAATAGTGCCTTGGAGAAGAGTTATAACGTCCATTAGATTGATTAATGAAGTGTTAAACAAGTGCTAAGAAGGTTCCATAAGAATTGGAGATCAAACGAAATGGCGCGGACAACTTCAGAAAAGCTGTGAGTTCCACGACCACATCCACAGACCGTGAAACTTTCCACGGACCGTATAATGGTCCGTGTAATACCCAGCAGAGATGATGGTTCCCTGGTGGTGAACCACGACTACTTGTATGAGCCGTACAATATTCCACGGACCGTACAAGTGTCCGTGGAAGTCCCAACGAGCTGAATAAGTTCAATTATATATATGTGATTCCACTTCATTAATTTCATTTCCCACATACTTCTTCATCTCTCTCAAGACCTCTAGAAGGTTCCACAAGTTTCATCCACAAGAAACCAAGAGAAATCTTTGATCAAATACATCAAACCCACAAAATCAAGTGTAGAACACATAGCAAAGTTCATCTACACCAAGAAATCTCAAAGGAAGTGGACTAGGGTTTTTGTGCAAGAAGAGGATTCCCACTCAAGGATTATTCATCCATTACCTAAGGTGAGTTTTATGATCATTCTTGGTTTTTTAAGGTGTTGAAAGTTAAAAACACATGGATTGTAGAAAAATATAGGAAGTGGGTCATAAATGTGGGAATAGTGACATTGTTGGGTGAAGGTTTGGATTGAATTGTGAATATTGATGTGTTGTGATTTTAAGTATGTTATGAATTAAATTTAGAACATGGATTAAGTATTATATATGAGAAAACGCGATACTGAACTATAACCACAATTATGGAGAAATTGAAGAGGAATTGTGAATTGCGGATAATGTAGATGAATGATGATTGTTGTTTGCGATATTATGAATATTGTTATGAATGTTTGGGAGCTGATATAGAATATGGGAAAAGTTGTATAAACAAAGGAAATCCTGCCCAATTTTCCCTAGAAATAGTAAGCACATTTAAGTAAACGATTAGCTAATGTTCATGCGACTTCTCTTGAAGGTAGAAACGTGGGCATCAAAGGAAAACAAGCAAGCGATAGAATAGTTAAACGGAAAAGGTATGTGAGGCTAGTCCTTTCTTTCTATGGCATGAATCCGATGGCATGATTTCTCCTTCCTCTTCATGAATTCTCTATATCCCGGAAAGCCAATAGTCTATGATCATGAATAGCCATATGAGATGAGCGATATATTACGAGTTCAATAATGATGATGATGAGTTAAGTATAAAGATTCTAGAGTTCATTATATGATGTTCTTATAACGCTAATGATGTTGTATATTGTATACACTCACCTTATACATTGTTTCCTTCAAGATGAGGCAGAATACTTATAAATGTTCCATAATGGAATTGGGGGTTCATGACCTTATGTCACCTCGATAAAGCATAGCAATCTTTGAGTTATTATGCATGCATTATGATGAGTACATCTTGATGATATTACACCGCGCCTATATGGCCGGGCAGACACTGCAAAGGCGGGCAGCTATATGTATACACCATTTCTAGATGATATGGGCAGACACCACTAGTGGGCAGCTTATACCCCGAACGCGGGTGGCCTGGACGCAGGTTGATTATTATCACACCGTACCTATATGGACGGGCAGCTTATACTTATACATTTATGCATACATGAGGTGATGATGGTTATGAGTAAGCCAACATGTGTTATTTCTTTTATAAGTGACAGTCATGTACAGTTGCTCCTTATTGATGCTTCCTTTATCTCATTGATGTATCATTATTGTTATGCCTCTCATACTCAGTACAATGTTCGTACTGATGTCCGTTTTATTTGGACGCTGTGTTCATACCCACAGGTAGACAGAGAGGTGATCTTGACCCAGACTCGTAGGAGCTAGTAGCTGATTTGAGAGCACTCCATTGTTCCGGAGGTGCCTTGATTATTCTTTTGTGTACATATGCATATTTTGTGCACGACGGGGTCCTGTCCCGTCCCTATATCTGGCACTCTAGTAGAGACTCGTAGATACGCAGTTGTGGGTTGTATGGTCTCACGAGGTTACTACTGTATATATATGTGTATTATCATTTTGATAGCCGAAAGGCTTATGTCTATAAAAGTATCTATGTTCTCAAATGAAAAATGATTTTCTTATGATTTGAGTATGAATTTGATAAAAGAACGTTTAATGAGTATGATGAGTAGTAGAACGAGTGGTGCTCGGCAGTTAGCCCCGGGTACCCGTCACGACCCCTAGTCGGGTCGTGATACCTACGATGAAAGATCATCATCTCGTCTATCTACACCTGCAGGCATGAACGCAGTGTCCACAAGAAGGGACGTCAGTACGAGCAATGTACTGAGTATGTAAGGCATGAATAGTAGTACGATATCAGAATGAAGATAACATAAGATAAGTAAGTAATTATACCTCGTACTCTTCTTAAGATCTCTATCATGTAAACTACTCGTCTACAGGAAAAACATTTCATACATATCCATACACAACATACATACATATGCATTCACATATACTTACTATACATACATCTGTCATATCTGTACCCGGCCCTTTCGGGACTCGGTGTCATCCATACCCGGCCCTTTCGGGACTCGGTGTCATCCATACCCGGACCTTTCGGGACTCGGTGTCATCCATACCCGGCCCTTTGGGGGCTCGGTGTTATCTGTACTTGGCCCTTGCGGGAATCGATGGTATCCGTACTCGGCCCTTGCAGGACTCGATGTTAGCCGTACTCGGCCCTTGCGGGACTCGATGTTATCCGTACTCGGCCCTTGCGGGACTCGATGTTATCCCAAACTGATCAGTGGGAGTGAAATGCATACATACATACATACATACATATACATAAAAATACATAAATGAAATCAACATCATAATTAGCATTATCATTATCACTATATCCTTCCTTGAAGGATCAACCATCGTAAGGTGTATTCGACGATGTCATGGGAGTCTCGAGAATCATGAACTTATATAGCATTAGAAATAGAATCGCCATTGCTATATCTCACCTCGAAAAAATAAGTATTATGAGGCGAGATCAATCACAAGAAATAGTCTCAAAATCATGAATAAGCTCAATAATATCGTAAGGATCATGAGATTCATAGACTTCTAGCATTTGTGAAAGCAAGGATATTATGGATATGGCACAAAGTTTTATAACAAAAGAATCATTCCTTTAGAAAGAAAGGGTTTAGCCTTAACATACCTTTTTGGTCGCCTTAACTTTAACTACTCAACACTTGTCCTCCCAGGCTTGTAAATATATATTCAAGAAAATTTGTACTATTGTTAGACTCACCTTTATACGTTTGTCTTAATCCTTCAAATAAATCTTTCTATAATTTGCCGAAATTTCGGCAGCATCTCCCCTATATTCTTTACCTCCTTCAAATACCAAAACAACTCCCAAACAATACCAATAACATCAACAACCATATAAATACCAATATATTCCATAAAAAATCCCACATGATGTTTCTCCAGTATTCAAACCAACCATAACAACATCTATAATACCATAATCAAAGAATTATAATCAACTCTTTATGATTTTTCTCCTATGATTCTTTCCTTTCCAAGAATTGCTAAACCTTTATATCATCTTAATCATGTAAGTAATAGCAAGAACATACCTTATAGTAGAAGAACTTCACTTTATTCACCCTTTCCAAGATCAAGTTCAACACCGCCTTAAGATGAAACAAGAACAATTATCTTCCATAAATTTGCCTTGAGGTTTTGATGTTAATATTCTCTCTTGATGATTTGGAAAGGTTATGAAAGATTATGGAGTATTAGGGAAGATTAGGGAAAATTATAGAAAGTTAAGGAAACTTATAGAACTCTAAAGAGTTCTCTAGAAGAGTGGAGAGTGAGAAAATGGTGAAATATCATGAAAATTAACGGGTTAGAGGGGTATTTATAGGTGTGGTCGGTACTGTAGCAGCATTGTAGCAGGTCGGTTACTGTAGCACGCGTTTCTGCTCGGTCAGCTGAACTTGTAACGTCCATAATTCTCTACTCCGATACCATATCGACGAGCGTTTTATTGCGTTGGAAACTAGACGCGACGAAATTAATTTTAGGCTTTTGAAACACCTTAAAACTCTTAATATACTAGGAGATATACCCCTCCAAAGTTGACCCAAAATTCTGTCAGCTTTTTTCCAAATTTTTGACAAATTTATTTTCTTCGATTTGCTTGGTCCCGGAGTTTCCCATAGCTTATTATATGAAAGTAAACCGTCATGACCATAGGATTAGTTTGTATAATATCATATATCCTTGAAGGGAACTCCAGTATCCATACTTAGAATGTCCAACACTTATAAACTTCCACGTACGAAACTACGGAGTGTAACAGGTGAGAGCCATTGCCTGCTGCTTGCAAGTGGCTTGGCAGCCGTTCTTCTCTATAAAAACAGATAACGTTTCCCAGCTAGGTGTCAGTACTCTTTCTTAGTGTTCCCTCTCTATCTTCCTCTCAATCTGCTTCTTCCTCGAAGTGTATCATATGTATATCTGCACTTTCGAGCTATAAAATGAGAAATTTTGACACAAAGCAGTCTCATCACCTCCTTCATGAGTTAGGAAGAAATGGATGTGCTTAGATTGCAGCTCTCACTCAAGCCTTCTCCCCCTCTCCTCACTTCCTGTGGACCTCCTTTAATTTTTCATCAGAGGCTCATGTCCAATCCAGTTCTCTTTACAAAAAAGGAACTTGGTACCATTCCCCCACCAACCCCCGGTAGACAAAACTTCCAACTAGCTTAGTGTATAGATTTCTAATTGTCCTCCATACTGAGACACCATAGGTGCTAGACACTTCCAACCAGCTTTGAAATGATGTTTAAGGTATACATGAACATGAAATGTGTAGCTGAAAAAAGAAAAATGATGAAAAATATATATGATTTCTTAAAGAATTAGTATATGAACATGTAACAGGTAACTGAAACTAAAAAACAAAATGATGAACACTAGTATATATCATGTCTAAGGAATTTGTCTATGAAGTGAATCCAGTAGCTGAAAAAAGAAAGGAAGTGTTCAATGCTAAACTGATGTCATTTTGTTTGTTGCTTTTGCACACCATCTGTATTAGGTTTTCTTTTGATTTTTAGTTATGCAGCTTCACTACATGATGTGGATGAGTTAACTGCCTTTTTTTTAAGATCAAGAATAAATAGATGGACATTGAATATTTGTATAGTTGACTTACTCTTATTGGTTTGGAATTAAGTTGTTAAGTTGATGTGGAGAAATATAGTTGATTGACTCTTATTGGTTTGGAATTAAGTTGTTGAATAGTATTTTGTATTCTACTTTGAAGATTGATTAATTCATGGCTCCAAGTTTGTGGAGAAAAATGAATTTTATATACATTTGTGGTTACTATTGATAATAATACTACTCCCTAAATACTAACTTCTTGTGGGAACATGGGTAGTTACTTTACTTCTAGCTGTCTTGGTGTTGTTTATTTGCTTTGCATTTTGGTATGACTATTTTGCTGAAAGCTTCAAATTATTGGTACTGTTATACCATTACTATTTACTTATTGGTACTGTTCGTCAAACAGTACTCATCTGCCCAAAAAATTACAAGGCATCAATTAGCAATTATACAACTAGCCAAACTTCAAACACAAATCTGACGACCATCTATAGGCACGGGGATACAAGTTAGATTATTTTGCTCTTTCTTTGGACTCTTCTGGTATTCCTCTCTGCCCAGATATGATACACCGCTGCAGCACTGAGGAAGCCCAGAATGCTAGATCTTGGCCTGTTGTCTTGACCCTATTGAGAAAGCCAAGTGATCTCTGTGTTCCAAGTGCCAATTTGTTTGTGAATTCCCAGCCAAGCTAATATTGATAGTCATATGAATTTGGAACACCTGCAGTAAAAAAAACAAATGGGGCATTGTTTCCACAGACCTGAATGCAAACCATTTGAGAAACCTGAATGGAAAAACATTTGTCCTTGCAGAATGTTGTATTGAAGATCTTCGAATAATTTTTTAATTCTTCCCAAAGCTGATTGTGTGGTTTTAAGCATATTGTACGATGTGTCTCTTTTTCTCCATTTTGGTGGAATTTAGTTGACATTTATCCGTTCTTTGTTTAAATTATAGTTATGAATTGGTCTTCATCTCTTTATAATAAGTTGTAGCTTTGTAGTTTTTATAATAAGTTTTAAATGACATGATTTATTCTCTTTTGTAGGTGTTGAAAATGAAGAAAGGGAAGAAGAAAGCAATGAAGAACATAGCCTGTGAACAACTTGACCTTAGATGTTCTAGGAATCTTTTGCTATCGTACATTTTGAAACTTATCCTAACTCTTGAAGTGTAAAACTTAGCTAAGCATTTTGGTTTGAACATTTTGCTTTTATGGGTAATTTGGATTATGAATATTGGATATTTTAGATTATGAATGTTGATGAAAAATTTCAGTGATTTATATAATTTTTAGTGTATTATTATTTATTATACATGTAACTATTAATTTATAACCAGGGCTGCTATTTCAATTAAGCTGTTGCAATAGGTCAAAATAGACATCAGAACCGTTGCAATAGGTCTTGAAAAGCATCACAATAGGTAACACAAACCATGGGATAGCTGTTCAAAACCGTTGCAATGAACTTTTGATGATAGTTTCTAATCCAAAAACAACCATTGCAATAGATAAAAACCGTCGCAGTAAGGATAATTCCCGTTGTGATAACATTCAAGAATCGTTGCTATAGCACGAATAAGCGTCGCATAAAGATCTATAGGGACGGTTCGAAACCGTTACAATTGACATAGAATAATTGTTGCATTAGAAAGGTTGAATAATTTTTGCTATAGGGGTATTTATAGCAACGGTTATGGCCAACCGTCACTTTATATCTATGGCCACGCGAGCGGATGAGACGCCCATTAAACCGTTGCAGTAGATATATGGCAAAGGTTTACAGATTTATGGCAACGGTTTTTCCTTTGTTGCCATATCCCCAATTTCCAGTAGTGCCATTCTTTGCCGGTACAGTTGACCGTGACAGATAACAACCATCCTTTTCTCATCAATAGACGCCAATTGCTCATAACCAGCTCGGACCCATTCTGTTTAAAGCAGATGGCAAGAATGTCGCGCAGGTATGCCATTTATGATAAAGATAAAAAAAATTCAAATCACTAACACAGGAGTCAGCACTTGGAGATGGCTAAAACCTACCGAGATAGGAGCAAAAGAGTCAGACTCAAGACATGCGGAGCAAACGTGGAACTTTTCTTGGGCAACCGGTCAAAAATCAAGTCAAGCTTTCTACACCAGGAATTAAAAAATCACTTCAAGCATCAACACTCATAAACCTCTTCAAAAATCGCTTCTGGTCGGATTTTTCACCGGAAATAGTCAAAGGGATTCCCACATAAATGGATATACCTTTTCGGGCTATCGAGTTGTACTGCAATTGGCCTGATTCCCAAAGCTAGGGATATGTAGGCTACTCAAGTTTCGAGGATTGGCAAAATTCCTATAATTATCCCGGGACAACCCGAGATAATTTAAAGATTCTTTATTTATAGTCCTCATAGAGTGAGAACTACAAACGACCTGAATTCTCATGTAACCTGAGGTATGTAAGAAGCCTAGAAACTGGGGTCCGGCCATACTTTTGAAATTTTGCACAAAAGAAAGCTGTAATTTCCTCTAGTCGGTAAAAAATAAGATTTTCAAATTCGTAGCTCAAGGATGGCCTTGCCATCCTCGAACTCCGAAGGGGCAATTGTTGTGTTACGCCTCTCGTTTGCGTCGTAGTAGAACCCATGATTTTCTAGTCAGGTATGCCCTTGGAATAGAGACCCGAGCCTGAGTTTTGGAGATAGAAAGTGTCTTACCCCATGTATAAAGGTACCAGCAGGTATTCTTGGCAATTTACAGGATTAGAAGTTGAGTGAATCAAATCGACGCGACCTGAGCTGAATCTGAGAAAATCTGCATACACCAGTCATCATCGACGGGTCTTCGACATGGTCGACGGACCATCGTTGTGCGGCGTCGACAGGGTTCTGCAGCCTTACATCTGCAGGCGCAGGTCGACAGGCTGTCGACACATCGACGGGTTGTCGACCCGCTCGTCGAACCGCACCGCTGTAGCTTTTCATTTCCAGGTATAAATTTATGACCCATGACTTTATTTTTCATTTTCCTCCATTCCAAATCAGAAAACCCTAGTATTTTCTCTCCTAACATTTTCCATCATCATAAGTGGAGATTTGGTAAGATTCGAGCCCCATAAACCCGTGCTTGTGAAGAAGAAGGTTGTTTCTAGGGTTTCTTCAAGGTTGTAAAGCTTAGGAAGTTGGAGTTGAAGTGATTCGTGGAATATTACACCCCTCAAGGTACGTAAATGATTTCCACCCTTGTATTTGACTTTATTATTAAGAGTTTTAGTGATTTTAAGTAGAGAGAGGATACTTATGGAAGTGGTTAGTTGATGAAGGGTAATATAGTGATTTGGGGTTATTTAAGAGATGATTAGAAATGGATTTACGTATATTTTGATATATTCATGTGTTGTCATTGTGTTGTGGGTATTGTGGTTGATGTTAGATTGAATGTGAAGTCGAAGGGTTGTTGAGCTTACAAGGGAAATGTTGTCTATAATTCGTTAAGCACTATATGTATTTAAAGATGGTTAGTTAGCGAGGCAAATGGTCTAATTAAGGCCTATGTTATCTTAATTGTAGACTTACAAGTTCGAGAGGTAGAAGTTTGATGATTGGATATACTTCAAGGTATGTTAAGGCTATCATTTCTTTCCTTTGGCATGATCCTTTGATACGAGCCAACAAGCGAGTAAGAGAGGTTCCATATTACTCTACTCTTAGAAGCATTAGAAGTACTTAGTCCTTGATATTCATGTACCTCGTTTATGAGTGTTCCTTCTACTCATGGGTCTAGTCTTATGTAGCCAGTTCTATGTATACAGTTTACTCATTCATTATATATTTATGTACATTGGCCCGTGACCAGAAGGCGTTATATACGCGAATATTAGACATATGTGGAGTATGAGAAGAAAGATAGGCATTATACACACGTTCCCACCATGATGATGATATGTGAATCAGGCTGCACGTACCGCAGTGATGTATATGATGATGGCCGTAGAGAGGCCGATATGATATGAGAAGAGAGACAGGTGTTATACACGCACATATATCAACGTGACATACACACACACACACACACACACAGATATATATATATATATATATATATATATATATATATATATATATATATATATATATATATATGTGTGTGTGTGTGTGTGTATGTATGACCTTCATCGATAGGCACGAGCATGCACATTATGCACCCACAGAGGCTTTGTTAGTTACACAGATTTATACAGATACTAGTTCATACACGTATATGCAGATAGTTATTTCAGCTTATGAGTTCAGATCCTATTCAAGATTCTTATATATATATATATATATATATATATATATATATATATATATATATATATATATGTGTGTGTGTGTGTTATTTTTATGCCTTTCATACCCAGTACATTATCCGTACTAACTCCCCATTGCTCGGGGGCCTGCGTTCATGCCCGCAGGCACAGGTAGACAGATAGGTAGTCCAGCTTAGTAGGACTTTTATCCAGCAACGATCAGTGCACTCCATTTGATCCGGAGTTGCAGTCTATTTTGGTATGCCATTCTTTTGAGATGTGTAAAGATGGGTATGACGGGGCCCTGTCCCGTTCTTTCTACAGCTTTTATTCCAGTAGAGGTCTGTAGACAGTTGTATGTAATAGTCAGATGATGTAGCCTTATCGGCTTCTATTCTTTTGTGTACAGTATATGTAGCAGCCTAGCTGGCTTGCATTGTTCTTTCAACATGTTTATGTATATACAGATTGTTCAGTGTTCATGATGTCGCCTATTTATAAGATCAGTTAAGTCATGTATGGGCCCTAGATGTCTAGTAAGTTTCAGATATAAGTATAGAGGTGTTTGGTCACTAGAGGTCAGACACTCGTCACCACTCATCGGTTTGGGTCATGACAGAAGTGGTATCAGAGCAGTTTTGTCCTAGGGTTGTTTACAGACCGTGTCTAGTAGAGTCTTGTTTATGGGTGTGTTGTGCACGAACTTATAAACAAAAGGCTACTGGATAGTTAGGAAATTTTCATTCTTTCTCCTTTTTAGATTTTGCGATAGAGCCTTGTGTTAAGCGTTCGCTTTTTGATGAATTGTTCTTATTTCAGCGATGCCCCGCAAGAAAGCTACAGCTGCCCAGAAGGGCAAGAGAGCGGCCGGTGAGGCCACTAGCCATACTCAGCAGGCCATAAGGGCCCTGGATGAGATTCAGATTGAGAAGCCGTCTGAGATATCGCGTACCCCGCCTCCAGCACCTATCCTAGTTTCTCAGCCGGATGTACTGGGCCACGACGTGCGGGATGCTGTACAGTTATTGACCAGATTAGTATCCACCCAGGATCGGCGGCAGGGGGTTGGTGTTGATCAGGCAGACAGGGCCTGTAGTTCGAGGGTTAAGACCTTCCTTGGGTTAGGTCCTCCAGATTTCTCGGTGATAAAGCAAAATATGGACCCCTAGGATTTCATTGATGGTATGCAGAGGATCTTGAAGGTTATGCACGCGGATGAGGTCGAGTCCGTGAAGCTAGCTTCACATAGGCTTCGTGATATTGCAGTACAGTGGTATCAGACTTGGGAGCTATCTAGGGGAGAGAATGCCCCTCCAGCGGTTTGGCGAGAGTTTTCAGATGCTTTTATTCGCCATTATTTGCTAGAGGTCCGACGAGCCCGAGCAAACAGGTTTTTACGTATTGAGCAGGGCAGTATCAGCGTCCAGGAGTACTGTGTGTATTTTGATTCTATAACTAGATATGCCTTAGCCATGGTGGCTGAGATGGAGGATAGAGTTCATCGCTTTGTGACTGGTCTAGGGCCACATTTGATAGATGCTTGTACGACTGCCGCATTACAGCCAGTCATGGATATCTCCCGTATACAGGCATATGCACAGAATTTGAAGGACCGTAAGCGTCAGCGAAGTATAGACCGTGACCGGGGCCGTGGCAAGAGGGCCAGACTTTAGATATTAGAGTTGAGTCTAGGGGAAGACAGAGGCAGCAGTATCCCCGATATCCATTCCATTCAGCAGGGAGTGCATCTCCGCGGTTTTCAGGTCCGAGGTTTGATCGGTCTTCTTATTCCAGAGCGGGCCAGAGTTCCAGGGTATCAGGCTCTCTATACCAACCAGAGTCAAGCCAGGCGAGGCCACCCTTGTCGCGGTGTGCTCAGTGTGGTAGGCTACATGCTGGACAGTGTCGATTGGGGTTGGATGGTTACTATGCTTGTGGTCAGTCAGGCCACAGGATGAGAGAGTGCCCAATGAGCGTTGGTACAGGTATGGTTTAGCCTACAGGGTCTGTGGCTAGCTCTTCTTCTCCAGTGCGCCCTTCAGGGAAAGTTTTTGAGACGCCAGCAGGGTGAGGTAGAGGGAGGAGTGGAGCATCCAGCTCGAGCGGTCCTCAGTACCGTGTGTATGCATTGGCTGGTAGACAGGACCACGAGACCTCTCCTAATGTTGTTACAGGTAGATTATCAGTTTCCTCCCACGATGTTTATGCACTGATTGATCCTGGTTCCACCTTATCATATATTACACTATTTATTGTTGGCAAATTTGGGATAGAGCCTGAGTCAATTAGACCGTTTGAGGTATCTACCCAGTTGGGGATCCGGTTATAGCTAGGCGAGTATACCGGGGCTGTGTCGTTATAGTTTGTAATCGTCATACCCTAGTGGAGTTGATTGAGTTAGATATGATTGATTTTGATGTTATTATGGGGATGGATTGGCTGGCTTCCTGTTATGCTAATGTTGATTGCAGAACAAAGATACTTCGATTCAGTTTCTCGATGAGCCAGTTCTTAAGTGGAAGGGTAATGTCGTTTCGCCGAAGGGTAGGTTTATTTCCTACCTTAAAGCAGAGAAGATGATCAGAAAAGGGTATATTTTTCACCTAGTTCGAGTTCAGGATGTGCAAGCAGAGTCACCGACTCTTCAGTTTGTTCCTCTGGTTAATGAGTTTCCAGAAGTGTTTCTAGGTGAGTTTCCAGGCATTCCCCCAGCGAGAGATTGATTTTACTATCGATCTATTGCCAGACACTGAGCTAATATCTATTCCTCTATATAGGATGGCACCTGCGGAGTTGAAATAATTGAAGGGGCAGTTGAAAGATTTGCTCGAGAAGGGCTTTATTAGGCCTAGTACATCGTCGTGGGGAGCACCAGTGTTATTTGTAAGAAAGAAGGATGGCTCTTTGCGAATGTGTATTGATTATAGGAAATTAAATAAAGTGACTGTAAAGAATAAGTATCCGCTCCCGAAGATCGATGATTTATTTGATCAGTTGCAAGGCGCCAATACTTCTCGAAGATAGACTTGAGGTTAGGATACCACCAGGTTAGGGTGAAGGAAGAGGACATTCCGAAGACGGCATTCCGTACTAGATATGGCCACTATGAGTTCCGTGTTATGTCGTTCGAGCTAACTAATGCCCCAGCTGTATTCATGGATTTGATGAATTGTGTATTCAGACCCTTCCTAGATTTGTTCATGATTGTGTTTATAGATGATATTTTGGTTTATTCACCGTCAGAGGCTAATCATGTAGAGTATCTACGAGCTGTGCTTGGGATTCTTCGGAAAAGAGAACTATATGTCAAGTTTTTCAAGTGTGAGTTTTGGTTGAACTCTATGGCTTTTCTGGGTCACATTATTTTAGAGGAAGGCATTAGAGTAGATGCCCAAATGATTGAGGCTGTGAAGAATTGGCCAAGGCCCACGACACCAATGGAGATACGTAGTTTCTTGGGCTTGGCAGGTTATTATAGAAGGATTTTCCTCTCTTTCAGCCCCATTGACTAAGTTGACTCATAAATCAGCTAAGTTCCAATGGACAGATACTTATGAGCAGAGTTTCCAGACGTTGAAGGATAAGCTGACTTCAGCACCTGTTTTGACTCTCCCAGAGGGAGCAGATGGCAATGTGGTATATTGTGATACTTCGGGCATTGGATTGGGTTTTGTGTTAATGCAGCACGATAAGGTTATCGCTTATGCTTCTAGACAACTGAAGAAGCACGAGAAGAATTACCTAACCCATGATCTTAAGCTAGCGGCAGTGATTCACGCTTTGAAAATATGGAGGCACAACTTATACGGTGTTCATGTTGACATCTATACTGATCATAAGAGTCTCCAGTATATCTTTAAGCAGAAGGACTTGAACTCGCGTCAAAGGAAATGGTTAGAGTGGTTGAAAGACTATGATGTGGATATTTTGTACCATCTCGGGAAAGATAACGTAGTAGCCGATGCCCTCAGTCGTAAATCTATGTGCCGCCAGAGAGAAGAGAAATGGTTCGTGAAGTTCATCGATTAGCTAGCCTCGGAGTTCGATTGATAGATTCAAGTGATGTAGGAGTTACTGTTCAAGACATAGCAGTGTCCTCATTGGTAGCAGAAATAAAGGAACAATAGTACGAAGACCCTGTCCTAGTTCATTACCGAGATACAGAACCTCAGAAAGAAATGACACACTTTGTGATTACAGGTGATGGAGTACTCAGGTATCGAGGTAGGTTATGTGTTCCTAATGTTCCAGGACTCCGTCAGCAGGTTATGGGGGAGGCACATTACTCTCATTATTATATTCATCTAGGCTCAACAAAGATGTACCGTGATCTCAGGGAAGTTTATTGGTAGGATGGCATGAAAAGAGATATAACTGAATTTGTTGCCCAGTGTCTAAATTGTCAACAGGTCAAGATAGAGCACCAGAAGCCCAGAGGTCTATTGCAGGCTATGGAGATTCTGTCATGGAAGTAGGAGGTAGTTAATATGGATTTTATTACAGGTTTGCCCCGTACTCTGCAGAAGTATGATTCCATATGAGTTGTAGTTGATAGGCTCACAAAGTCAGCTCGCTTTCTGTCTGTCAGAACTACTTATGCAGCCGAGGATTATGCGAAGCTTTATCTCAAGGAAATTATACGAATTCATGGTGTTCCTCCAACCATTATTTCAGATAGGGGAGCACAATTCACAGCTAAATTCTGGAAGTCTTTTCAGCAGGGATTGGGGACTCAGGTGAGTCTTAGCACTGCATTTCACCCGCAGACAGATGGACAGGCGGAGCGTACTACACAGACCCTTGAGGATATTCTTAGAGCTTGTGTACTTGACTTTCAAGGCAGTTGGGATGATCATTTGCTTCTTATCGAGTTTGCATATAACAACAGTTACCATTTCAGTATTCAGATGGCTCCGTATGAGGCCTTATATGGGTGGAGATGTAGGTCGCCCGTAGGATGGTTTGATGTTGGGGAGAATCAGTTAGTAGGCCCAGACCTAATTTAGCAGGCAGTTGATAAAGTGAAAATGATCCGAGAAAGATTGCTAACAGCTCAGAGTCGACAGAAATCCTATGCGGATAATCGGCGATGCAAGCTAGAGTTTGAGATAGGCGATTGGGTTTTCCTGGAGGTCTCACCTAAAAAGGGAGTGATGAGGCTTGGCAAGAAGGGTAAGTTGACCCTCGATATATTGGGCCATATCAGATCATTCGTGCTGTGGGTAAGGTGGCCTATGAACTAGCATTGCCTTCTGAATTGGAGTCTGTACATCCAGTATTTCATGTATCTATGCTACGTAAATGCATCGGAGATCCTTCAAGAGTTGTACCAGTAGATGATATCCAGGTTACCGAGCGGTTATCATACGAAGAAGTTCCAGTGGCTATATTGGACTGACAGGTCCGTCGGCTGCGGACCAAGGATGTAGCCTTCGTTAAAGTCTTGTGGAGGAATAAGAATGTTGAGGAAGTGACTTGGGAAGCGGAAGAAGCGATGAAGATTAAGTACCCACATTTGTTCCCAACAGTACAAGAGGTGCAGTCGGAGGCATCATCTCCTCGTGTGAGGCCCTAGTATTGTATATTATAGTATGTGGCCCTGTATGGCATTATTTTGGGTTACTGTGTGCAGGACGGATTGGTATAAGTACAGGGAAACTCTGCCAAAATTTTTATACCCCATGATTGTTTGAACATTCGAGGACGAATTCCTTGGAATAGAGACCCGAGCCCGAGTTTTGGAGCTAGAAAGTGTCTTACCCCATGTATAAAGGTACCAGTAGGTATTCCTGGTAATTTGTAGGATCATAAGTTGAGCGAATCGAATCGAATCGACGCGACCTAAGCTGAATCTGAGAAAATCTGTAGACACCAGTCATTGTTGACGGGTCATCAACATGTCGATGGACCGTCATTATACGGCATCGATAGGGTTTCGCAGCCTTGCATCTGTAGGCGCAGGACGGAGCAAGTCGACGGACCGTCGATACATCGATGGGTCATCAACCCGCTCGTCAAACTGCACTGCTGTAGCTTTTTATTTCCAGGTATAAATATATAACCCACAACTTTATTTCTCATTTTCCTCCATTCCAAATCAGAAAACCCTAGTATTTTCTCTCCCAACATTTTCCATCATCATTAATGGATATTTGGTAAGATCCGAGCTCCGTAAACACGTGCTTGTGAAGAAGAAGGTTGTTTCTAGGGTTTCTTCAAGGTTGTGAAGCTTAGGAAGTTGGAGTTGAAGTGATTCTTGGAATCTTAGACCCCTCAAGGTACGTAAATGATTTCCACCCTTGTATTTGAGTTTATTATTAAGATTTTTAGTGATTTTAAGTAGAAAGAGGATACTTATGGAAATGGTAAGTTGATAAAGGGTAATATAGTGATTTGGAGTTATTTTAAGTGATGATTGGAAATGGATGGAAGTACATTTTAATATATTCATGTGTTGTCATTGTGTTGTGGGTATTGTGGTTGATGTTAGATTAAATGGGAAGTCGAAGGGTTGTTGAGCTTACAAGGGAAATGTTGTCCATAATTCGTTAAGCTCTATATGTATTTAAAGAGGGTTAGTAAGTGAGACAAATGGTCTAATTAAAGCCTATGTTATCTTATATGTAGACTTGCAAGTTCGAGAGGTAGAAGTTGGATGATTAGATATACTTCAAGGTATGTTAAGGCTATCCTTTCTTTCCTTTGGCATGATCCTTTGATACGAGCCAACAAGCAAGTAAGTGAGCTTCCATATTACTCTACTCTTAGAAGCATTAGAAGTACTTCAGTCTTTGATGTTCATGTACCTCGTTTATGAGTGTTCTTTCTGTTCATAGGTCCAGTATTATGTAGTCAGTTCTATGTATACAGTTTACTCATGCATTACATTCATTATATATTTATGTACATTGGCCCATGACCAGAAGGTGTTATATACGCTAATATTAGGTCTATGTGGAGAATGAGAAGAGTGATAGGCGTTATACACACGTTACCACCATGATGATGATATGTGAATCAGGCTGCACGTACCGCAGCGATGTATATGATGATAGCCGCAGAGAGGCCGATATGATATTAGAAGAGAGACAGGCGTTATACCCACACATATATCGGGCGTTATACACGCACGCACGCACACACACACACACAGATATATATATATATATATATATATATATAGATGTATGACCTTTATTGATAGGCATGAGCATGCACATTATGCGCCCACAGAGGCATTGTCAGTTACACATATTTATACATATACATGCAGATACTAGTTCATACAAGTCCATGCAGATAGTTATTTCAGCTTATGAGTTCAGATCCAATTCATGATTCTTATGTATATATATATATATATATATATATTATTCGTACATTATTCGTACTGACTCCCCGTTGCTCGGGGGGCTGCGTTCATGCCCACAGGTATAGGTAGACAGACAGGTGGTCCAGCTTAGTAGGACTTTTATCCAGCAATGATCAGTGCACTCCATTTGATCCAGAGTTGCGGTCTATTTTGGTATGCCATTCTTTTGAGATGTGTATAGATGGGTATGACGGGGCCCTGTCCCGTCGTTTCTACAGCTTTTATTCCAGTAGAGGTTTGTAGACAGTTGTATGTATTAGTCAGATGATGTAGCCTTGTCTGTTTCTATTCGTTTGTGTACAGTATATGTAGCAGCCTAACTGGCTTGCACCGTTCTTTCAGCATGTTTATGTATATACATATTGTTCAGTGTTCATGATGTTGCCTATTTATGAGATCAATTTAAGTCATGTATGGGCCCTAGATGTCCAGTAAGATTCAGATATGAGTATAAGGGTGTTTGGTCACTAGAGGTCAGACACTCGTCATGACTCATCGGTTTGGGTCGTGACATGTTGACACTAATTTTCACCTCATAAAATGCGTATTTTAATTTTCAAAGTTCCCGAGTCCAAGACGGAGTAAGGATGCTCTTAAAAAAATCAAAAATCCCGAGAAAATTGTAGAAATTGGTATCTTAATTATTATTTCATAAAAATTGAAGATTGCAAGAAAATTACGAGTTATTTACTTTAATAAATATAATTTGAAATGAAGATACGTATCCCGCTCCGTCTAGCTGGGAAAAATTGTTAATTGAAACAACGTAAGAATTACGGCTCATTTTGACCGCATTTTTCACATTTCTGAATATTATCCTGAACCATGTCAATATTGGGCTCATATTAATGCTCATATTTTAAACGACGTATTATAAATTTTGTTTCCGTCAAAAATCGTTTTACAAAAAGGGTTTTAGACGAATACGTTTTAAAAAAACGTATTTATTTTTGAAAGTGAGGTACAAGGTTTGAAAAAGGTCTTTTATTTAAACTGAGGGTTCATTTTAAATACTTTAAAAACTTCAGGGGTGGGGGGGTTATATTAAAAGGGGGAGTGAAAAGTTTAATAAAATAACTTTTCACTCCCCCTCCCCCCCCCCCCAACCAATTTCGTCATTTCCACCATGACCTCTTCTCTTTTCCTCTCAGGTGAAAAGGCGAATTTTCTAGGGTTTGATTACTGATCAAATTTGCGGCATTTCATGGTTGTTTTACGCCAGATTTTTGAGGGCTTTTGTCCTCTATCACATTTCCTCATGATTGTCGGGTTTATTTTTGTGTAATTCTTATTTTTTGATCTCGAATTTGACTCGTATATTGGGATGTTGCTGGGTTCCTTCATGTGTGTCGTTGCCATGGGCAGAGCCTCGAGCTCTTGGCCATCTTTTGCACCACACACAACAAAGTGAAGGACCCAGGGATAATTTCCCATGAGTCCGTTCAATTCGAGTACTATTTTGGGGATTCTATCCTATTTTGGTACTATTGTACCGTTGGAACGTACTGGTTTTTGTTTTATTGGTGACTAAGCGTACTATCCTAGGATATTCGATTTTATTTGAATTTTTAGGGTACAATTAGTTGGATTCTTAGTTGTATTATGTGATTTATCTGAAATTGTGATTGGAAATAGTACGAATTGGTACAATTTTGAGAAAATTCCTTTTGTCCTATCTGATTTTGAGAATTATTTGGGGATATTTTGGAATTGGGGGAAAAATCTGTTTTGGGGGAACACCTAGAACTTTCCATTTTGGTCTTTAGGGTTCTCATATGTGTCCTATAAATATCTAGTGTTCATGACTAGTAAAAGAGGCCCAACTTTTCATTCTCCACGGCTAAGGTTGAAATTTTTTAAGTTTCTATACTAGCTTTACACATATTAATATACTACCCCCCTAAACCTATACAAATATAATACTACTTAATATACACTATAATCATACCAATATACTACAAGACCATATAAAAACACTACTATTTTTTTGGAAAAATCTTAGAGTTAAGGGCTGTTTAAAGGTTTTTGGTTGTTGGTGTTTGAAGTTTGAAGATTCAATCCCCATTTTGATCCTTAAGTTTTCCTACAAAAAGGTAATACTACTATTCTAGCCTACTTTACTATATTTCTAGCCTATATTGTTATTTGTATTGTTTGAATCATGTTGTGCTATTTTAGCTTTTGAAACTGTTTAGGTGTGTAAAATGAGATAATGGAGTTGTTTGAATGTTTCTAGTGTTGTTTAATATAGTTTAGAACTAAAAATGGCTATTTGGTTATGGAAAAGTTATTTGAAACCTCTGCTTACTGTTCTATTGGTTTTTTTTAGATTATGGAAGCTTGGACCTGTCGATTCTGAGTTATAGTATGGTTATGAGTGATGGCATGATGTTGTTTGAAGGATTTTTTGCTGTGGAAATAGCTTTAGATAGGTGACAGGGTCTGTTTCGTGTTGAGTTTATAGTTTCATTTGTTTTTCCTCTTTGTTTTTGTATCTGGAATTGATTCTATGCCTTAAGGTAGTTGTTAGTTTGTTTTCTTGATGTGGTTTAAGGTGTTTGATGTCTTGACATGGTCATAAAATGAATGAGGAGTCTGTTTTAGTTTGATGATTATGTCCATCATTTTCTTGTTGTCAAGTTGCTAGATATCTAATACATGATAGGGTAAATGACCTATAACTTGACTTGTAGACTGTGTATCCTCATTTATGTGAAAAAATGATTTCAAAACCGTAAGTCACTAACTAGAAGTTAGCTTGTAAACCTGAAACTTTGGAAATCTATTACATGTTCATTTTTTTTATTTGAAACTGAACACTAATTAGCTTGTTGACCTTATCAACTTGACTGAGCAAGTTTAAGAAGATGGAAAACTGATTTGGAATGTAGTTTGTAAGGTTTTTTGAAATCACAAAGTTTCTAGTGTAAGGCTGGTTGTCAAATTAAAACCTATTTGGCTAAAATGAAGTACTAATCAACTTTTATAGGCTTATTCCTGTTTATTTGAAGTTTTGAGAGTTGAAGATATAAAACAGGTTGGAAAATTCCTTTATTTTGACATTTACTCTGTTTTGAAGACCCCTTAAGTCAAATACGTTTGAATAAATGAATCCAGTTTGAAGAAATAAGCAAAAAGGTCTAAGTTAGTGTTATATTTGTTGTGAAATTTCAGAATTTATAAAAGTTGATTTCATCTTCCTTTGTACATCTTAAGTGTGTAACCTGCTTCCCTTTTATAACCAAGTTCTTACCTTGATCATTTAGCTAA
The DNA here is from genome assembly GCF_019175385.1 of Lycium barbarum. Lineage (NCBI taxonomy): Eukaryota > Viridiplantae > Streptophyta > Magnoliopsida > Solanales > Solanaceae > Lycium > Lycium barbarum. The sequence goes on along the minus strand of NC_083348.1, from coordinate 13,849,371 downwards.
CTATTTGCCTAAAAAAACAGCTTGCCTTACTTGAATTTGCATGACTAGGCATCTGAGAATAGAGAAATAGCTCTAAAATAGGAAGAACCTTATAAAGTCTTAGTTTAATCTCTCTTCACTTATGAATAGTCTAAAATGTGAACCTAATCATTTTGTCATTACATAACTTGCTACGTGTTCATCCAGTACGTTAAAATAGGATCATCTACCCTATGCAGTGTTCATTTAAGTGTTATGTAGGGTCATGATGGTCCATTTAGGATAAGAACTTGCCTCTGAGTGTTACTATTTACTCCAACTCATAGTGACACCTTCCTAGACTTATTATTTTAAAACTGAGACTGTCATTAACCAAATATGGTCTTTAAGGATTAAAAGTTGTATAGATGAACCTGTCTTTTATCTTGGAGTGATGAACTATGGTTATGTTCTTCCTTGTAACTTGAAATTTATTTGTCTTCTTGAATCTGGAATTTCAAAACTAAATAGAGCTTGCTTTCTGTGTCAAAACTGTTTATGTGTGGCCTTTTGCTAAAATGTTGCAATGCAACTTAGAATAAGCTATTGAATTTGAGATATTGGATCCTATCTTACTTGTCTATGTGTTCTAGGCTAGCTAAGTTACTCAAAAATGTGAAAACTGATCTTTCTTGAATTGGTTTAGTGAATTTTGAGCCTATTTGGGTTGGGTGCTTGTTTAAACTAAGGACTCAAAGAGTTGTAGGTTGCCTTGCTAATCTCTGAAAATTTTAATTGTTTTGAACCCATTGTGTATTTGTTGATCTTGTTTCTGGTGACAGTTAGAAGGGATAGGAGGTAGGAAATGTAAAGGACTTGTTTTCTTATTTTAAAACTTGGATAAGAGGAACTGGGAATTGGCTAATGAATTGATGGTTTGGTCTTGCTTATGAGTTCTAAATCACTATCTTGTGTCATGTTGGTCATTTGGTTGTACCATCTATGTGGTTTGCCTTTTGGGACCTATGTATCCATATTGGTTTTTTATCATAGTCTGCCGGATTTCTGATTTGTTGTGGTCATCTAAAGCTAAGTAAATAGAGTCTAAAATAAGATTAAAACTGTGTAAAAAGACTAAGTGTGGTACTTGTTATGTGATTCCCCACCCTTTGTTGTCCATATGAGAAATTTGAGATTGTCTCTTATGCTATGTTGCCCCTATCTGCTTGATTCAAATTGAACTATGCATAATGTATTGCACCTAGGAATAGTATCATGCTCCTTTTTAGTCTCACTTTGGATTCCCTGAACTGCTAGTGCCTCTGTTTAAAATTTCCTTTTGGTTATAACTAGTTCTAATTACTATATGTACCTACTTGATCTTTATTTTGTACCTTTGGCTCATCTGTGAGATTCTGGGAGTAAAACTGAATTAGACTATCATTTGAAGATTTTACCAATGTCCCTATAAGACCTGATGTTGTTACAGACACTTTGTGATTTGCAGTTGAACCTTTGCCTGGAAAAATTCTGAACTTGAACTTCTTTTGACCTTCACCGATGAAACTGGGGAATCTGGAGTTACCAAAACCTACTGCTTGTATCATTTGAGAATTTTAATCATGTGATAGGCTAAAAAAACTAGGTTGACATGGATTTCTACACTTATGATTGCTCTGTGATATCTTGTTTTGGTAGTGAAAGATTAAAAAATGAACTTGACATTAGTTTAGTCTAGGAATAGCTCTAAAAACACACTCCTGTCAACTTGATCCTCTTACCTTACCTTATTTACTTGGATTTCTTGAAACTGGAAAATAGTTTGGTATTCATACCCTTTCCTTGCTTATTTCTTTGGATTAACTAACACTCCCTTATCTTATCTCTTCTCTTTGCTATTGTTTTCCCCCTATCATTTGGACACTTATCTTGTTTTATGTATATGAAACTGTTGCTTGTGAGATTTCTTGACAGTAGCATTGCTTTGTTTGTTTGATAGATCTGAAACCTTGTCCAGATCATTGCCCATTTTAACATACTTGAGCTTGTGTGCTAATTATTTAGACTTAGTTATACTTTGGATTTGACTCTTGACTTAGGATAAGAACTCATAAGACATTTTGATCCTAGTTAGACCCAGATTGAACTTGCTATGTGGCTGTTTGATATCACCTAGTTATTAAGGTTTTGAATACCTCACAGAATTGGCATTGTTGATTCTCTTGGGATTTGCCTTAGCTTATGTTTGGGAAACCCATATGTGCATCATTTTAAGACCTGCCAACCTCTTTACATTCCTATAAAAAATGCAACTTGGGATTTTGGCTTTGGGATTCAGTTTGGACCTGTGGCTGCATAAATGTCTTTTAAAAGCCTGTTGAGTGCTCATTTTGGAAAGTCTAAAAACTGAAAATCACATTGAGAGTAAACTAGTGTTGTTTCACTTCTTATTTAAATTTGCAAACATAGTTAATGTGATAATGCATCTCTATGCTACTCCTCTGCATTAACACCTCTGAAAAATGCTTTTGAACTTGGTTCATGTGTAGCTTGTTTGCTTGAGACTACTTGGTTTTCCCTTTTGTGCTTAGATGAATTACTCCATGAAACTCTTGTTTTGAACATGTTGGAGATTGGCCTTGAACTGTGAATTGTAGTAAACTTTGTGATTGTTTGTTAGTCCTAATTAGCAGCTAAAACCTTTAAGTTTGGAGTCATGGTATACTTGAGCTTTTTCTGTGTGATATAAGTAGGGTGCTTGAAGGTTGATAGCTGTAACACCTCGTGCATTCGAGTTAAGATTTGACTCATAAGACGGGGGTATAATGAACCCAATTTTAGTAGTGTATAAATGGTGTTTGAAACCCAATCAAGACATGAAAAGAGTCTTTGGGCAAAGCAAAGTTGAAAACCACTCTACGGGGCATGTTTGCAAGTGAGTTTATAGAAGGTCTTACTTCCAACGATCATAACCCCATTATTAATTTAGAATTTGGGAAAACTTCCTTGATGCAAGTTGTATCCCTTTGAAATAGTTTTCCAACGGTATATTATGGGGGTCCAACGGACATCTGTGCAAAGAGTTATGCCCATTTTACTGAATCCTGTTCGCTGGAAATTTTGCCTGCGTTATGGTGACGTTACGGGCCGTAACACGTGTTACGGGACCGTAACAGTGAACCGTAACGTCCCAAAAATTTCCAGAACCTCACTGGAAATTTTCACTAAGGTACGGTCCCAAGTTACGGTCCGTTTTTCGTGTTACGGGACCGTAACATGGGGCGTCTTTTGGTCCGTAAGTACGTTTCGGGTCACCTGACTTCGAGAGGCCATAACCCTATCATAAATTGGGAATTTGGGAAACCCAAAGAATGAAAGTTGTAGATAATTGAAATACCTTTCCAACCATAGGTCGTGGGCCCACAGGTGACATCGGGATAGGGAGATATGGACGTTTTAAGACAGAAAGGTCTCAACCCGCTTTCAAGTTGGGTCAAACCCATTTCCCCTTGGTATTTAAGGGAAATGCTCAACCCTAGCAGCCCCATTTCCTCATATTTTCAGATTTTAGAGACACAGAGAGAGGGAGAGAGAGGGGAGGGTTAGAGAGAGAAAGTAGAGAATCAACCAAGTTGAAGGCCCCGAATCTCGAGGCTCATGAAGGATAAAGTGTAGTACAAGTTGTTGACGTCATTCTAAGCTAAACATCGACCTTGGGGATGTTGATTTCGTGGTGACTACTCATAAAAGGTAATGTTTCTACTCCCTAATCATTTATAGTTGTGAATTGATGAATTCTTGGGAGAATAATGAATGGGTTTGATAAAGAGAATTATATGAACTATGCTAGAGTTTTTGGATTGTTGACTTGGGATAGTTGTATTCATGTGGGTGATGAAGAATGATGTTAATTACATCTAATTGAGATCGTAGAATAAGATAGAAGTAATAGAATGGGTATTAGGTGAAGAAAACACCATTAATGAGGGTTATGGAGCTTCATGCCCACCAAGTGTTTGATAAAATGCTTAGATGAACAAAGCATGGATATTGTTGCTAATATAGAATCCCTATGACCTGTATTGCTATAGATTGAAGTTGAAGGGATTGAAGGACATTGTGATACGCTCAAAAGCGGGAAGTTAAGGTATGTAGAACTTCCATCCATATGTGGGAATCTCTACGTTCTTCCCCATGATCCGTTTCGTAAAATCCATGAAGTTCAAATCCTAGGGCATTAAACCCAACATATTGGTAGCCCGTAATTATGTATTTATGTACATGAATTTTGTATCTATATTCGTTATTGTATTCCTAATCTTCCATTACGGTTGTTAGGAAATCCTAGCTTAATCCATGAATCGTGAATTCTTCCTCATGTGTTCTCATTATGTTTATATGAAACTTTATGATTTCATCGTGCAAGTTACAAGCATGTTTTCAAGACAAGTTTATACATATGATTTTGAACTATTGTTATTACTCATGAACCAAAAACATATTTTGCAAGACTATGACAAGTTATCTTATGAAACTATACAAGCAAGTTATGATTCATGAAAACCATGTACAAGAAAGTTATGATTCATGAACACTATGTACAAGCAAGTTATGATTCATGATATACCATGGGCAGCAAGTGCCACTATTTTACATGTTCATGTTTTGGGAGTTGCATTAATTACCGAGAAGGGCTTCAGATAGCCTGAAACTACGTAGCCACCGTAGGATGAGGATCGCTCCACCCATGTCCCAGAAGATCTCTCATAGTGACTGGATCTTTTCATATTTTATCAAATCTCATGTTCCCTGGCAAGGACTGAGTGTTCTGCTGGCGGGACGCAAGCACCAGACCATGGATCGGTTATAAGTTATTGCTATCCCTACTTATCATGTTTTTACTTATGATATATATATGTGTGTGTGTGTGTGTGTGTGTGTGTGTGTGTGTGTGTGTGCTCATGCTCACGTTCATGTCCAGGTTTTCAGTTTCAGTTCTTATCATGTTATTCCATGTCCCATGTTCTTTCTTTCAGTTGTTTTACATACCAGTACATTCAATGTGCTGACATCCCCTTTTATTGCCCGGGGCCTGCATTTCACGATGCAGGTACGAACTTACAGGACGACGCCTCTGCTCATTAGGATTTGCACGTACCAGCTTATTGGTGAGCCCCATCTCATTCGGGGTTTAGACATTGTATTTCTTTATTTAGTTTTGCATCTAAAGGTATGCTGAGGGCCTTGTTCCAGTAAGTATGTTTCCAGTCAGACTCATGATAGAGGTTTCATAGACTAGACAAGTCAGTTATGTCATGTCAGACATTCGGAGTCGTATAGCCATTTTGGCTCATTCATGTTATTTCCGCACTCATGTTTAAACAAGTATTTTTATTAAGTATTATGACTTACTACGTTCTATAAAGGCTCATCATGCATTCACGTTATATTTCGCTTATGTTATGTATCATGATGATTCAGCAAGCCATGTGGTTCGCTCGGTCACATGCAGTCAGGCACCGAGTGTCGTGTTACGTCTAGGCCATGGTTCGGGGCGTGACAATAGCTGTCGAATACCTAGTATATATTAGTCTATATGGAAGGCATGCCCTTTAAAGGGTTTTGCTCTCCATATGAGGTATATTAAGGGTATATCGTGTATATCATAGTTTGGTACTTAGAGAAGATTTTGAGAAAAGAGAATGGCTTGGGCCTGTTGCTTGTGATTGGGCCAGTTATACGTGTCTTTAAAACTTGAGTCCTCTTTATTTGTCTAAATTATGCATATGCGATTCATTATTATAAGGGCTTGGCACAATGATGTTGTAATTCAAATTTTGGCTTTGTAATAATTTAATTCTTGTACTTAGTTTAATTCATGGATGTATTCTAATGTCATTCATACCCTTTTTGCACACTTTATCCATCCAACCCGTTGGTGGGTCTCAATGAGGCCCACTAACACTTTAGATCGAGTCTACCAACCTTGGAGCAAAAAAATGGAGCATACGCTTGGATCGCGAGGACATTGCATTTATATTCTTCTGTTGGGCTTGGTCGGCCCAATTACTCATCCTTATTTTATGCAATTTCAATTTTACTTGTGTATTTATTTATAAATTGGAACCTTTAGAATTTTCCCTATTTAAAGACGTAAAAATTCAATTTTCTATATTGTACGAAATTTATTTTGAAAAAAATTAAAAATAACTCACGATTTTAAAATAAAGGACGGACTGATTATGTCACGACCCAACCCACGGGTCGTTTGGGAACCTACCATATTACTAACCTAGTAGGCGAACCCTTACCAATAAACCTAGCATTTAAAAATATTACGACAACCATCTTTAAAAATTACAGAATTAAAGTAAAAACTTCGTACAGACTGTTTCAAATACAATAAATCGGAAAAGAAATTTCCCGGGATCTAGTCTAGACAAGTACAAGAGCTCCTATAGTACAGGAAGACAAAATAAATGACACAGCCTCCGTCGGGAGTGAGATAAGCGAGGTTGTAGGAGAATGTCAGGAAAATCCCCACGGTGAAACTTCAATTAAGACCTGCAACACATCCACACCCAGAAAGGGCATAGCAAAAGTAGTATCAGTACACCACACGTACTGGTAAGCATCATAGGTCGACTAAGATTAGTTCACGCAATACAATATAAAGTCAATAAGATAAGAAGATAAGTCAATGAAACTCAAAATTCTAAATAAAGGTTATTACATCCTCATAACTTGCCTTGCCACTCTCGCTGTTCACTTCTTTTATTTCCAAGAATTACGGGCATTCTACTTACTCACAATCGTTCCTTTCCTTCCATCCAACCTATCCACTCCTGTCTCCACGTTCATCGTATACTCTAGCTTCTACCCTTTATGTTCGTAAAGTTCACCTACACAAATTACTTACTACAACACGATGCACCTAGGGAAATGGGTCATTATCTGACAATCCGCTACTATACTTATCTTATATTAGTCCCCTCTCCACCCAGACTCTCAACGAAAACATAGAGATGAATATGCAATATCAACGACAGTAGTACACACATGTATATCATAGAAATATGAGAGGTAGTAAATGCAAAATGCGATGCAAGGGCCCAACACACACTGTACATACATGCTATCTTATGTCATTGCTTAGTAGTCATGACCTGCAGCGGGACCCATGGTGTCCATGTACCACTCGTTCCGGAATACTCCTCGGACCCGAGCACAAACCCCAGCTCTGGAACGAACCTCGGATGCAGATCCAAATCCTATACATATTCCACGTATTCAACTCAACGGCCACAAGACTAGGTAACACAATGCCCACACTCAGCCTTGCCTGCTACATGTATTTCCTCATAAAACCATGCAATACAATGCAACGATGCAATATATATATATATATATATATACATCAAACCAATCATAAATCCTGCCCTTGATGGTGTAGTTCCAATCCAACTCAATATAGTTCTTTCAATACAAATCTCTTGTTTCCAAGGAAAACAACCATGTGAATATTTAACACAATCGGGTATAAAGACGGAAATCACCCACTTCTAGGGTTGCATAAATTAAATACGAAGTACCCCTCAGTGAGAACAACACTTTCTATTAATAATAACACATTATTACCCTAGCTATCATTTACACAATATTTTAGTCACATTAAAGAGTATGTCCATCCAAACTCCATGTCCGAAGACCTAATCATGCAGTCTTCCATCAACTCTACAAGTATGTACGATTCGCTAATCAAAATCTAACTCAAGTAAACCATAACCTACCTTGTTGACGAACAACTAATTGAATCTCCACGAATTGCTCGTCTTCTTAGCCTTCATCCGAATCCGTGAGCGCTAATATTCGTAGGGAAAGGTGGGGAGGAAATTAGAAAGGTTTTTTTCTTGGTGTCAAGGGTTTTTCTTTCATATGGAACCCTAGGAGCAGCCCTTGGGAGTTTCCTATAGGAAAAGGAGAGAAAATAAACTAAGTAACAGAAAAGGGGCAACTGCCCCGCGTGGACCGCTGCAGCGGTCTGTATGCTGCTATAGCGGCACCGCTATGGCGGTCCACTTACCGCTATAGCGGTGCGCTTCCTTTCCCTAGCCCTCAATTTCTAATTCTTTCCGAAATTGATTTTTCCCACTCTTAACCCTTAAAACACAACATGGACCTTATTCTTTACGACCCTCGACCTAGATTGGGCATGGGTTCGCGAAATATTAATTAACGATCGGACGGGTCATTACAGATTAAGTATAAATTAGACTGAAAAAGATCAATTTTAAAAATTTTGGGACAAATTGGAACATTTTTGAAACCTGTGGACTATTGACCTGCACTGGATTGATTTATATTCTCTTAGACTATTTTGGATTGTTTAAAGACTTGGACTATAAAATAGAAAAGGACTAAAATTGGACTAAAAAAAATGCTAAATTAACACGCCTAAAAAATAATTTTTCTACACCTTAAAATCTTTTAAAACCTAAAATCTTAAAACGGGTGGGTTTACGTGGTGTTCTACTTAGGTTAAAGGCCTTCAGGAGTTAACCTTGGTGTTCTAGTCCAAAACCCAATGCCCAATTTTGGGCAAAACTCTACTATTTTCATTTCTTGAAAAATGTGATATTTTGCATGAATGACTAACTTTTATTTGCGAAATGTAGATAAAAAATAGTTTTACCACAAACAGTTTATACTTGCAAAACATACACTATTAGAACCCGAAAGTCAACCGTATTTTACGGATCCTTAATACCGGGGTGCCTAACACCTTCCCCGGCGATCACCAGAACCCTTACCCGAACTTTGGCTACATTAGGATTCTTTTAAAATTTGACCGTTTTATATGAATCCTTTTCGAACTGGTTTTCCTAATTTCCTAAAAATTAGGTGGCGACTCTAAAATAATATCCATTTAGAGTATCATCCATGTAGGGGTATATTTTTTCCTTTTTTCCGGTACGACTTACAACCGTACTTCCCCGGGATACTTTACTTTTCAAATGAGGCAAGTGCAAATACGAATAAAAAAAAATAGAACCACTACAGATTTATTATCCTCGATTCGTTCATTTCTTTCTCTATCTATTGGTTGATTTTGTGTGCTTTTCCAAATCTTTCATTGTTTTCCTCTTGTTGTGCTTGTGTAAAGCTCTGGATGGTGGATCTCTTGATATATCCAGATGAAACATGCTCCATCGCTCCTCCATTGAAACTTTGTTGAGCTTCTCCATCCAAATCTGGTAAGTACAACTTCTTCAACCCCGATCTGCTCTTGTATCTATTCCCGTTGTTACATCTTGGCAAGATGGCCCATTCGATGATGTAGATCTTGTTGTCCTATGCTCTTGCGAAGTTGTTAACTTTGTGTTTGATTCTTCCAAAAATCATATATATTTTCATGTTGTTGATTTCCCAAGTTATGTGTTGCAACCTGATGTGTATTTCTATTTTGGCATTCAGACCTATGTTGTTTTGGTGTTTTTCATTTCTTTTTGCATCTATTCATCCTTATCATCAATTCCTAGTTTTGATCCTCAAATAAGGAAATTTTGTTTTGTCATTATTAGTTATACGCCATGGTGGTTTGCAACCCTTAGATAGAATTTCCTGCACCATCTCTGAGTCTGTCTGAATAATGATAATGTTAATCCTATTATTTCTAATTAGGATAACAGTGAGCTTACAGAATTCCCCACTCATGAGGAGATCAAAAATTGTTTATTCACCATGGATCCTGATAGCTCACCAAGACCTGATGGTTTCACTGCTAAATTTTGATAGAGTTCGTGGCCCTATCTGTGCATTCTGATGAGAAATATGGGCTTTAATGAGGTTTGGATTGACATGATTTTTAGACATATCTCTAGCAATTGGTACTCTCTCTTAGTCAATGGCACTAGACAAGCTTTTTTCAAATCAAAGAAAGGCCTGAGACAAAGAGATCCTATATCTCCTTCTCTTTTTGCTATATCTATTGAATATCTTTCTTTGAAACGTAACAGTTTAAATAATAAGTCCGCTTTTAATAATTTCTATATGAACAAGAATGGACCTTTAATTAACCATCTAGCTTTGGCTAATGACATTATTCTGTTTCAGGAGGAGATAGTGACACTTTAGAACTTCTTATGGAGACTCTGAGAAGATCTCTGGACAACAAATCAACAAACAAAAATCTTGCATCATCCTTGCCCCCAAAACCCAAGAGGAGGAAATTGCAAGAATTCAAGGCATAACAGGAATGAAGCACAAGGAATTGCCTATCAAATACTTAGGATGTCCACTATATTTAGGAAGGAAGAACATTGCCATTTTTTCATATCTGATTAGTAATATTCTGAGCAAGATTTCTGGTTGGCAATCTAAACTCTTGTCTATGGGTGGTAGAGCTATTCTAATAAGGTATGTGCTCCTAGCCATGCCAGTGCATCTTTTAGCTGCCATACATCCTCCCAAAGGAATCATTGAACAAAGTGAGAAGATGGCCATATTCTTTTAGGGACTGAAAGAAGGAACTATCACTGGGCTTCATAGGAAAGATTAACTAATCCATATGAAGAAGGTGGTGGGACTGAAAGAAGGAACTATCACTGGGCTTCATAGGAAAGATTAACTAATCCATATGAAGAAGGTGGTGTTAAATTCAGAAAATTAGGTGACATTTGTAATTCTTTTATGGCAAAGCAATGGTGGAAGCTAAGAAAAGGGAATTGGCTTTGGAAGAACTTCATCATGATCAAGTATTGTTCTAGATTCCATCCCTTAGTTAAAAAGTGGTACTCTGGATAGTCTTAATCCTGGAATGCAATGTGTAAAATCAGGAACCAGGTTGACAATCATATAGTTTGGAAAATTGGCAAAGGTGAAGTAGATTTGTGGTATAACAACTGGTCTACATTAGGAGCTTTATGTAATCACTTGCCAACTAAATGTGTTCCTAGGAGGTTGAAACTCAATGAAGTTCTTATAGATGGTCAATGGAAATGGTGGCGATAGGACTTAAAGTATCCCTCTCATGTTTTAACTGCTATTTATAACTTGAACATTGTGCTGGATTCTGAGGAACCTGATAATCCCATCTTGACGGCTGACACTAAAGGCAAATTCTCTATTGCCTCTGCTTGGCAGTTACTCAGGCAAAAACAGAACAAATCCTAGATAGACTCCAAAACTTGGCATAAGAAAGTGCCATTTAAAATAAGTTTTATCCTTTGGATAACATTGAAGGATAAGATCCCTACTGATACTAGAATTGCCAGACTAGGTATTTCTTTACCTTCTATATGCACCTGTTGTACATTACCCAAGATTGAAACTGTTGATCATATCTTCTATGAAGGAGAATTTGCACAGAAGATTTGGTGTAGAATAGGAGGTATTGTGGGAATTCCTATAGCTTCCAGCAACTTCAGACAAATGTTGATTAATTGGTGGAGATTTAAAGCTCATAATCCTATGACTAATATGATGAAAGACTGCTTACCAATCATAGTTATTTGGGAGATCTGGAAAGCAAGGTGTGGCATCAAATATGGTAATGAGAGGAGCAATTTGAATAGAACTTTTAGCAGTATATCATCTACAACTATTGTTCTACTTCAGCAACAGTTTGGTAATATAAATGCTCAACACAACATGGAAGGCATTATGAAGCTTTGGGATAATAACATCACTTTCTAGAAGAATATATTGGTGAAATGGTTGAAACTTTCCATTAGCTTCGTCAAACTTATTTCATATGGAAGTTGTAAAGAAGGGAACTGTTCTGGAGGAGGTGTTATTAGAGACTACAAAGGTCACTTAGTGATGGCATTTACTATGAATTTAAAGGAAGGCACTAGCAATTAGGCTGAGGCAGTCTCCCTTCTATATGGTATCAGATGGTGCTTGGAAAATAACTACCAGTACATTGAAGCTGAAAGCGACTCCAAGCTTTTGGTTGAATGTGTCAATGGAGCTAATCTCATTCCCTGGAACATTCATAATGAAGTTATGGAACTCAAAAAAGGCATGGAGTCAAAGGGTTTTATCCTTAAACATGTATACAGAGAAGAGAATAAAGTTACTGATAAACTGGCATGCCTAGGACACCAATGCTCTCAAACACAAATCTTCTACAACTTCAATGAACTGCCAAAGGAGGTTAGTGGATTGATGAACACCGATAGATGGGGAATGCCATCCACAAGAGTATGCAAGCTGAAGAAGTCTCTGCTTCACTTTTATCCTACATAAATTCTCGGTAAATATCCTCGTACAGGATTTTTTTGGTGCTCTCCAAGTAGATTTATGCATAGTAACCTGTGTGCCTTAACATTTTCTTCATCTTACTAGGTTGGACTAGTTCAAATCATATGTAATAGGGTTGGTTGTAACGAGTACAACTTCCTCAAACCATCGTGTAACTTTATGCTGGAAGATGAATAAAAAAAATATTTCCAAAAAAAAAAAAGTATCTTCCTATTGTTCACCTCTAGCTTTTGGAAGCCTTGGCATTGAAAAGAGCCCTTATCAAGGGCTTGATTTGTCAAAGCATCCGCTAATTAATATGGCTGAAAGTAACACTCATGTTGTTGCGGATGTCCATTATCTCATCCATCCATATAGTTATACGCCGCGGTGGTTTCTAACCCTTAGATATAATTTCCTGCACCATCTCTGAGTCTGTCTGAATGATGATATTGTTTCAGACCCTTTCCTCTGCAAAACTTCATAGCCTTTATCATCAATTCCTGGTTCTGATCCTCAAATAAGGAATTTTTGTTTTGTTACTATTAAGTATCTTCCTATTTTCCACCTCTAACTTTTGGAAGCTTTGGCACTAAAAGGATCCCTTATCAAGGGCTTGATTTGCCAAAGCATCCGCTAATTAATATGGCTGAAAGTAACACTCATGTTGTTACTTGATGAGCCGTGAAATTACGGGATATTCGATGCTAATTTCTTACGCTTTTGTGACTCTTCAAGCACTTTTGTTGTTACTTTTTGTGTATTTATGTTGTTTTGTAGGATAAGATGCCTGGAGAGCATAACGGAGCAAAATGGACCAAAATGGAGCAAAATAGAGCAAAACATACGAACATAGAAGAAGTGTGTCCTGCGAGTCTGATAAGTTGATTTTATATGATTTAGAAGTGATCAGAAGAAACCAAGTGAAAATAAAGTCAAAAAGAGGCTAAATTCGACAGATTCGCAAAAAACGGGCAGAATTGCAAATCTAAAATCTGGGGCATAAAAGAGAGGCTTAGGGCAAAAACATTTTCATCTTTTGCCATTTTCAAGCTTGGAGGCTAGGGTTTCATCTACACCACACTTTGGGGTTGAAGATTTGAAGATTTGGTTGAGCATTTCTTAAACCTTTAATTCATTTCTTCAATCTCTTGCTTTGTATTGTATATCTAAGTGTGTAGTGTTTATTTTCTTCACTTGAATCTTGTTTATGGAAATATTCTAGGATTAAAGTGTTGGATGAAACTCTTGTTATGCTTATGTATTGAATGATATTTATTCCTAATGAAGTGGGTTATTATTTCTTTGATTAATCTCGTTCTTGAATGTTTCCAAAGGGATTAGCTAACCCTAGGACTCACCCATTTACTTTGATTGAGCTCGGAAGAGGAAATCTAGGTTGGGAAAGATTAATTAACAAGAATTTGGGTCATTAAACCCATCTAATAACTTGAGCTCGGAAGAGGATAATTATGTTACATCCCGTATTTTTGAACGTCGGATTAATTGTAAGTTGAGGTGGGGCCCACACGTCAAGATTTTTTTTGGGACATGTGACAAATTATATGAAACACATATGTGAAGTTAAACACAACTCAAGAAGGACCCTTGAGCCAAATCAAAGTGGAAGTCCTCCAAACGAATATTTTTAAGAAAACGTTTTCGGGTGACCTGACTTTGGGGGGCAAAAACGGTATTATAAGTTTGGAATTTGGAAAAATACCAAGAAATAGAAGTTGTAGATAATTGAATTAGCTTTCCATCCATAGGTCGTGGGTTCCCAGGTGACGTCGGTACAAGGGGATATAAACGTTTTAAGGTCGAAAGGTCAGTGGGCTAGGCCCAACTCGGGACCAACCGAGTTGGCCCAAAAAAATGAAAAGAAAAATTTAGGCCCAAGGTGAGAGGGTGGCCGGCTATGCCTGGTCCAAGCCCATCAAATTAGTTAACTTCCATGTGGAAAATTAATATAAAGGACCATATATGAGTCATTAACTCATAGAAGATTCAAGAGAAAATTGGAAACCAAGAACAAAACACAAACAAGAGCAAAAGAGGTAGGGGGTTCGGCCATGACCATGGAATTCTATCCCCTTAAAATCTTGCCTCTAAAATTATTTTCTTGTTGAATTCCTACTAATTCAAGGTCCCTTTACAACTTGGTGTAGTTGTTTTGGAAGAAGGAGCACTTATTTCTTCAAGTTGACAACTTGTTCAAGTGAAGAAATTTGTAGAAAAAGGTAAGAATCAATTCCTTTTTCTTATGTTATGAAGGTTTGTTTATGTTGTAGTATGTAGAAATGAGTGGAAATTATGAAAATATGGAAGTTTGCAAAGTGGGTATGTATGTGTGTAGAAGGATGAACCAATTTTATTTGTTATGTTAATTGTGTTGTTGAAGCCTTGTAATGGAAATGGAAGGAAATGGTTCAAGTTGGTATGGAAAATTGTTGAAAATGGTTATAGGAAATTATGTGATTTTAATGTATTTTTTATGAAATTATGGAAGTGAAGTTCTAAATGTGAATTATTATGTTAGTTGGTGGATTTGGAGGGATGTAAGTCCATAATAGCATGAAAGATTGGTTGTTAAGTTGTTATGGGAAGTTTTGTGATTTTATGGTAGATTTATGTAATTGTGAAAATGAAGTTGTTAAGATGTAAATTATGATTATGGTTGATGACATTGGAAGATGGAAATATGTTATGAATATGTAGATTGAAGATTAGAAGTTTTGGATGGATTATGGTTTTGGTGGAAAGTTTGTATATTTTGTATATCTTGTGAATATTTTGAAAAAATGATATGAAATGCTTCCGAATTATATTGTAATGATCTTGATTAGTAATGAATGTGAAAACATTGAGATTGGTTTGGAAATGTGAAGTTGGAATGAAAGTTATTGCACTATGTTGGAAAGAGGACTAGTTATACTATATTGTGTTTTGTAGTGATTGTTGTTGTTGTTGGTGTTGTTGTTGGGTTGTTGTTGATTGTTTTGGCCGAGTTAATTTCTCGGGGATGCTATATGTATAGGGGAGATGCTGCCCAAATTTTTGTAGAAAAGTATAAGTTAAGATTCAAGTTCTAAAAGATTGGAAATTGAGAATTGGTAAATGTGACCAATTGCAGATTTTGGGCGAAACGGGAATTGAATTTGGAAAAGCGTAAAGAGCATACAAGGTATGTAAGGCTATCCCGATTCTTCTTTTGGCATGTCCTAGGTGTACTAGGATCGGATTTGAGCCTCGGAAAGTATTCTGCTCATCGGAATCCGCATTTGAAAATACCCCTTTTTCATTCAATGGAATTGAACCCTATAAGTATGCTTTATTGAAAGAATTGTGCAAACTTCCGCAAATTGTCTAGAAAATTATGGAATGTCCCCAGAACCTCCGTAGGTGACTTTATAAGCTTAAAATACGTAATTTGAGCCCACCGTTTCGTTTGTCCCGAGGTGGGCCCACTATTTCCGATTTTACCCTTTTAGTGGTTATGACTTGTCTTCGAGCGTTTTTTTAAAGAAATGTTTTTAACTACTCTTGTAATTACTAAATAAAACTTGTTTTAAATATTCCATTAAGTCTTGTAAAACTGTTTCAGAACTTGGAAACGAACTTAGAAAGATTATGCTTCTGTAATCCATTATGACATTCGAAATTCACTTATTGTGCTTCCGTCCGATTTTATTGGTTTGATTCGTCATTTGATATGCCTCATTGAGTCTCTGGAAATATATAAGGTATTCTTATTGCATTTAGTTTCTCACTACTCCATTCGTGGATGCCTCAATGTTTCCCACACTGAGCCCGGGCCAGGATATGTTGTCAAGCGTATTCCACTGCATTGTTCGCCGTGCCTCGATGTGAGGGGGCAGGTATATATGTACATGGGTTGTGGAGTATGCTGTGCCATGTACACACATTCTGATATGATATGATCTGATATGGCCATCTGATATGATATGTTATGTTACGGGGTTATCCCCTATTCTGCTCCTTATGTGTTGTGGCACCAGCGTAGGGGGTGGCCACGTTCTGTTTGCCGAGTCCCTTGGCAGGGGTCGGATATGATATGGTATATGTTTCTGTACACACTCCTCATGTTTTGAAAATATGCATTTGATACTTCGGATGTTACACTCACTTCTCTGTAAGTTCTGTTTCGGTTATGATCTTGTTCCGTAATGGGACCAGGTACGACATATGTTTTCAGCGAATACTATTTATGCTATATGATCAGCATTTTGCTAATCTGGATATTCAGTTCATTTTCTGTATCTTCTGCTTCGATTATGACTTTGTTTACTACGCTCCGTGCTTTACATACTCAGTACATATTTCGTACTGACCCCCTTCCTTCGGAGGCTGCGTTTTCATGCCGTGCAGGTACAGATGACAGATTTGCTGACCCGCCTGCCTAGGACATCTATTCTGCTATTTTGGGAGTGCTCTTTTGTCCAGAGCCTATATGTTGGTACAGCCTGCTGCTATTGTATATATGTATGCTATTTAGGGGTATGACGGGGCCCTGTTCCGTCTTATGATTCTGTTATAATCTGTAGAGGTCTGTAGACATACTTGTGTGGGTTCTGTATATGGTTTGGGATGATATGATCTGTGACAGCCTTATCGGCTTCCATGTACTATGTCGGTTCATTTATGATAATTACTAACGCCAATTGACTTTTACATTTAAAAATATTCTGCTGATATGCTAGTCTGGGTTATTGGGTACGTTTGGGTGTCCAGCACGGACACTAGTCGCGGCCTACGGAGTTGGGTCGTGACAAATTACTTGAGATTCAATTAGTTGTGCTTGATATCACACTCTAAGGCTTGGAAAAGCTTAGAGTGAAATTCATTGATTTGGTTGGAAGACTTTCAATGAGATTTTAGAAACCATTATCTATTAACATAAACTCGCTCTTAGTTGTAATATCATAAAATATATTGGATCGTTACTTGAGTGTAATCTCCTATTATCCATGCTTGTGGCCATTGATCATTTTACTTGCTTTCTAGGTTAATTTACATTTCCGCATTAGTTATAATTTTCTCAAAAAAAACCAAAATATTATCTATCGTTTGGCTTTAGCTTAGTTGGTGAAAGTTCCTTACTTTCTTAATCGCCTAGCATATTGTTCTCCGTGGGATCAACCCCGACTCATAGTTGGGTAAATTATATTGCATACGACCGTGTACACTTTCTCTTTGGGGAGTGGATTTGGACGTTATCAAAAATGGCGCCGTTGCCGGGGAACAATTTGGCATATTTGGGTTAGTTTGGGATTTAAGCTAACTTGCTTTGGTCCAAACTTTCTTTGTTGTATTTTATAAATAAATAAAAAAACTGACCAGTTTTTGCAAAACTGTAAAACTGTCCAGTTTTTGTTTCTGCAAAACTGTCCAGTTTTTGCAGAACTGTCCAGTTTTTGCCTCTCCAAAACTGTCCAGTTTTTGCCTCTACAAAACTGTCCAGTTTTTGCTTTTGCTAAAATAATTTTTTTTTTTTAAAATGGCATCATATAATGAAAATTGGCCGGATGGTAGTTGTTCATACTTTGATGACCCTTGTCTTTATTGTGGAGGACCACACTCATGGCAAAATTGTTTGAATTCTCCCGGGGGCGGATTGTGCGCACAATCCCAAACCTATGAGTGGAGTATTTGTGATAGGTGTGGTGGTCAAAATGATCATTGGGATAATTGTGCTTATTTGTCCTTCCCTTCCCCGAACCCCCACTATGACTATTCTAGTTTTGATTTTGATGATAGTAGGGATATGGAAGTGGAAGAAGCCTCAAATGCTCAAAATGAGAGGATAATGCTCATGTTGGAGACCATCCTTGAAAAAGTGGAAAAACAGGACTTAGCGGTTAAGGACTTGAGGCAACCACTTGATGACTTGAGGCAAGCAATTAATTGCAATGACAAAGCTATTCACACCTTGGAGGATCAAATGAAATCATTGGTTCATACTCATAATGCTCAAGAACTTGAGGGTGTTGAAAGTAGTCAAGAAAGTGGCCAAAACATGAATGTCTCCAAGGGTGGATTTTTACAAGCTTTGAATGACCCTCAACTTGAAGAAAGTCTTGACAAAGTGGAAATTGTGAGCCAAGATTGGCTTATGACTCAAGCTCAACAACTTGGAGCCTATGGAGATCATCGTGAAAGCATTTCAAGGATGATGGAAGAATTTTTAAAAATCCATGTTGAGCAAATTCAAGAGTTGAAGGAACTTGAAATTGCTATCCGTGACTTGAAAGCCGAATTGAATGCAAAAGTTGAGGTATGCAATACTCAACATCAAATAGTCATGGATAGTAGTTTTAAGTTAGTTTCCAATGAAAAAGTGGTCAACATTGATTTTCAAGAGCTAATAATGAATTGCAACCGACCAATCCAAAAATAATGCAAGATGCCAAGATTGAAGAAATGATACTAGAGTTGCATAAAAAAGTTCATGAAATGGTTTTTGAAGACTCTAGTTCATTTTTGGGTGAGGATGTCAAAAATGAAGTGAATTTGAAATTGAAGCGCATTGGACCACATTCTAACCATTTTTCAACATTGTGCTTGCTTGATGATATGAAAGTTGAACCAATCAAGCCAATGGAGAATTTTGGAGATGAATAAGAAAGCGTTTTCATTTTGAAGTTTGTTATGCCAAGAAGACAAAATGACATGCCTCACTTAAGGGCCAAGAAGTGCAAAATGCGACACCCGAGAGTTGGCCTCTTTGCTTTTCTACCACCGCCCCATGAGCGTCATCCTAATCTTGATTCAAAGTTGGGGCGCAAATTCATATCTTCCAAATGGAGGGAAAAGTGGTAAAGGTAACCGTCGTGCCGCGACGTTAACTTAAGCGCTTGGTGGGAGGCAACCCATCGTTTTAAAATTTTTAAATCGTTTTTGAAATTTTATTTTTTAGAATAGTTTAGTTTATGATTTTTGACTAATCTGCAAAGTTTCAGAATTTTTGGAGTTGTTTTGAGCAGGTCGGATTTCCGGACAGCCCCCAAACCAGTAAAAGCTGCTGATTTTTTTTTCCAGGTGTCATAACCTGCGAATCGCATGTATGACCTGCGAGTCGCAGGTCACGTCGCAGGTTGTGACAGAGAGCAAAAAAAAAAAAAAATTCAAGTGACATCACCTGTGAATCGCAGGTCGTGACAGAGAGTAAAAAAAAATAAAAAAAATCCTTTCTATTTTTATGTTTTGTTTTGATTATGTGCAGCGAGGACACTGCAATGTTTACAGTTGGGGGTGGCACGTGGTAGCACATTATATTTTGAAACTTGCTCAAAATTTTTGAAAATTTTGTTCTTTTGACATGTTGTGGATTAGTCACTCTTATTATTTTATTTTCTTTGAGGAAAAATGTGAAAACTCTTGGCTTGTTTCGTACTAATAGAGTTAGTCTCTTGCATGTGAAATTGAAATGTGAATACCCCTCCAAATTATTTTGTGAAAGTTAAAAAGCAAAGTGCATAGGAAAGAATGATCTTTGTGACAACTTTTTGGCTCATTTGGTGACTCTTTACCTACTAGTTGTGTTTACTTTGGATTATGAGATATTGCACTAGTTGTTCTTGCTTGGGAAGTGAAATTGATCCATCTTGACTAGTTCATATGCCATGTGTGTGAGTGATTGTTGAATAATTCTTGTGTTTACTTTTATCATCTAGAACTTGCCCGGTTAGTCTTTCAATGCTAATTTTGATTTGGTTGTTTGGAGATATGACCTTGGGCTATTTTTGTGATTTTTGAAAAAGCCTCTTTAGCCTTTCTAGCCTACCATTGCATAAATAATATCACTAGTAACCCCATTTGAGCTTATGACCTTTTCTTTGATTGCCACATTACAAGCCTTTATCCTGTTCGATGAAAAGTCTCTATTTTGAACCTTTCCCTCCTTGAATATGAACTTGTGAATTTGAGGCCAAAAGCCTAAGTTGGGGGTGTTAGTGTTGCTTGAGAGTGGTGAAGGTTGGTGTTGTGGAAAAGTCAAAAGAAAGGAAGAAAATTTGAAAAATACAAAAAGGTTGCAAACTTTTTGTGCAAAAAAATGTATCTTTGTAAAAATAATAATAATAATAATAATAATAATAATAATAATAATTTAGAAATCAAGAAAATGGGTGCACAAAAAGAAGTTGGAATAATTGGGGAAATTAGTATGCAAAGGAAGGAGTGATGTTTTGAAATGAAGAGGAAAGTTTGTGTAGTGTTCAAGGAGGGCGTAGTCACTTGTATCTCAAATACTTATCCTACCCTTTCCTAAGCCTACTTTACGAGCTTAAAAAGTCCCTATGTGATCTCCAACTGAATCTTCTTGAGTTAGTGATGATTGAAAATAAGGGCAAACTTATGGTGTGATATTTGTAAGCACTAGAATTTCTTTGTTGAGTGTGAGTGACTTTGTGTATTTGTCTCTTGCATTATTGTTGTGAATATAGTGATTTTGGGACTTTCTTTCTTGTGAGGGCATATGGATTACGATAGATTGGTGATGTTAAAAAATTTCAAGTTGAGTCAAATGAGCATATCTAGTAAGCTAGTGGTTTTGAGTCACTTATTGAGGCTTGAGTGTTGTTGCTTGATGGTTTTAAATCTCTATTGCATTCTTGAAATTGTATTTTGAAATGAGGGAGTTATTTGGTTTAAGCTTCACATGCTTGTAGCCTAATTGTTGGTACCAACCAAAGTCATGTTTTTGTGCTTAAAGTGGATCCTCATTGAGATTTTTGTTTTGATTTGCTTGAGGACAAGCAAAGACTTTAAGTTGGGGGTGTTGATGAGCCATGAAATTACGGGATATTCGTTGCTAATTCCTTAAGCTTTTGTGACTCTTCAAGCACTTTTGTTGTTACTTTTTGTGTATTTATGTTGTTTTGTAGGATAAGATGCCCGGAGAGCATAACAGAGCAAAATGAAGCAAAATAGAGCAAAACATACGAAGATAGAAGAAGCGTGACCTGCGAGTCTGATAAGTTGATTTTATATGATTTAGAAGTGATCAGAAGAAACCAAGTGAAAATAAAGTCAAAAAGAGGCTAAATTGGACAGATTTGCAAAACTGTCAAAACTGGACAGTTTTGCAAAAACGGGACAGATTCGCAAAAAACGGGCAGAATTGCAAATCTGAAATCTGGGGCATAAAAGAGAGGCTTAGGGCAAAAACATTTTCATCTTTTGCCATTTTGCAAGCTTGGAGGCTAGGGTTTCATCTACACCACACTTTGGGGTTGAAGATTTGAAGATTTGGTTGAGCATTTCTTAAACCTTTAATTCATTTCTTCAATCTCTTGCTTTGTATTGTATATCTAAGTGTGTAGTGTTTATTTTCTTCACTTGAATCTTGTTTATGGAAATATTCTAGGATTAAAGTGTTGGATGAAACTCTTGTTATGCTTATGTATTGAATGATTTTTATTCCTAATGAAGTGGGTTATTATTTCTTTGATTAATCTCGTTCTTGAATGTTTCCAAAGGGATTAGCTAACCCTAGGACTCACCCATTTACTTTGATTGAGCTCGGCAGAGGAAATCTAGGTTGGGAAAGATTAATTAACAAGAATTTGAGTCATTAAACCCATCTAATAACTTGAGCTCGGAAGAGGATAATTACTTGAGATTTAATTGAGTGTGCTTGATATCACACTCTAAGGCTTGGAAAAGCTTAGAGTGAAATTCATTGATTTGGTTGGAAGACTTTCAATGAGATTTTAGAAACCATTATCTATTAACATAAACCCGCTCTTAGTTGTAATATCATAAAATATATTGGATCGTTACTTGAGTGTAATCTCCTATTATCCATGCTTGTGGCCATTGATCATTTTACTTGCTTTCTAGGTTAATTTACATTTCCGCATTAGTTATAATTTTCTCAAAAAAAATCAAAATATTATCTATCGTTTGGCTTTAGCTTAGTTGGTGAAAGTTCCTTACTTTCTTAATCGCCTAGCATATTGTTCTCCGTGGGATCGACCCCGACTCATAGTTGGGTAAATTATATTGCATACGACCGTGTACACTTTCTCTTTGGGGAGTGGATTTGGACGTTATCATTACTGATGTCCATTATGTCATCCATCCATATAGCTATACACCACGGTGGTTTCCAACCCTTAGATAGAATTTCCTGCACCATCTCTGAGTCTGTCTGAATAATGATATTGTTCAGACCCTTCCTCTGCAAAACTTCATAGCCTCTAAAATTGTTATCACCTCTGCTTCAGCATTAATTGTGATTCCTATGTCCTCAGCCTGTGCAAGAACTAAATTACCTTAAGAATTTCTTAAGCAAAATCTATAATTTTAAAATAATGACATATGTTTGTCATTTTTTCATCTAAAAATTTTAACCCTTAGATAGAATTTCAGATAATGGATGGATGTCCATTATCTCATCCATCCATATAGTTATACGCCGCGGTGGTTTCTAACCCTTAAATAGAATTTCCTGCACCATCTCTGAGTCTGTCTGAATGATGATATTGTTTCAGACCCTTTCCTCTGCAAAACTTCATAGCCTTTATCATCAATTCCTGGTTCTGATCCTTAAATAAGGAATTTTTGTTTTGTTACTATTAAGTATCTTCCTGTTTTCCACCTCTAACTTTTGGAAGCTTTGGCACTAAAAGGATCCCTTATCAAGGGCTTGATTTGCCAAAGCATCCGCTAATTAATATGGCTGAAAGTAACACTCATGTTGTTACTGATGTCCATTATGTCATCCATCCATATAGCTATACGCCGCGGTGGTTTCCAACCCTTAGATAGAATTTCCTGCACCATCTCTGAGTCTGTCTGAATAATGATATTGTTCAGACCCTTCCTCTGCAAAACTTCATAGCCTCTAAAATTGTTATCACCTCTGCTTCAGCATTAATTGTGATTCCTATGTCCTCAGCCTGTGCAAGAACTAAATTACCTTAAGAATTTCTTAAGCAAAATCTATAATTTTAAAATAATGACATATGTTTGTCATTTTTTCATCTAAAAATTTTAAAAAATGAGAAAAAGAATTTAAGTTATAGGTTAATTTTTTTCCAGATATAACATTATTGTTCTGTCATCGCCAATGTATGGGAGAATTCAAAATATGACAGTCACAAATATACCATTACATTTTATAGTAAATGGGACGCTAGTCTAAAAATGATAATGACATGTATATTCAGACGGTTCGTGATTGGTATTATATTAAATTTTTGTTTATTAATTTGCAAACAATCAACAAACCATTCGTTTTGTTGAATTTATTAAAAAATTCTCAAACATTTTTTTTTCTAATGAATAAATTTAGAAGATAAACAGTAAAGAAATAATTTACATTTTTAAAATTGTGCATATTAGTCAAACAAGCTGATGAAAAATCATAGCTTTATTTTGATATTTTTTTATTAGATATGATTGTTTACTTTTATCTTTTTTTTCTCTCTTCATATTCATGGTGTCAACCTATTTTTCTATTCATTATATCTATAAAATATTAATATTAATAAAAAAAAGTCAAAGCCAATTTTGAGAGCTATCACAATTTTTTCATAATCAAATTAGAAGCAAATAAATGCACATTAACTAATTAAATTCACTAGAACAACTAATAAGTTCAATTAAAATTTTCGATTTTTATTCTAAACTAAGGGTGACAGAGAACTTCTAATTATCAAACAATAGAAAGAAAAAACAAAAAAAAACGTAATATTAATAAAAATATCTTGTTGACCAAAAAAAAAAAAGATACTAGAACAAGAGAAAAAAACAAAAGCATTATGGGGGAAAATAAAATAAAATAATGTAAATTAATAAAATAGTAAAGAAAATAAAAATAAAAATAAAAGTTTGAAAGAGTGAGAGGGTGGAAAAGACTGATACGTGAAAAAAGCTAAATTAAATTAGCCTTCAAAAAAGTTAAATTTAAATCTCGCTAGAACAGAGATTTTTTTTTTCAAAATTTTAAGATGTCAGTGACTCGTATGCCTTTGTGTTAACAACGCTTATCTTATTTTTCTAGATTTAATATTTTATAAATTAATATTTATCTTTAGAATATTTGCTAAGAATTGGTTTATATTTTTTAAGAAAAATAACTTTGCATAA
This sequence comes from Lycium barbarum, assembly GCF_019175385.1. Lineage (NCBI taxonomy): Eukaryota > Viridiplantae > Streptophyta > Magnoliopsida > Solanales > Solanaceae > Lycium > Lycium barbarum. The sequence continues at coordinate 13,825,053 of NC_083348.1, read as the reverse complement.
ATAACAATAACAAAACAAAAAGAAACTCACTTTTACTTATTTTTTTGTTTTCAATCTATATTTCAGATTAAAACTTGTAAATCTACTCAATTGATGCATAATCTAGATCAAATAAATAAATTAAAATTTTTAAATAAAACAATGAGTTTTTTTTTTGTTTGTTTGTTTGTGTGTTTTCTCCTCTATGTCTTCTCAAAATTTCGAGTTGTTAATCTTGTTGCAAAACTTTAAGCTTTGGTGAGTCATGAACTTACCAACATTTGAAACGAAAGAGGACAAATAATCATAAGGTTCTAATTTGATAATCTCATGCTTAACTATTTGAATTGCATATTTAAATTTATTTTCAAACATGTCAAATTAAGGTTTTATTTTGATAGATTATTTATACCCATAGATTTTATAATACAAATATAATGAAAGTATTGTTGCGCGACAAGAAATAAATTTTCTCTATACAAATTCTTGGACAAAGTTTTTAAATAAAACTTCGATAGGCGAGATGTGATTTTGACCAGAGCTATACATTAAGTTCTATCGAATTCATAGTTAAAACTCTAGTTCCCTCTTTGCTAAGAGAATATTGGAGTAATAATGATTTTTGTTTTCTTTCCTTTGGTGAGAGAGCGGGGGAGTAATTTTTAACGAGGACAAAATTTATAATATAGTTAATGGATTTATTCTTCGTTTTTGTTTTAATATAATTTTTCTAATATTAGTTAGTCTTATAAAATAATTATTGGCATCATAATTAATCATGATAAATTGCACTAACCTTTTATGGCTTTATCTGCTTATCACTTCATTTACGCAATAGAGTAGTAAAAAAAATTATTTGACATTATCCTATGGTTCAACTATAATATTTTTAAAGTACACCCTTTTTTTCTTTCATTATGCGCTAAAAATTTCGTGTAAAGGTTCTTAGAATTTTTATAAAATATCTGATTACTTTAATATACAATAATATAATAAGCCTTTGGATCTATTCATGTTTTCATATTACCTGCAGTAATTTGAAGTGCTAGGAGACAATAATATTTATAAAATGAGTTAATTATTTTGATGATAATTATATTCTTTGATTAAAGTTCGCGAAAAGAATCAAGCAAGAAGAACATTCTATACATTATGTTGTATAAAAACTTTCTACTTATTTCTCCTTGGAATATTCAAGTTGAAATCTATAAAATATTTGACTGAAAAAAGCATAAGTTTATGTATTTGACCGGAGGGAAAATTGCAGGTAATTAAAATTGTACAAATAAATGTTATGGTGATCTTTTCACAGCTATAGCCAAATAAGACCCATATATTATTGTGTCGGTAAAAAATATAATCAACCAAAGGGTTATTGTGTGTGTAATAAATACAATCAACTAAAAGATCACACAATTAATTACCTGTACGTTTCAAGAAGAATAAAAGAAAAGGAATAAATATTTATATTTAATTATTTTAGTTTTTCTAGGAGCAAAAAGACTCCACATAAGAATGAGGCTCTAATTAAAAAAATAACTAATTGTGACATCCAAAAGGAGAAGAAGAAGAGCGGTGAGTCGGCAAAGATGGTAAAACACCGGCGACAGGTGGGGGTGGGCCCACAGTTCTTCAAGATTATATTATCTCCTCATTCCTCTAAATTAGTAAGTTCCTTTTCTCAATTCATCCATCCAAATGCATTTTCCATCCTTTTCCTGTTTGTTCTTGTATATATGTTTTCATCTTAATCTCTCTCAAGATTTTTAATTCCCCTTTTTGGTTTGTAAAAAATGAGTGTGGTCCCCAATACTTCATTTTCCATTTTTATGCCTGGATTTTAACTTATTTTCATTAATAGTACACTGAAAATTTTAATACCATCATACCAATTTAACTTGTAGTACGCTTTATTTGTCTTATTTTCATGTTACTAATTCCACTTGTTGTGGGCAATGACCTGTAATCTACGTTGTTCGGACTCTTCAAAAATGTCGAATGCTGTAGGGTTTTTGGTGCAACATTTTCTGAGAGTCCAATTAAGCAACATTTCAAGTGATCAGATTGTGTAAAACCTAAAAAAATCTTATTGTAATATTCCAACCAACAATGTTAGAAAAGACAGAATTTAAGTAACATTGTGAAAAATTCATTTTGGTCTCTATATTTCTGGTGGTTTCCTTTACATGAAACAGCTGCAACGACAACTAGTCTCAGTCCCAAATAAGTTGAAACTGTCCATTAAACAGCTGTTTGTAATATTTTGGAAAAAACTGTAAACTTTCATGATAATTTTAATAAACGGATATATTATGGAAATGCTGCGCCTTTACTAGTTGTGTCTACTGTTGGTGGTTTCAATTTTCTATAAAGAATGAGACCATACTCGGCGAGTGAAAAATAAAATTTCAAATACTCCCTCCCAATTTATGCGGCACCGTTTGACTTGACATAGAGTTTAAGAAAGAAAGAAAGAAAGACTTTTGAAATTTGTGGTCTAAAACGAACCTTAGACATTTGTGTGGCTTAACAGAGGAATTTCAAAGTAAAATTGTTTTCTACTTATAGAAAGGTGAGATTCTTTTTGGAACAGACTAAAAATGGAAGGGCGTCACATAAATTGGGACAGAGGGAGTAGTATAAGAGGGAGCTCTCTTTGTTTGTGAGTTTTTTTGACAAGCTAGGGAGAGGTTAGGACTTGTTTCGAATGGTAAAGCTACATAAATAGCCAAATATAGCCGCTTTCAAGAAGTTCTTCTTGCAAGATCTCGTGCAGAAATATGGCAATATATACCTAGTCGACATTGCTGTCGAAGGAGACCAGGGTCTGTAGTTGAAGATGTTGCAAGAGGAACTTCTAAACACCCATACTCATTGGCAGATAAAAAATAATTACCCTGATGGATGTTGTTCCCTATATTATCTCGTGAAAACCTTTATAATGATATCTTTTCAGAGTGTCACTACATGTTACAAATACAATCCGAAATAGATAGATATCCCATCTGAATCAAGGTTTTGATAGACTTTAAAGCTCAACTGTCAAAAAACACAAGGTTGAAACATTTCTACTTGTATAGTTACTGGCAGTTTGCAGCACATTATTTACTTATCTCTTTTTCATATTACTCATTTTTGCTTTTAAGGTGAAGTAATTGTGCAAAAGCTCATTATACTACTAGTTGATAAAATTATATTCTTAAAATAACCTTTGAAGTTGCATGCATCCTTCCATGATTTTCATATAGATTGAACGAGGGTAGATCCCTAATATCAGAGCTGATGTCAAAAACCCAAAATTCTACTTTATTCCATACCTCATATGAAAGGCCAATCAGATCAGTCCGTTTGATGCTGCAATGTTGTAAAGAAAGTCATGTAATGTATCTATGGTTGCAATGCCTGTCACGTAGCTCTTCGAATGTGCACAAGTGGCTAAGGATTTTAGCATAATGACATTCTCCATAGGATTTATGTACTGTAATGTGTCGAATTAAAAGGGGTTAGATACAGGTTTATGGTAAGGTATTTGGCAAACCTTAATTTAAATATAATCCAGTCTCAACTAAGTTCCCTGTTTTTGAGCGGTATATAGATTGAATAACATGACTATTTTGAATTGAAGACCTTATTAAAAAAACAAATATGAATACTTTGAACTTAAGATTAGGAATTAGAAAGGTTTCTACTCTTGTTAGCACTTGGTTATATAAAACCTTTGTAAGAAAGGGATATGGACAAAAAATGAGGCTTATTGACAATGGACAAGAATTTTTGGCTTTCATATATAATCCATTTCGAAGAAATTAGGGATTAGCAATCAGTTTTGTAAAACGTGATTGGCAGATATTAGAGCCGAGCTTAACTAGTCACTTCCTATATTTGCTGTTTGTCTGTACAGGATTTTCTTACTTATTAACTTGCTATGGCATTTTCTTTCTCCATTTCCCAGTGGCTATATGTGATTGGAAACTTTACTACAGTTTCTTCAGCTATCTTACAGCAACTTCTTGGTCTACAAGTTCTCTTTTCTTTCCATTTGTTTTCATCTCTTATTTTGTTGTTCATATCTTTCCAATTTGGTATCCTGCAGCAAATCCCAGATGAATTTTTAGTGAAGTATGGGGCCGATCTGCGAGATGTTGTGTCCCTTGAGGTCCCAAGTGGCGCAAAATGGGAAGTAAAATTGCAAAACTCTAATGGCATGACATGGCTGAAGGAGGGCTGGAACCAGTTTAAGGAGTACTATTCAATTGGTTGTGGTTACTTTTTACTCTTCAAATATAATGGAAACTCTCATTTCTCTGTCTTCATATTTGATTTAAGTGCTTCCGAGATTGAATATCCTTCTGGCCCAAATGAAGATATGCCACCAGAGAATGTTGTAAATATAGTGGGTGATGCTAGTCACAAGAAGAAGGTATGCAGGCCTGAGACACAGAATAATTCATGTGATGACATCATGAATGATTCTCTGAGAAACAAGACTGCAAAAGGTATAGCACCAGAGAATGTTGTAAATATAGTGGGTGATGCTAGTCACAAGAAGAAGGCATGCAGGCCTGAGACACAGAATAACTCATGTGATGACATCATGAAGGATTCTCTGAGAAACAGGACTGCAAAAGATATAGCTCCAGAGAATGTTGTAAATATAGTGGGTGATGCTAGTCACAAGAAGAAGGCAGGCAGGTCTGAGACACAGCATAATTCATGTGATGACATCATGAACGATTCTCTGAGAAACAAGACTGCAAAAGATATAGCACCAGAGAATGTTGTAAATATAGTGGGTGATGCTAGTCACAAGAAGAAGGCAGGCAGGTCTGAGACACAGAATAATTCATGTGATGACATCATGAACGATTCTCTGAGAAACAAGACTGCAAAAGATATAGCACCAGAGAATGTTGTAAATATAGTGGGTGATGCTAGTCACAAGAAGAAGGCAGGCAGGCCTGAGACACAGAATAATTCATGTGATGACATCATGAACGAATCTCTGAGAAATAAGACTGCAAAAGTTACAGAAATAGCAGATCACTCATATTCAAAACGACAAAAGTCTGGTGTTCGAGTATTCCACCCTAACAGGGTGAAGCTTGAGAAACCAGACGTGGAGGAGGATTTGAGTTGTGCAATGCAAGAAGATAAAAGGAAGGAGATTAAGGAGAACCTTAAAAAACAAAACATGGAGAAGAATTTGCACTGTGCAGCAGATAGAGGAAATGGTATACTGATTAAATTTTTTGTGCCTAAATTCATGCTTTCTTCTTGTTAAATATCTTGAGAATCTTCCGTTGTGGTACAAATTCTGCTTGAATTATGTTAATGTCAATAATTTTCTGCTTACTTTCTCTTTGTATCCTCCTCTCCCTTCCCCGGTCCCCTTCTTTGGCAGAGGACTGCAATGAAGTACTAGATCCATCAACCTTCAAGATGACAAACACTACCAAATGCAATAAAAGGAAATATTCTATCAGTTTGGAGGCATCACGTTGTAGGTATCCTTTGAGAAGTAAACAGGTGAAGCTTGAACAATCCGATGAAAACGGGAGTCCTTCATATTCTGGAAAACAAAGACCTGCCGCTTCACTATCCTCTCCTGGTACTCAGTTAGAAAGAAAAAAGTCTAACAGGGCGAAACTTGAGAAAGCAAACTCAAAAGAGGATTTCTGTTGTGCAGCGCCAAAAGAAAAAAAGGAGACTAACATGGAGAAACTTGTAAAACAAGATAGGCAACATAATTTATATGGTGAAGCATATAAATTTGAAGGTAATTGGTTTTTTTATTTGTGCCCATTCTCGTTGATGCTGCTAGTTCAGTAACAAGACAACTTTCCTTTGTTAGACTAATTACATTGAATTATGTTACGACGGATGACGTTCTTCTTCTGCTCTCCTCCCTTCCTTTCCCCCCTCCCTCGTCATCGTTTTGGCAGGGCTTTGCAATGAAGTACCAGTAATGGATCCCTCAGCATCTAAGGTGACAACTACGAATCAGCATAGTCGAAAGAAAATTGCTATCAGTTTGGATGCATCAAATTGTCGGTATCCACTGCGAAACAAACAATTAAAAGAGGTTAAGATTGAAAAAGGAGACGTGGAAGGTATTTGGTTCAGTAACTTGTTCTTTGTGAGACTCATCATGTTTAATTATGTTATGATGGATGCCATTTTTCTTCTTCCTCCCCTCCCGCTTCATCTTTTCTGCAGAGAACCACAACGAAATACCAGTGGTGGATCCCTCAGCAACTAAGATGACAACCACTAATCGACATCATGAAAAGAAAACTAGTGCCAGTTTGGATACGTCACGTTGTAGGTATCCACTGCGAAGCAACCAACTGAAAGAGGTGAAGCTTGAAAAACAAATCACGGAAGAGGATTTGCTTTATGTAGCACAAAAAGCAAAAAGGAAGAAGGCTAACAATGTGAAGCTTGAGAACAGAGATGTGGAAGGTATCTTGTTTAGTAACTTGTCCTTTCTTAGACTCGTCACATTGAATTATGTTATGATGGATGATAGTTTCCTTCCTTTCTTCTCCCTTCTTTCTTCCCCTCCCGTATCAATTCTTTTGGCAGAGCACTGCAAAGAAATACCAATGGGGGATCCCTCAGCAACTAAGAAGACAACCACTAATCGAGATAATGAAAAGAAAATTACTACCAGTTTGGATGCATCACATTGCAGGTATCAGTTGCGAAGTAAGCAACTGAAGCTTGAACAACGGGAAGCAAGAGGAAATATGCATAGTAAAACGCCAAAAAATATAGTAGCAGATTCTCCATATTGTAAAAAACAAAATTCTGGCCTTCCAGCACCCTCTCCCTCTCCAAGTTGTCAGCCTATCAGGGTGAAGCTTGAAAAACAAGACAATTTGTTTTGTGCAGCAGAAAAAGCAAAAGGGAAGGAGACTAACAATGTGAAGCTTGAAACAGGAGATATGGAAGGGAATTTGAATAGTGCAGCTAATAAAGGAAAGGGTATGTCTTTCCATTTCTTTACGGTTACTCTCATGGAGACTACTTGTTCAGTAACGAGAGAATCTTGCATTGTTTTGACCATTTTGTGTAATATAAGAGATTCTTTGGTCTTTCTTCTCTCTCTCAGATTCCACAGCCTCTGAGTTGAAAAATAATTGGCAAGAAAAAGGTGTTACCCTCAGAGAAGCACAACTGAGGAATGCAGTAAACTTCAATCCTAACTTCACTGTTTCTATGCAGCCCACTTATGTCTCGAGAAACTTCCAATTGGTAAGTTGTCAAGTCAAGAGATGTAGCATCCATTGCCTTTTGGTAGATGTCGAGTCCTACTGTCCCGAGGGGTCAAGTGCCCTTGTCTTTCGTCTGTTAAAGGAGAAGGGGATAAAATAACTAAGGATCCAATAAAAGAGTAACTCTTATAGCAATTTCTGTTTTTGCAGGATCTACCTGATAACTTTTTCAATAAATATATCAAAGAGGGGGAAACCATTGTAAATCTACGAGTTTCTGATGGGAGAACTTGGCGTGCAAAGTTGTTTATTCGAGCAAATTGTGCGAAGATCCAATTATCAGATTGGAGAGACTTTGTGCTCGGAAACAGTTTAAAAGAGCATGACACTTGTGTCTTTGAGCTGATTGACGCCATTGAGCCAGTGCTAGACGTGTCAATTTTCCGAGCCAAGACTCCCGTTTCCTGAAAGATAGCCTCCCATTTTGCAAGCGTGTTCTCTACTTTAGCTTTCTGTCCATCTTGAACTTTTCTGGAAGGTGTTGAGCCTGTTATAGACGAACAGTGAGCTCAAGGATATTATGACCTTTACTTTCCTAAGATTGAGCTTATGTGCAGTTCTTGGGATGAAATTTTGTTTTTGGTTGTATTTCTCTTTACATCTATTGTGGTGTCCTCTTCTTTTACTTCCTTCTATGTCCCAAACGTACTAAGCAATTATCATTAAAAACTTTACCATGTTGGAGAATTTCTTGACACTACATATTCACCTGTTGTCCCTGGTCACTCCTTCCACTGATATCTAATATCTTCATTTGCAAACTGAAAATGAACTACTTTTGTTTTTGGTTCATTCTAAAAGCATGAATACTTCTTATTTTTGGGTTCATGCTGAAATCATGTTTTAAATTTCCAGTGATTGCCTGTCAGTTAGACATCAACCTTATTATTGGAGTAACATTTTGTACCTTGAGCCAAACTATTGTCCTTCATCATGGTTATTGGTTACCTTAAAATCGGATCTCTTCAATTTTCTTATCATAGCTGTTGAATCCTCCATTATTGTAGCCCCAAAATCAGTTTGCCTGATAATATAATATCTCTTCTACTGCTGCTGATTAGATATCTCTCATTGCTTTACAAATGGAGGTTTTAGCTATTCTCAATGTAAGAATGACTGCGGAAAAGAAAAAGAAAAAAAAAATCAGATTATTAAAGGTCTTAGTCTTGCACGAGATAAGTAGCGCCTAATGGTGTGACCTATAAAGTGTGAGATTTATAGATGAAGGTTCAAATTTCAGCGGAGATAAAATTATTAGGTGATTTGTTTCATATATCTAAGCTTTGATGGTAGAGTTATCATGTACTCCCTCCGTTTCAATTTATGTGAACCCATTTGGCTGGACACGACATTTAAGAAAGAGTGGAGACTTTTAAAACTTGTGGTTCAAAGTAAGTCTTGAATATTTGTGTGACTGTAAATCATTTCATAAAGTGAATTTGTTTCCAAATGAGGAAAGAGGTTATTCATTTTGGCACGGACTAAAAAGGAAATAGATTCACATAAATTGAAACAGAGGGAGTATTTGTTATGGTGAGAGATAACAGTACTGTTGTTTGTTAAACAAAATAAAAGTAATAAAAAAGAAACAAGGTGAAGACAACCCGCTTTAGTTAAAAAAAAAAAAAAAAAAAAAAAAAAAAAAAGGGTGAAGACAACCCACTATTTTGGCAGCTTGAATTGATGATTGAAGGAAGAAGCGTTTTATTGGTTTGCTTTGGAAGGGGCAATGAGAGATTGAAGTGTGGGAGCATATTTGAATATATTTAACACAAACTCCTGATGAATATCCCTACGAAGATTAAAAATGAGTATACATTAACTTAGTACAACAATGTAATAAGGTAGCAAATCCATTTCTTTCTCATTTAGCATTATAACAAGTACAAAGTATGCCATATATATAAACTCCTGATCAATATCACTACGGAGATAAAAAATAAGTTCACATTTTAGCATACTAGAACAATGTAATAAGGTCGCAAAATCCACTTTTAGACATTTAGCATTATAATAAGATGCAAAGTATGCCAGTCCAAAAGGTATATGAGTAACTCGGTTTTGTCACTGGGACTTGACAAATTGTGTGCGTGTGTAGTTTCACAGAATTAAGTTGAGCAAATTTTTATAGTTTAAATGAAGCGTGGAATTTAGATATGGAGTTTTTGAATTGGTTTTTTTCCTTCTTATGGGTTATATATAGGGGAAAGAACATGATTACCCCTAAAAACAAACTATTTACACACTTATACAGTTATACCCCTTTATTTTGATGCCACCTAAAATATTTACCAGTGTGCTCTCCATTTGTCATTCTCATTTCTGGCTGATGTCATTGTGACGTCAGCGCTGCATACTGTCTTGCTTTTTATGATGCTTGTTGATTTTTGTCTTCTTCTTTTTTGATTTTTTTTGTTCTTTTTCATTTGTTGCTTTAACTTTTTATTAATTTTGTCCTTCTTTTATGTCTTTTTATTTTACCTTTTAAAAATAAAAATAAAAGATAAAAATAAATATAGTACCATTTTTAGACTGATAAAAATATAAAACAATTAAATAATTATAATACAACAAGAAATAATTAAGAAAACAAAATACTAAAATCACTATTTTATATATTAAAATCATAATTAATAGAATAATATTTTTATAAATCAATTTTTTCTCCTTTTCTAATTTCATTTAGTATTTTAAAATTAATTTTCTTTATTTTCTATTTTTTCATTATCTAGTTTTACACATCTTTTGGCTACTTAATTGTTTTTCTATATAAATAAAAAAGATATCTGGTATAGTAAATTTTCTTGATATTTTTTTCTACACCTAAAAAAGTAACTTATTCTAGCATATAGTATACCAAATCAGTAAAAATTAAAGTATGCTAATACGGTTTACTATGATACCTACATGGTATATATCATATACTGAGAGGGTATTATAGAAGATTGGTAAATTCCTTCAAAAAACTACTTGGTCCTATATGATACCCATATGGTATATCATATACTGATAAGGTATCATAGAGAACTGATAGTTCATTCCTTCAAGAAAAATACTCAATCCTCTATGATACCTACTTGGTATATATCATATACTAACATGGTATCATTGAAGACAGATTCATTCCAACACTACTCAGTCTTCAATGATGCCTACATGGAATATCATATACTGAAAGGGTATCATTGAGGACTATCAATTCATTCCTTCAAGAAAAATACTCGATACTCCATGATACCAACCTGATATATGTAATATATGGACAAAGTAACGTTAAGGTAAAATTCATTCAAACACTACTCAGCCCTCTATGATGCCCACATGGTATATATCATATATTGATAAGGTATCATAGAGGATTGATTCATTTCTTCAAAAAATATACTCCTCAGTCCTCTATGATACCCCTACAGTATATATCATATACTAACGGGGTATCATAGAGGACTGATTCATTCATTCAAGAAAAACACAACCCAATCCTCTATGATGCTCACATGGTATATATCATATATTGACAGAGTATGATAGATGAATCACCCACATGATACATCATATACTAACAAGATATCATAGAGGACTGAATCACTCCTGTAAAAAAAAAAAAAAAAAAAAAAAAAAAAACCTCGGTCATCCTATGATATATGTATCATATAATGACAGGGTATCATTGAGACCAGTTCATTCCTTAAAATAAAATAAAACATTGTCAGTCCTCTATGATACCCAAATGATATATATGGAGAGGGTATCATAAAGAACTGATTCATTCCTTCACAAAACATGTCCTTAGTCCTTTATGAGACCCAAATGGTATATATGGATACTAACAAGGTATCATAGCGAGTTAATTTTTGTAAAAAGAATTAGAAAAGAATACAACCATATTTTAGGTATAGGGTTTGTTTTTATTTGAAAATAGAAAAAATTCACAAAATCATATTTCTGTTAAGTTAAATTTTAATATATAAGCTAGTGACTTTAGTATTTTTCTTGATTACTTCTTGTTGTAGTGTAATTGTCTAATTGTCATATATTTTTATTAGTCTAAAAATAGTTAGCTAATATTTTTATTTTATATTTCATGTTTTTCTTTTTTTACAAAAAAGGAGAAAAGACAAAAATAGAGAAAGGAACAAAGAAGAAGATAAACTAATTAAAAAAAAGATAAATAAATCAAGAGAAAAAAATAGAATAAAAAAGAAAACAAAATAAAACCAAAAAAAAAAAGGAAAAAGGACAAAAGTAGCTGGTAGAAAATGACAAAATAGCTGGCAAAAAAGGACTTATGGGTAGTTCGGGTAAATACTTTCAGTTTGTGGGTATTTCAGATAAATACTTTGAGTTTGTGGGTATTTCAGATAAATATTTAATAGGAGGTAATTTCGGGTAAATAGTTTGCCTAAAGAGGGTAATTTGTGTACTTTTCCCTTATATATACAAATGTAAATGAAAACATGAAATATTCAAGTGCACTCGATCATTAAAAAAATATTATTCAATTTCAATTAATAGTCGATCACTCTACTACCTATACACCGAGGAACACCATGAGATTCGACCTCAGAGAGATCAATCCTTGTTCTTAACCCATTATTAAAATGAGCTCGAAGCTTCCTTCGTAACACTAGAAACTTCTTAGAAGTGGCTCATTTAAATGTCTTATTTTAGAGGGAACTTCAAAGTGGCTCTGTTTCATTATATTCATCCATATCCCAACTCCATTTATTTAAATATATTTTTGGTGTCATTGACATAACAAGAGGGTACCTGCACCCGAAATTGTAACAGTGGACTGTTAGTAATTTTGCATTATTTGAACTCACGTATTAATATATTTTACATAGATATGCTATCAATTAAAAGAGCCTAATTTTATAAATGTTATATGGACCTTGAAAATATCTATTATATCTTTTCTTTTATATTTGACGAAAATATATTAAAAAGACACCACAAAACCTGAAAAAACACTTTAGAACCTTTAAATAGACATGGTCTTTAAACTAGAAGAGACGCCACATACTTTTCTCTTTATCTCAGAATAGAACGACTGAAAGGACAATCTTCAAGGCGTAGAACTTCCCTGCAACGACCCGTTTGGTCATTTAGGACTTTTGACCCTTTTACTCCTGTTGACCCTTACCCTAGCTCTGTCAGAGTAATTTTGACCCGCGGGGATGGGTTGTACGGTTCCCGAGAGGGTCGTGATGAAAATTGAGGATTTTAGAAGCCCTTAAGTTGAATAAGTGAAAAATGAACCTTTTTGGGAATTTCGTCGATTCCATGAGGTCCGGAGAGTCGAACATAACTTGGTGGGGTGGTTGGTTCGGTTCCTGAGGTGCTCGAGAGTGTTTTGGTCACTTGCTTGGAAACTTGACTTTGGGGGTTGACCAGGTCATAATGATCTCCGTTGAGAATTCTGAAGCCACAGGTGAATTCGTAGCGTGTTTTTACGTTGGTATGCATATTTGGTTTGTATCCGGGGGGTCTCGGAGGGATGTCGAGTTTTGGGTTGGATTTGGTGAAAAATCAATTTTTGCTGGTTTCTGTGTACCACTTCTGCGGGTGTGTATTCGCTTCTGCGAGACTGCCTACGCGGGACTTGGCCTGCAGACGCGAGAGAGCAACGTGGCATGTGACTCCGCAGATGCGAAGTCCTCTTCGCGGAGGTGAGTCTGCATCTGTGGACAAGGTGTGCACGAATGCGGAAATCACTGAACAAAAAACCTTTTTATTTCCCAACATCGAATCATTCTTTCCATTCACCAAATTCTTAACTTAGAGAGTGTTGTGGCAGAAATTCGAGAGCTTTTGGGTGATTACATCTTGAGGTAAGTTCCTTTGCACTCCCTTGTAATTTATTTATGAATTAGGATTGGAATACATGCTAGTTTCATCTTGTAAGTTGGGGAAGATGGGTTAAGAACCCTAAATTATTTTTTATGATTTCTTGTCTATTCCCATGAGTTTTGTGGGAAGGTTTCTTAATTTCTAAACTTCTAATCATTGAGGAATTTAGTTGCTAAGTTGAATCTCTTCTTAATTTCTAGGGTTTGGATTATGGAAATTGGGGTTTTTCTATTAATGATGAAATTAATGCTAATTGGGGACTATTTGGTGTTGATCATTAGCATGTGGACTTCTTGAGCTTATGGTTGACCTTTTCCAATTTGTAGTTTCTCATTTTACCCTTGTGGGCTTGGGGTCACTTTTAAGGGCTATTTTGGGGGTTTTTTCGAAAGCATAACAATATGTATATCATTAGATTCGTAGTCTAACGTAGATTATTTAATTGTTAGACTTTGAGCGTTCGGAGGCAATCCGGAAGGGAAAGGACCACGTTTGAGGAGTTCTAGGCTCGTGTTCGGCTTTGAGGTAGGTTATGGCTTACCTTTCTTAGACTTTGATTAGCGAATCGCATGTGTTATGTAGTTATTGATGAGGAAAACATGATAGGACTTTTTGGTGTTAAATCCACTGGCTTGATATGATTTCTGATTATTTGGGCTTGTTGCCGTACTTTATGCAATTATTGACATGTATTGTACTTGATGACGTGGTTGAGATTATGTGGGTTGTACTAGTTCTATTTATTGTGATTGGGATTGAGTATCTGATAAGTTCCCATGATAGTTATGAAAATCTGTGCAAGGATTGAATTGTCATTATGGTGCTTGTGAATTCCATATCATATTAACTGACATTGATTACTTGTGATTCCTCATTTATAGCATTCATACATGATGAAAGAGTTATGGAAACAGATTTGAAATGGAAAGAAAGAGAAACAGGAAAGTGACATTGTTATTGCTATAGTCTGAGGTCTGTACTGGACGTACAGTGGCAGAGTCATGATCTGAGGTCTGTTCCAGTGGCTAGTACATGGACGCTGCGAGTCCCCCATGAGTCATGGCTATTGAAGCGAAATGTGCTTATAGCATGTGTGTACAGGTTCAGGATATTAGTCATTGTATTGCATCTCATTTGCATTGCACTTCTTATTATCACATCATACATTATCTCATTAGATTCTTGTTAGTGTTGTACTTGTGTTGTAGTTTATGGTTGAGGAATTTCTTGATACTTTGGCAGATTTATGGGATATAAGCTTAAACCTAGGCTATGATTGGGTTATTTGGGACTTTCTGTGCCTGCTGATTGTTGTTGAATGCCTTATCTGTCTACTTGTTGATTTCTGTATTTCATATGCATTAACTAATCTTAGTCGTCCTATGATGCTTTTTGTACTAATACTACTCTTGTTGCACTTATTCTGAGTGCAGAGTTTGAGACAGGATCGTCATCGAGACCCTAGTCTAGCCCCGAGGCTTCTTGCTTGAGATCTGAGGGTGAGCCACTTGCCAACCTGTAGCCCTGGATCTTATCTTTTAGCCTTGTATATTTTTATCCTTAGACAGTATTTCATATGTTTTAGACATTTGTATCGAATCCTAGACTGGCTATGATTAGAGGTTCTTGTACTGTGACTTCAAATCCTTGGGAAAAGATGGAATAGACTTAGTATTCTACACACTTTAAGTATTTATGATATGGTTTTTGACTTATTAAATGTTTGCTTGTGTTATTTATGCTTGATTCGTAATTGATTAAGTGTTGATTTAGGGGATAGTTCACCCATCAGGGGGGTTAGTGTGGGTGCCATCATGACCGTGATTTGGGTCGTGACATTCCCCTTACGTCTAGGCGACACATTCTTATCGCATAACACACCAGATGCGAGCTTTCAGTTCATCCATCTCGCTTCGATACGATACGCAACATCATCGTCGATCTCACCATTGCCTTGGATAGTTGACTCTAGGTATTAGATACTATTTCTCTTGGGGATGACCTAAGTATCAAGTTACACGTCCTCATCCGCTACATAAATCACATCACTGAAGTTGCACTCCAAGTACTCTGTCTTAGTCCTGCTCAACTTGAAACCTTTCGACTTCAGGGTCTGTCTCCAAAGCTCCAGCTTCACGTCTCGTCAATCAGTACAATATCAACTATAAATAACATGTACCATGACACCTCTCCTTAAATGTGACACGCCAGTGCGTTCATCGCCAAGGCAAACTGAAATGAGCTAAAAGCGGATCCCTTTTGCAGACCCATCATGACTGTGAAGTGTTCTGAGTCACCTCCCAATGTCCTCACCCGGGTCTTGGCTCCATTCTGCATGTCTTTAATCACTCTAATGTATGCTGTTACAGTTCGCTTTTACGCGGGTTAAGGCATAAAAGCTACTACGAGGTTGTTGGTGCTCTAATTGGATTTAGTATTTTTTTAGAGTCGCCACCTAATTTATTATGGAAAACTAGGAAAACCGGGTTTAAAGATTTTTTCAGAAATGAGTAAAAATCTTTTGGACTAGAGTTCGAGGTGAGGGTTCTGATGATTCCCTAGGGAAGGTTTTACGCACCCTAGTATTAAAGATCCGTAGAATACGGTTGACCTACGAGCTTAAATGTGTGATTAATGTATTTATTTGCCAAAAAGAGAGTGTTTTGATTTTTTTCGCAAAAAAAAAATAAACAATTCATTCTTTTTCATATCATAATTATGGTTCCAACAAAAAATTTGGCAAAAATTCCCCCCCTCTTTGGGGGGTTTTGGTTCAAAAATCTATGCAAGTATTCAATTCACTTTGTTGCCGGCCTAAGACACACCCGAGATTTCTCTCGAATAGAGTCGCTACTATTCTAGTCCTAACGAAATGGATTTAGTACTTACAGGTTTAATATATATATATATATATATATATATATATATATATATATATATATATATATATATATATAGAGAGAGAGAGAGAGAGAGAGAGAGAGAGAGAGAGAGAGAGAGAGAGAGAGAGAGAGAGAGAGAGAGATAGAGATAGAGAGAGAATATGAAGTATATCTCCGGTTTTTATACTTATGTATATATGAACGAAAAAATACAAGTTGTTTTATTCAAGCTTGTTTTTAAATCCTTGAAGCCCATAAAATCAAACCGTATTCTAAGTTCCCAGATCCGTCAAAAACCCAGCCTACCAAGTAGTCCAATTTTAGCCCAGTTTTAGTGTTGGGCTTCCAGGCCCAAAATCCTTTACCAGAAAAATTATTCCAAGTCCATGTCTCAACGGTCCAATTATTTTACCAAAAGTCCAAAGTATTCAGATTGGTGCCCTTTTTTAGCCGTAACCCAACTGTCTTTAAAAAATGTTTTTGGCCTCTTTTTATCACACAAAATGTTAACAGCTTCATACTTGAAATGGAAAGGCTCTTTAATCAATTTTTGAAGGAAGTAATCACTTTGTTTTGGACTTAAATCATTTCCTTTAAGTAAATCCCATTTACTACTGCTGCTTTTAAAATCGTGATAGTTTTAAAAAAAACCAACTCTTGAAACCATTTTAAATTAAGGAAAAGAATTATTAGCCGTGTTTGGAAAATCAATTTGTTTAGGCGACTTACCTAAATTACTAATTCCTAAGTTCTAACATGCATAATGAGTTCCAATGATCACATACTCAGTGCATATACATCATATATATACATAACTAGAGGAAGAAGGAGAATAAATTTTCAACTGATGGGCCTACCATGCCTATCAGTGCCATTTTCACCCACTGGCTGGGCCTTCAAAGCATATTAGCTTCCCTTTCTTATTCATTTCCCATGGACTCGATCAAGAAGGGTATTGGGCCTTTGGCCTAACGAATTTTGCACAGTAAGAACCCCCCCCCCCCCCCCCCCCCCCCAAACAATAGGATTTTCATGCAAGCAAAGAAAGAAGGAGATGTAAATTAGAGAGCATCCAAAATATTCCAAGTAAAGAGATAACATATCATATCAATTTGTCAAAATGAGACAATCACTATGCTTGGAAGAAAATTTAGACAGGAAAACACATATTAATGTTTATGAACTGAGGTAAAAGAACAAATCCAGGATTCAAGGCTATAGGCCCAACAACACAAAGCCCATGCGAAACATAGAAAATTGAAAAGAGAAACAGAGCACAAATATGCAAATAACATAAAACAGATCACAAGATTTATTGATAGAGTAGGTATACACTCTTTCCCACCTGATATACCATAGATATACACAGTTATAGAGATGCTAAAACAGCACCAAAAGGAAAACTTTCACTTTCTCAATCCTAATGCCACACAAGATCCAAGGGATTTCATGAATCCCAGGTATGGTAGACATTAGGGATAGCTTACGCTTAATCCCCAAGTGCTAATTTGCCTCCCTATTTATGTGCTAAACTTAGTGATATATAAGAGAAGGAATGTTTGCATACATAGATATACCAGGCCAGAACTAGTTCACAATCATAATTAACAAAACTGATGAAGTCCTAAGACTAAGTTCACAATCAACAGCCCAACTGAGTCTAGAAAAAAGAAAAAAAAAGTAAGGGAAGAAGGGAAAGGAAAGAGATGAAGACATAGACTTCAGCCAACAGACTGAACAACAATAACAAGAAAAATTTCCCATATGAAGATCATCAATCAAAAGAAAACCAAGTCTAGGTTCATGCTCAAAAGTATAGGCAATGTTTAGTAGCAAATTACAGAATTTCAGAGACAAACATTTGATCTTATATGACTTAAACAATACCTATTCCACATTCCTCTTTTAAAATAAACTACATCTCTTTTAGTTAATGTTCTTAGTGCAGCCAAAGCCACTTTAACACAACAATTCATTCTCCCTTTTTCTTTACAAGAAAACAGTCATCAAGGTGTGTTGTTGTACTCTATTCCAAAATCCAGACAAATGAGTCTCCAAAACAGCAATGATTCAACACTTAAATCATGATAACGGACCATTAAGAAGAGATATGATCAAATAAGGTCATACATGCAATCTGCTTACTTCATCAGACTTCAAACAAGACAAACTTTAATGACATAGCACATAGCACAAAAGACTCACATAGTTTAAATACTTAGCCTATAAGTTAGACTCTAGGAACTTAAGTAAAAATGGGACCAATGTAAGACCTTCAAAACACTATGTCTTCTTAAAGAAATTATGACTAAGAAACTGATCCACTCAAAGGATGAAGTGGCACAAATGCCCTTTTCAGTATATTTTAAGGATCCCAATTCTAAAGAGTGATATAAAAGCTGTGCCACCCACAAGATTGCCATAGGCCAACTGCTACACTCACTAGACTGCAAAGGCCAAAGGGAAAGCATGCCCCTAGTTTTGAAAATAGATAGCGTATAATACAGTTTAGGACTAGTCCCTTCCATAGGCAGATTTAAAAAACAAAAAGAGAAAAACAAAAACTTGTTTTAAGAAACCTCAACATAGCAGCTTATACCTTTATACCATTTTCACAAAGGAATACAAAGCTAGTCTTGGCAAGAAATAGCTAAACCAATTTACACAAAAAAGAAAAGCACAAACAGTTTGCAATCACATGGCAGCAGGTTAGGTCAAATAAGATAAAAAATGAACTTCTTACACTTAACAGGGTTAGGACCAAACACATTGCAGGTGAGCTTATTTAGCCAAGGAACAACTCTGCACTCTATGTTCATTCGTACACATCTTTACTCTTTTTTGTTTTTAAGCTAAACATGATTCAAATGCAGTCTAAGTAGATTAATCAAAGTCAAGACATGTCTCATATATCACAAGCCCTTCCCTTTAGAGATGAGACAGCAAAACAAGTAGAGTACCTTTAGAAGTTAGCTACCACTCAAACAAATAATTCACTACATAGGATCATACCCCCATCACAGTTTATCAGTCATCTAGCATACTCACACAAGTCTCCTAAGCAAGGCT
Source organism: Lycium barbarum (assembly GCF_019175385.1). NCBI lineage: Eukaryota > Viridiplantae > Streptophyta > Magnoliopsida > Solanales > Solanaceae > Lycium > Lycium barbarum. The sequence continues at coordinate 13,805,993 of NC_083348.1, read as the reverse complement.
TCATATTGTCCTCACATAAGTTCTGCCAGGTTCCCAAAGGGATCCAAACATGAGTTCTTATAAGACTAAATAATTAGACTAAGCATCTTTTCAAAAAAAAAAAAAACATCATTGTTACAAACTCCTCATATAAACCTTATTACACAGACCATAACATCAATAAACCACTTATCCCTTTTAATCTATGTGAACATCTTTATTATCAAATGAACTTCAACTCATCCTATTTGAATCAACTAAGCTTATTTCCTTTTTTTTTAATCCCTAGCAAGCAACAGACCTTATCACTAAAGTCATACTTAACAGAGTTTTTTTTTTTTTTTTTTAGTTTAGAGAGTTTCACATAGCTTCTAAATCAGCCAACCAAAACTAAATGAAACTAAGCTATTCTTATTTAGCTAACAATCACATAAACATTAGGCACATGACTAAAAAAACAAGAGAACTAACTTGAACTAAACATTATAAGCCTAAACAACATTAAAGGATAATTATACTAGCAATTTTATACTCATACGCAAATAAATAGAAAAAAGGTTAACTTTTGCGAGTGCAGCCACTAATGGAGATTCAAACTTCAAGATTTATTCCTCTAAACCCCAAACTCAAGCCACAGAACTCAGCAAACAAAAGAACAAAGAGAAGAGTTTCCCTTTTCTTTCTTCAAATTTTTTACTGGACTCAGAAAATTCCTTTAAAAGACTTCAATCAAATTTTGAAAGAAATCTTTAATTATTTCGAGTCTAAATGAGTATATTTTCAGAAAATATATTCAAAGACTGTTTTACAACAAAGAAAATAGGGCCCTTTAAATAGAAAACCCAGAACTTCAAAACCTCCTCTCATTCGATGTGAGATAACTCCCCTTGTAGGGGTTTCCTTCTCACATCTACTTTGGAGGGTTAGGATTAGATATAAAAACGAACGAAGGGTCGGATCTTACCCTCAAAAAGGTCGATCTTCTAGGTCCCAAATGAACCAATGGTAACCCGAGGTTCAAAATTCACAAACGACAAAAAATCAAGTAAAGATTTGCAGAGCATCAACATTCAACGTTCACAAAAATAGAGAAAAACATGCTAATAAGGACGAGATAACACCTCGTTTGGGTAGAGAGGTGAAAATTAGAGGAGGCAATTAATACCTTGCCTAAAATTGACCCAACCAAGCCTGTAAAAACCTTACCCGTTCTGCAGCTTTGCCAAAAATGGCAGAATGACAACATGAGAGAGAAGGTGGCCCCGCGGTGGCTAGGGTTTCACTCAAAGAAACCCTTAAAATCCTCCTAAAGCTTTGTTTGCCTTATCTGATGAATGGAGAGGGCCTTTTGCCCCCTTATGCGTTAATGACTTGGGCCGGGTCTGGCCTAGTTGGGCTGGACTCGATCCATTTAAATAAAGAGAGGGGCAGCCCGATTTGTGTACATATATACACGCATGATATGCGGATATATCAATAAATAATATATTAATGCATATATGTATGTATAAAGGACAAAAAATGCGAATTAATGAGTAGGTAAAAAAATATTGATTACTAAACAACTTAATTAAAGCTAAATAATCAATTAATAAAAACAAAACGTGATTGATTTTCACAAGTATGGCCTTAATTGAATTAAACAATGAATTTTGTTATTTTAATCATGGCCATATTCGACTAACTAATTGACTCTTTCAATCTTAGCCATTGTTAAACACATAATAAGCAAACTACAAATATTAACCATAATTTATTATAGTTAATTTGAAAATTTTCCATATAAATGATTGTGCAAAAATTAAAATTGTGGGGTAAAAATGATTATTTATTTTAATCGATAAATTTTCCTTGAATTAAAATGAGATAAATATTTGCTGATTAATTTATGATAATTTGGACAATTAAATAAATAACTATTTTCTTATTGAAATTAGTAAAATGCATCATTAATTGCTATATATAAAAAAAAATCCAAATGGTGTATTATAGAAATTATTTTACCAAACATTACGGGTAAAGCATTATTTGCATAGTTTATAAAACCATTTTGATTTTTCCTAAAACCCAAAAAAAAACATATGTTATCCCATTTAAAATTCAAGTACTTTGATAAGATTAAAATAAATTATGGGAAGTCAATAATTAGGTGTCAACAACAACCCTTTTGGTGTTCGGGGATGGCGGGACCATTCTCGAGCAACGAAATTTGACTAACCCTGATTTTTGACTAACCCAAGCCATATTACCCCTCATTTTATGCATTTCTTTTCCAAAATACATGGCCGAACCTTGGCTTCTAGGTTTCCTACATATCTCATGTTCTATGAGAATTCAGGCCATTTGTAGTTTGAAATGAGTATGACTTCTAAATGTATTTTAAACAAGTTCTCAGATCTTCCGGTTATCAAGCTGGGAAGTCCGGTGTGATTGGTAAGAGTGTGACAAACTTTCTGGTATTGAGTCTGCCTACATATCCCTGTCCTTGGGAATCAAGTCGCCTGTAGTTTGACTCAATCGGAGGAAAAGGGTATCCCTTATGAGGGAATGCCTTTATGTGTATTCCGGTGTGTGTCTGACCGGTTACGGAATGATAATAAAAAACAAAACATGTAAGCAAATAAACAGTTCTGTGTGGCTGAGCATGGTGAGGAGCGATCTTTCAAGTCTTGGTCGGAGAGCTTGACTCTCATGGGCACCTTATCTTGACTGGACGCGTAAAAAAAAGTTCCACGTTTGCTTCGCAATCGGTCTGGATTTGATTTGGTCAACCTGCTCTGACTGGCGGCTGCAAATCTACTTCCATCTGCTGAGTAACGTTTGATTTTTCTGAATGACGAATACTGCGATCTCATGACTAGATTTATATCGTCTTGTCCTTGAGCGAATACTGCAGTCTCCTGACCGACTTTCCATCACTTTTTGTTTTTTTGAAGGCGAATACTGCTTTCTGATGACCATTTTTACATCGCTTTGCTGTCTTATCGTATCCCATAATTTATATGCATAGCCTTCTTGGCAATTGAAATAAATACCCTTTTGGCATGTCTGTATGAATGACCTTCTTGGCATGTTTGAATGAATAACCCTCTTGTCAACAGGAAAATAAACGTGCAATGGCCCTCTTGGCAGTTGAAGTGAATAGCCTTCATGGTCTATTTTTATGAATGATCCTCTCGGCAGCAGGAAAATAAACGTGCAATGGCCCTCTCGGCAGTTGAAGTAAATGGCCTTCTTGGCCTGTTTGTATGAGTAGCCTTCTTGGCGTGTTGAATTAAATGGCCTTCTTGGCCTGTTTTTATGAGTAGCCTCTTGGCCTGTTTGTATGAATGGCCCTCTGGCAGTTTGTATGAATGGCCCTCTCGGCATTTTGTTTGAATGGCCCTTTCGGTAGCAGAAAAATAGACGTGCACTGGCCCTTTTGGTCGTTTGTATGAATGATGCAAATGACAGATATGGCCCCTTTGGCTAAATTGTCTTTCTTTCGTCCTTTGTTCCGGCTGTGACCTTCTTGGTCGGATATGCCGTATTGTTTTACTATGACCCTTCTGGCCGACACTTGCCTTTGTGGAAGCTTTCAATCACTTTGTAGCCATTGTGGCTTAATGTTTTGCCTTTTTGGCATTCGAAACCTTTCATAGCCCCCGTGACTAGATATTTGCCCTTTTGGCATTCAAAACATTTCATAGCCCTCGTGGCTAGATATATATATTCCAGGAGTCGGATCTTAGCAGCGATCTGGACCTTCTTTAGCGAGGCGTTTCCTACACATGAAGAAAAGTTAGAAAAAAAAAGATCATCTTCCGATGTCCTGGGGACCTGCATCAGAAATGGGTTAGTTTTTCCTATCTAAAGTTGATCCATGTTGCCGGCGCTATCGTATCTTTGGCTTTTTGGACCCGAAACCCCTTGAGCTTCGGTATTCGAAAGATAAACCTATTTTCATTATGCAGAAAATAAAATTATTTTTGTGATGCTACCATAAGGGTGTCTAATTTGTGGGAAAAATAAAACATTATTAATTGTCATGACATGTGCTTTGAATGAGGGAGTCCTCTTCTTCCGTGACTGGGGTTTTGCTTTCTTACCTGAAATTTTTGAGACCTTTTCTCAAAAATTCTGTCTCAGTTTAAATCTCGATCCATCAAATGCCTATGCTGAATTTGCCAGGAAATTTTGAGATCTTCTCAAAATTTCTGGCCTAGTTTAGAGTTCTGGGTTAGCTAAATATCCTGTAGTGGCTTGTGGGCGTGAATTTTTGAGATCCTCTAAAAAATCTGCCCCAATTGGGCATGCAGCAGTCCCTGCTTTCTTGTGAAGTCCTATCTCTGAGGCTTCTTAGGGGTTTTCTTGGTTTTTCTTTTGATGCGACCGAGCTCGAAGAGCGTCTATGTATCCTGTCGCAGCAGGAATTCAGGTCGAACATAGTTTAGAAATAAAATAATGGATTTTTGGTTTTTACTAATAAAGCGATTGGGTCCTAAATGGACTGCCTACGTATCCCACTATGGGGAAATCAGGTCATAGCGTAGTTCATATTACAAAAGGTGTTTTGTTCTAGCTTATCTATTACAAAATGATTACAAGCAAAAGGAAATAACTAGTACAAGCAAATGGAATAACGATTACAAGTAAAGAGTACTGAAGCTCCTTCTTCACGTATAGTAGCGTTTGATTGCTTCTGAGTTAATCGGCTTCGGCCACTCTTGACCGTCCATTTCTACCAATACTACTGCTCATCCGGAGTGTTAGACCTTGGAAATTTCATGTCGTCGTGTAGTGAATGAACCAATGCGAACTTAAGGATAATAGGAAGTTCTTAAGACTATAAGACGGATATTTAGTAGTCTTGGAATGCATACGTTAAGATTTTGAAGTCATATGAATTGATGAAATAAGGATTGATAAGGATAAGTGGAGTATAAGTAGGGTTGAGGAAAGGTTTCGTAAGTTATTGCATTAAGAATTTTTTGGTAAGGCCTTGAGGACGAGTTATAGGGATGTTTAGATCATTAATGAAGTATTAAACAAGTGTTAAGAAGGTTGTATAAGGATTGGGGATCAAACGAAACGACAAGGACAACTTCAGAAAAACTGTGAGTTACACGACCACCTTACACGGACCGTGGAACTTTATACGGACCGTATAAGGGTCCGTATAACCCAACAGCAAGAATGTTTTCCATGGTGGTGAACCACAGACACTTATACGGACCGTATAAGCGGTCCGTATAAGTCCCGACGGGCTGAGTATTTCCAAGTATTTAAATGTGTTCCCACCTCATTATAATCATTCTCCTCACTTCTCCACTTCTCTCCAAGCCTCTAGAACATTCCATACATTTCATTTTCAAGAATATAAGGGAAATCAAAGGTTCATGTCATAAATTCAAGTGAATCAAGTGCAAGGAGGCTCTTTGGGGTTGCTAAAGTCAAGAAATCCCTAGGAAGTTGAAACTAGGGTTTTCTTCAAGTGAAGTATTGCCAACCAAAACCCGTTCCTACACATTCAAAGGTGAATTTTATGATTATTCTATGTTGTTTAAAGTATTGAAAAGTTGAAACACTTGGATTATGGAAAAAGATGGAAAATGGGTTACAAAATATGAGATTAGTGGCAATTGTGAGTAGTAGATTAATATGAATCATGATTCTTGATATGTTGTGATTGTAATTAAGTTATGGATGATGTTAAGAGCTTGAGAGAAACGTTAGATGAAAATGAATGTAATGCTGTATTATGATCATGATTATGGATGACCTTGAGAGGAATTTGTGGGGATTGGATAATGATGAATTTGACAAAAGTTAATGATGATGATATTATGAATGTTATTATTGACGTTTGGAGTTGATATATGATATGGAAAAGTAGTAGAAACAAAGGAGATACTGCCCAATTTTCTCTAGCTTTAGTTCAAACACGCTTATGTTATCGATTATCTAATATGAGTATGAACTCTCTTGAAGGCAAAAACGTGAATATTGGAGAGGAACGTTCAAGTGATAGAGTAGCTAAACGAAAGAGGTATGTAAGCCTAGTCCCTTCTTTCTAAGGCATGATTCTTATGACATGGTATTCCCTATCTCTTCATGACTTTCTTACATCCCGAAAAGTATGAGTCAATCTTAGTAAAGAGCTTCTTATGAGATAAGATAAGAGATATGTTACGAGCATGATAATGATGATGATAAGTCTAAGTCTAAAGAGTCTAAAGCCCATGATATTATGTTTCTACAAAGCTAATGATTCTTATTATGATCCATTGATGTTGTTCATTGTATACACTCACCTTATATGCTACTTCCTTCAAGGTGAGGCAGAATGCTTATGAATGCTCCATAACAGAATCGGGGGTTCACGACCTTATGTCACCCCGATAGAGTATAGTTATCCTGAGTTCCTAGTCATGCATTATGATAATAGTATGATGAGAATATGATAAGTCTATGAGATGTACATGATGATATCACACCGCGCCTACATGGCTGGGCAGACACCGCTAAAGCGGGCAGCGTATACACTATGTCTAGATGGCATGGGCAGACACCACTAGTGGGCGGCATGAGATGGTACCCCGGACGCGGGCTAATGATTATCACACCGTACCTATATGGTCGGGCAACTTATACATAGATGCATACATGATATGATGATGATTTTGAAGTAAGTTACCATGCATTATTTCAGTTTTAAGTGAACGTCAGTTACAAATCGCTCTTCACTCGATGTCTCTGTATTTCATTGATATACCATTATTGTTTATGCCTTACATAATCAGTATGATGTTCGTACTGACGTCCGTTTTATTTGGACGCTGTGTTCATGCCCACAGGTAGACAGGGAGACGATGCAGATCTATAGGAGACATCAGCAGATTTACAGGAGCACTCCATTATTCCGGAGGTGCTATTTAGCTTATAATTTTGTGTACATATTTGGGCACGGCGGGGTCCTATCCCACCCTCATGTCTAGTACTCTAGTAGAGGCTCGTAGATACGTATGTGTGGGTAGTATGGTCTCACGATGTCCTTATTGTATATATATTATTTTGATAGCTGAAGGGCTTGTTATATCCCGTGTTTTGCGCATTCGGAAAATTTTGAAATAATTTTGATTTGTAAGAAATAAGGTCACATGTTGACTTTAATTTATATATGTGTGTTGTTCATGAAAAATATTGATGTGGAAATACGGAAGAAGGCCAAGGGAGAAAATTGGAATTTCGGAAATTAGTTTCGGGAATTACAAAACAAGAATTATAACCAATTGGGCTCAAAAAAATGAAGAAAAAAAATCAAAGCCCAAAAGAGAGGGGTGGCCGGCCATCTTATGGCCCAAGCCCACAATATTAATAAATTTTCCATGTGGCAAATTAATATAAGGATCATTATCCTTAGAAACTTCAAGAAAATAAGACAAGGAGAAAGACAAAAGCAAGAAGAGCAAAAATGAAGGCCAGTCGGCCATGGCTCCAAATTTTTGCCCCTTTGAAATCTTCTCCCAAAAATTATTTTCTTATGGTATTCCCACTAATTCAAGGGTCCTTTACAACTTGGTGTAATTATTTTGGAAGCTAGGGAACTTGTTTCATCAATTTAACACCTTAGCCAAGTGAAGAAGCTTTGAGAAAACGGGTAAGAATTAATTCCTTTTTATCATGTTATGAAGGTTTGTTTATGTTGTGGTATGCAGAAATGAGTAGAATTTATGGAAATATGGAAGTTTGCAAAATGGGTGTGCATGTGTGCATGTGGCCGTGTGTGTGTATTGTTGTGTAGTTAAGATGAGTTGAACTTTAGGTATTATTCTAGTTGTGGTTATGGTGGAATTCATATTGAAAATGAAAGCTGAATAAATTTGATTAAGGTTGGAAATATGGAATGTAGCCGTGTGGTGTAGGGAGGTAGAATGGAAATGGATTAATTTTGTTTAGTATGTTAGTTGTGTTGTTGTGATCCTTATAATGTAAATGAAGGCTAAATGGTTTAGTTTGGCATTGAAGTTGATTGTAGAAGATTATGTTATTTTAGTATGATTTTATGATATTATGAAAATGAAGTTGTTAAAGTGTGGATTATTGTTGTTGGTTGTGAATTTGTAAGTAGAAAATGTGTTGTGATAGTTTTGTTGCATATGTAGGAATTTTGGGTGGAATATGGAATTGATGGAATTGTTGAATATTGGATATATTGCTTGGAATATCCTTGGCCTATGTTTGAATGACCTTAAATTAGTATATGGACATGGAAATATTAATATAGATTTGGAAGTGTGAAGTTAGAATGGGAGTTGTTGCATAATGTAGAAAAGAAGAGCAATTATGTTAGAATGTGTTTTATTGTGATTCTTGATGTTGTTGGAATTGTTGTTGATATTGTGGCCGAGTTAATTCTCGGGGATGTTGAATTTATAGGGGAAATGCTGCCGAAATTTCGGCAGACAAATATGAATTTAAGTTTGAATTCATAAAAGCTTGAAACTCACATTTGGTAATTGTGACCAAATTGTAGATTTTGGCGAACTTGAGATTTGATTTTGGAGATGTGTAGGAAGCGGAAAAGGTATGTAAAGCTATCCCTTTTCTTCTCTTGGCATGTCCTAGGTGTACTAGGTTTGGATTTGAGTCTCGGAGGTTATTCTGCTCATAGAAATTCAAGTCTGAGTTTTGGTACTATTCACTCAATATAATTGAACTATAATCCTTATGTCTTGTTGGAAAACTGTTTAAACATCTGTAACTTGTACAGACGTGATAGAATCGCTTTGAAACCTTCGTGGATGACTCCATAGAGTCTAATGTTTGTAACTTATGTCCGCCACCTCGAGTTGACCCGAGGTGGGCCCACTAGTCCCGAGACTTCCTTCGTTTGTCTCACTTGATCTATTTTTGTATAATATAAGAAGGGGACTTTTGCTTACGAATTTAAGGCTCCGTTTGATTTGCTCCATAAGTTATTTGAAAGCTCCTTAATGTGAATGATACTAAATTTTTAGAAAATGGACTATGAGGTATTTTTCGAAAGTTTTGTAAATTTAAAGGCTCATATCTTTTGTATACTATTTCTGACAGACTCGATACTCACCTTGAGCTTTCTAATCTCATTATATATGTACATATATTTATTTATTTGTCGAGTCTCGGAATTTAATTGTGTATATGCATATGGTTTCCGCATTACTCTGCTCGTGCCTATTACTATGATATCGTTCACCGGTTCCCGGGCCGGTTTTGTGATCGTGCGCACTATGACATATTCGGCAGTATGATGTGTTACGGTTCCCGAGACCTCGCCATAGGGCCGGGTTCCGTTTATGGAGTTATGCTGTGATATGGCTTATGATATATTTTGATGATATGATATGTTGTGATCATATGTGTGTTCGGAGTTGTACAAAGATTTGAAACCTTCTGGAGTATGCTGTGTTGTGGCACCAGCGTCGGAGTGGTGACCACGTTCCTGAGCCTTATGCATGATTTTCTATTTGCATTATGTACATGTGTCTTCAGTACAGATTTTGATACTTTGATCCGGTATTCTGTCTCTGTACCCTTCACTTCAGTTATGGTTTGGATTTCTGTACTCTATGCTTTACATACTCAGTACATCCTTCGTACTGACCCCCTTTCTTTGGGGGCTGCGTTTCATGCCCGCAGGTACAGAGGTTCGTGATCTGCCAGTGTAGGCCACACATTCTGCTATTACAGAGTGCTCCTTTTGTTCCGGAGCCCATATGTTGGTACATATCTTTTGTGATGTATATGCTTCTGTATATTTGGTTATTTGGGGTACGGCGGGGCCCTGTCCCGTCATATGATTCCGTTATGGTTTGTAGAGGCCTGTAGTCATATATGTGGGTAATGGGTCATGTGTGTGTTCGTTTGTCTATGATCTACGTCTTAATACGGTCCCGTTTGCTAGGATGGCCAAAACGTCCTAATTTTCTGTACACGTGCATGTATCTGGCGATGTATATTCCGCCAATCTATCAGATTTGGATGCGGCTTAAATGGCCTGCATGTTTGTATATGTGTATATATTCGGCGATGTGTATTCCGCCGTCCCTTCTGACTTTGATGTGACATTGTTGCACGTGCGACCGCTTAAAATAACATTCGCTTCTAATCTGTTTAAAATGATTAACATGAAATCTGAGATAAATTAGAAAATGACGAGTTAGCATGTGAGTTTGTTTGGGGTGTCCAGATAGGGCACCAGTCGCGGCCCATGGAGCTGGGTCGTGACAAAAGTGGTATCAGAGCGGTTTGTCCTCGGAATGTCTACAAGCCGTGTCTCGTAGAGTCTTGTTTATCGGTGTGTTGTGCACCACATCTATAAACTGGAGGATACAAGACATTTAGGGTGTTACCTTTCTTTGGATCTTAGGTCGTGCGATAGAGCCAGCCGTAGGAAATGAATTCCTTTTTACTAACCCTTGATTTCAACCGAAGAACGGTATCGACAAAAGACAGTGACTGATGATATTGGAAGCTACACAGTACACAGGTAAGCAATAGTATGAAAGATGTATGTTGGGGAAGTTATTTGCAGTATGATTGAAATATAAAGTTGGAAATCGAAAAGGAAAGTAAATAGGAAAGCGCCACCGGTGCCGTTTGAGTTATGTATGTGAAGCAAGTCTCGATATATTCATACTTTTACTTGAAATTATTAGCCTTGTGTGGCTATGATACGATATGATACGTACGTATATATGTTGGCCCTGTGAGGCATTGTTGGTATTTCTGCGTGCAGGTGTTGGGATAGTAATAAGTACAGAGGAACCTCTGCCCAAATTTTTCCAAAATTATAAAAAGGAAAATGAGATATAAGTTCTTAACATGTCTTGAAAGTCGATACCAATAGAGTAAATCTATTATGTTGGATTAAAGTTTAAGAGATACCCTTCATGGCATTAGTAAGAAGCACCGTCCTTATGCGGGAAATTTTTATTTCGAGAAAACATATATGAGCAGCAAATTTGCAATTTATTTAAGCGGACCAAAATACGTTCCAACCACACTTTGCTTTAGAAAAGCCTATGTTGAAGGGCAAAAATGTCCAGCGATTAAGTTCACCTTATTGGAAGAATACAAAGCGTATGAAAAGCAGTCGGGAATTAAATGGTTTGCTCACAACTCATATATATATAGAGGTAATTATGTGAATTAAGTACTAAGAAGTTCTGCGATGTTTGTCGGACTCTAGTTTCCCTTCTGTTGACAGTTGGAGAAGGCCCTACAGTAACATTTTATCGGTTCTCATCGACTAATTGGAGATGGGATTTGTGGAATAAAAAATTTAAACTTGTGGGTCGTTTAGAATTAGATATATAGACGAAGGTAAATATTGAGGATTTAAAAAGGGGCGACACAGTAATTATATAGTCAGAAAAGTAAAAGAATCCTCTCTAGACCGGGGTGGGACCCGCTACGAGAACGTTTTGGAAGTTGTTAAGATCCCAACTTGCCTAAAATTACGTGATAAAGGTCGTGCGGGGCAGTTGATATGATTATACCGGCCTTAACGCACCTAAATGCATTAAAGTTTTAAGGTTAAGCGTGCTAGGGCCAGAGCAATTTTGGGATGGGTGACCCCCTGGAAAATGTACTAAAATTTTCACGAATATAGATATAAGAGATAAATAGGAAATTTGGGGCAACCTAAAGGGAATCAGAGTATGTGGAATGGTTAGAAATTTTATAGAGGTCGCGTGAGCTGAGACGGATTAGATTGGTGAAAAGGAAGAAAGAGCAACGCAGCTCCGGAATTAGAGTAAGTTTGAACAAGTGATTGAAGATGTTTTGTAAAAGAAATGACAGTGATATATATATGTATGTATAGGACCCCCCTTTTATGACTATGTTGATCGATAGGTGAACCCTAAAAGCTAGTGTTGTAATATATGAAAGACATTACGTGGACAGAATTTATGAGACCAAGCGAAAAGTATGGTGCAAATGTTACGAGATAAGCTGATATTGATTTTGCTACAGGTTGAGATTGGAAGATTTTAATGCAACGACATTTGGAAAGAAAAGAGAGTAATTGAGTAGAACATAAGGAGATCAGAACGTCAGAAAAGTTAAAAGTAAGAAACGTAATCAAGCAGAGCCTCAAAAAGAGCCGACGGGCAAAGCACGAAATTATTTGCAAAAAGGAACTGGAATGTAATAGTGCAGGGAAAAAGGAAAACCTATGGTATGGAATGGCAAATCAGGTGAATATCAAATAATTCGATTATCGAGAAAACAGAACGATAGATAAAGAACGGGTATGAAGGAAGGATGTGATTACTAAAAGGTAAATTACTACAAAAATTATATTACTTGAGTGCTAGCTATTAGATAAGATTTTGTACGATATAATCGAGGGTCCTCATCACCTCGTGATTCTGTTAAGGTCTCGTACGAGGCTAATCGAGTTATAAATTATAAAGGAAAGACATGGATATGGTATAAGTGTTACGTCCCGTATTTTTATACATTGGGACAACCCGGATTAACTATGATAATGTAAGGCCAAGACCATTCCGGGATTTGAAGTCGGGACCTTTGACCATTTGATTTTATTTTGAGACATAAGTTGTATATAAAATTGTTGGCATTGTACACTTTGGAAAAAAATTGGGACCACAATTCACAAAATGGGAATTTAAAAATCTTGCAAAATAAGGCCATGGTGGCCGTGTATATGAAGTGGTCCCACACAATTGTGTGGCCAATTTTAAATGGTCCAACACATTGTGTGGGCCAAAGACTTGTATAGATATTTGGTGGACACCTAAAAGATGAAAACCAAGTCATCTTTATTCATTTCCCACACTTAGAACAAATAGCAAGAAGGAGAAAAACCCCTCCAACCTCACGGCTGAACCATGGAAAAATCAAGATCATTTCTAGCCTCTCCAAAATTTTTTCTTTGGTATAAACCAACTATTTTGAGGTCCCTAAGTAGCGTGGAAGTGTCGTTGGAGCGATCAAGCCATCAATTTTGTGGATTTCAAACCCTAACCAAAGTGTGGAATTGGAGAAGAAAGGTAAGTTTTTCTCTTGTTTATGAGTTATAAATGTTGTATGCACATTTTAGTATGTTAATATGAATGGAAATCATGAAATATTGTATGTTGGAAGTAGGTTGTGTGAAGGGTGGTCTAGCCGTGCAAATGGGTGTTGAAAAATTGAATTGATGATTAATTGTTTGTAGCCTATTTGATTGTTGTAGAGAGGAGAAGAGAATAAAATCATCGAAATATATATATGTGTAATGATAGATGAACATGGGTCATGCTATATGCCAAAGAACACACTAATGTCGCTTAGCGTTTGAATGGTTATTGTGATGACTTTTATGTTGGGAATGAGAGTTTAATGTCCCAAAATTGATATGGTAAATGTGCGGACTGAATTGGAGAATTTGGTGCACTTAATGTAATCTTTATTTATGAGAACCATTAACATATGTATATGTGTAGTGTGGACGAATGTGGGTCATATAATATGCCGAAGATCGCATTAATATTGCTAAGCGTTTTAATTGTCGTCGTTATGAATTCTAGTTGGAAATAAGTGTTTAATGACTCAAGAATGATGTTGAAATGGTAGGGGCTGATTTAAGGCTTATTGTACGTTTGATGTAATTCGTATATTTTATGAGAATGATATCGTTATATGGTGGATTGTGATATAAAACATGAATTGAAAGTCGGAAGTGTGGCATAGGGGCTGTTTCGGATTTAGGGGCTGTTTCGGCCCAAAATGAAAAAAAAAAAATTATTGGGTCGTTGGAAAAATTATGTAAACTGTTTAGAATGTTCTTGAATGTTGTTGGTAATAATTTGGGTTGATAATTGAATGTATGAGCTATATTGTGGCTTGAATGTAAGCCGTCGAAACAAATATTATGAAAGTTGTGGAATGATGTAAAAGAGAGTTTCTATTGTTATTTTGCCGTTCAAATTGATTATCGATGTTGCTAGGTTGGTTATTGTGGTTGTTGTTGTGGATTTTGAGCGAGTTAAATTCTCGGGATGGCCTATTTACAGGGGAAATGCTGCCGAATTTTCTGTAGAATTTAATGTTAGTTGGAATAATGGCTTAAGTGCCTATGTTTAATATTGGATATTCGTGGGCATATTTGTAGACCTTGGGGAGCCCGAGGCGTAGATTGGAATTTACTTTAGATTGGCCATCTTGGAGTGCGTACGAGGTATGTAAGGCAACCTTCTTTCTTTTGGCATGCCTTAGTTTGTATAGGCTAGATTATAAGCCTTAAGGAAATTCTAAATTCGAAATCCGAGCATGTTATGATCCGTATATGTTCCTTGGCACTCTTATGTATGATTTGATGAAATATGAACCTTTATGTATTTGAAATAATCGCTTTCCGAACTTTGCGCAAAAAGGTTTCGCTTTAAAGAACTTCGAAATTTCTGAATGTCATACTTTTCACATAAATGCTCGGATTGCTCTAATACTTTTATAAAAGTTTGCATTATGAATAATGAGTACGTTTTCCATGAGCGGGCCCGACTTGGGTAAATTCCCGTCCGCGGGTCCCGCGACTTTCCTTTATGTAATTCGGGAACTTTTGAAAGAATTTGTTAAGACTATTATTTCGATTTTCAAATATGATCATTTTACTTATGTTTGAATTTATGATAATGATTTTATGTATATGACTACTCACGACTCTATTCGTGCACTTTGTTATTTCCTTCGCCGAGTCCCGGGCCGGTTCTGTTGTCGTGCGCACTTTGATATACTCCGGAGTTATGCTGTGTTTATGGTCCACCGAGCTACTCGCAAAAGAGGGTCGGGTTCCACTTATATTTGGTGTTATGCTGTGATGTGATGTGTGACGGGGATACGGAGAATTGAGACTTTCTGGTATTATGCTGTGTTATGGCGCCATCGACGGGCGGGCGACCATATTCCTCGGTACCCTATGCATGATTTATATTTTTAAACAAAACACTTTGATATGATTGGATTTGTACTTATGTTCGGCACTTCTGCTTCGTTTATGTCTCAGGTTTGTTTTCTGTATATTCTGCTTAGCATACTCAGTACATATTTCGTACTGACCCCCCTTTCTTCGGGGGGCTGCGTTTCATGCCCGCAGGTACAGACGCACAGTTTGGTGATCTACCCATTTAGGACACCCTCTTCTGCTGTTTGGAGTGCTCTTCTCATTTCAGAGTACACATTTTGGTATATATTTGTTCGCTATGTATATATGTATTTGTTCAGGGGTACGGAGGGGCCCTGTCCCGCCATATGTTTCGGTTTGTCTGTTTAGAGGTCTTGTAGACGTATTTGTGGGTGTGTGTGCCTACTTATGTACATATGAGTTTATATGACCCTATTCGCTATGTCAGCCTTGTCGGCATGCATTTGTATATGTTTTGGGCCGTTGTGCCATTTGATAGCCTTGTCGACTTTTGACACATTTGATAGCCTTGCCGGCTTTTTGATATATGTGCATATGTTCGGCGATGTATATTCCGCCGCCTCTTCTGATTCTGATATAATGTTTTGTACGCGCAATCGCGCAAGATAATATTCGTTCTCAACTCTGTTTAAAAAAAATAATGATGAATATGAAATCCGTATTAAGCTTTGCTATGATGATTTAGTTTGTATGTCCGTATGGGTGCCCAAGTAGGGCACCAGTCGCGGCCCAAGTAGGGCACCAGTCGCGGCCCAGTGGTATCAGAGCGGTTTGTCCTCGGAATGTCTACAGACTGTGTCTCGTAGAGTCTTGTTTATCGGTGTGTTGTGCACCACATCGATAAACAGGAGGCTATAGGACATTTAGGGTGTTTCCTTTCTTTGAATCTTAGATCGTGCGATAGAGCCAGCCGTAGGAAATGAATCTCTTTCTACTAACCTTTAATTTCAGCTGGAGGACGGTATCGACGTAAGAAAGTGACCGATGATATTGGAAGCTGTACCGTACACAGGTAAGAAATGGTATGAAAGATGTATGTCGGGAAAGTTATTTGAAGTATGATGGAAAAATAAAGTTGAAGATTGAAAAGAAAAATAAACAGGGAGATGTCACCGGTGCCATTTGAGTTGGGCATGTGAGGTAAGCCTCGACATTTGTATACTTTTATTTGCAATTGTTAGCCCTGTGTGGCTATGATATGACATGATATGATATATGTATACGTATATGTGTTGGCCCTGTGAGGCATGATTGGTATTTCCTGTGTACAGGTTTTGGAATAGTAAGAAATACAGAGGAACCTCTGCCCAAATTTTGCCAGAAATATAAAGAGAGAAAATGAGATATAAGTTCTTAACATGTTTTGAAAGTCGATACCGATAGGGTAAATCTATAATTCTGGATTAAAGTTAAGAGATACCCTCCATGACATTCGTAAGAAGCATTATCCTTAATTGGGAAATTTTATTTCGAGAAGCATATATGAGTAGCAAATTCGTAATTTATTTAAATGGATCAGAATATGTTCCAATCACATGTTGCTTCAGAAAAGCTTATGTGAAAGGCAGAAATGTCCAACGATTAAGTTTCGATTCATTTGAAGAATACTAAATGTATAACAGGCAGTTGAATTGAATGGTTCGCTTACGACTCAAAAGAAATACACACACACACACACACACACACACACACACACACACACACATATATATATATATATATATATATATATATGTATAAATATGGAGGTAATTATGTGAATTAAGTACCAAAGGATTTCGCGATATTCGTCGGATTTTAGTGTTCTTTTGCTGGTGGTTGTAGAATGCCTTACAGTAATATTTTATCAGTCTTCATCGACTAATTGGAGATGGAATTTGTGGGATGAAAACTTAAATTTGTGGGCTGTTTAAAATTATATATGTATATGCATGAGGAGAAAAATATTGAGGATTTATAGGGGGCGACACGGTGACTATATAGTCCGAAAAGTAAAAGAATTCTCTCTAGATCGGGGTGGGACCCGCTACGAGAACGTTTTGAAAATATGTAAGACCCCGATTTGCCTTAAATTATGTGATAAAGGTTGTGCGGGGAAATTGATGCCATTATACCGGCCTTAACGCGTCTAAATGCATTAAAGTTGTAAGGTTAAGCGTGCCAGGGCCAGAGCAATTCTGGGATGGGTGACCCCCTGGGAAATGTACAAAAATTTTCGCAAATATGGATACAAGAGACGAATAGGAAAGTTGGAGTAACCTAAAAGGAAATTAGGGTACGTGGAATGATCAGAAACTTTATAAAGGTCGCGTGGGCTGAGACGGATTAGATTGGTGAAAAAGAAGAAAGAGCAATGCAGCTCTAGAATTAGAGTGAGTTTGAACAAATGATTGCAGATGTCTTGTGAAAGAAATGACAGTGATATATATATGTATGTATAGGACCCCCATTTATGATTTTGCCGATCGATTGGCGAACCTTAATAGACAGCGTTATAATATATGGGAGACATTAACAGAATAGAATTTATGAGACAAAGTGAAAGGTATGATACAGATGTTACGAGATAAACAAATATTGATTTTGCTATGGGTTGAGATTGGAAGATGCTAATACGACGATATTTTGGAAAGAAAAGAGAATAATTGAGTGGAAGGTAAGGAGACGAAAGTGTAAAAAAAAAAAAAAAAGTGAACCGTAAGAAACGTAATTAAGCAGAGCTCCTAAAAGAGTCGACGGGCAAGGCACGGAATTACTTGTGAAAAACGAACTGGAATGTAATAATGCAGGGCAAAAGAAAAACCTATGGCATGGAATGATGAATCATGCGAATATTGAGTAATTTGACTATCGAGAAAATAGAACGACGGATAAGGAACGGGTATGAAGGAAGGATATGATTATTAAAGGATAAATTGCTATATTAATTAAATTATTCGAGTGCCAGCTATCAGATAGGATTTGTACTATATGGTTGAGAATGTCATCACTTCGTGATTTTGTTAAGATCTCGTACGAAGATAATCAAGTTATAAATTATAAAGGGAAAACATGGATACGGTATAAGCACAACCCCAAAAGAGGGGGAGCGGATGAAAGTGAAGTAAGGTAAGTATAAATGGAAATAATTGACACACACAAGATTAAAGCGATAAAGAATTGGCCTAGGTCTTCGACATAAACCGAGATACACAGTTTTCGGGGATTAGCCAGGTATTACAGAAAACTTTGTGAAGGACTTTGCTTCTTCTACGGCACTATTAGCGAAGCTAACTCAGAAGGCCGTGGGATTTCAGGGAACTGGTACGTGTGAATGCAGTTTCCAGTACTGGAGGGAAAAATTAATTACAGCTCTAGTTCTCGCTCTTCCCGAGGGGCCAGTCGGGTATGTTACTTATTATGATGCTTTCGGTATTGGGATAGGTTATGAATTAGTGCAGCACAGATGAGTTATGGCCTAGGCCCCCCCGGCAGTTTAAATCGCACGAGAGAAATTATCCCATACATAATCTGGAATTAGCCGCGGCGATTCATGTCTTGAGAATGTGGCGGCATTACGTACATGGGGACTACGCTGATATTTATACGGACCATAAGAGCCCCAGTATAGTTTTAAGCAAAAGGGAGCTAAATCTGCGGCATAAATGGCTTGAATTATTGCAAGATTATAATGTCGATATTCTGTGTCATCCTGGAAAAGCCAATGTGGTAGCTAATGCACTTAGCCGTAAGTCCATGGACAGTTTGACTGATGTGCAGTTTGATGAGAAAGAATTGGTTCGTGGAAATTTATCAGTTAGCTAGCCTTGGAGTCCGTTTGGTCGATTCTGGAGATATTGGGATTTTGTTCGAGAAGTTGCTGAATCGTCGATTATGGAAGAAGTAAAACAACATCAATTTGAGGATCCTATCCTTGTACAGTACAAAGATGCGACCTTTGATAAAGAAAAGACTTAGTTTGAAATTTCGTCTGAAAGGGGTATTAATATACGGAGGCAGATTATGTGTGCCCGACGTTGCAGGGCTATGATGATCAATTATGGGCGAAGCACAAAATGTTCGACATTCTGTTCATTCTGAATCCACAAAAATGTATCATGATCTTAAATATTTATGCTGATGGGATGGAATAAAAAATGGACACTGCAGAGTTCGTCGGCCAATGCCCAAACTGTCAGTAAGTCAAGATCGAGTATCAAAGGCCCGGCAGATTGCTTCGGGAACTAGAAATTTCAGTTTGGAAACGAGGAACGATTCGCATGAACTTCATTATAGGCTTACCGCGCACTCAACGCGGATACGATTCTATTCGGAGTATTGTTGATAGATTAATGAAATCTGCCCATTTTCTTCCAGTCAGGACTACTTATTCGGCTGAGGGTTATGACAGAGTGTATATTAATGAGATAATAAGACTTCACGGGATTCCTATACCTATTATAACCGACTGAGGTGCTCAGTTTACGACTACCTTTTGAGGATCGTCCCAGGAAGGACTGGAGACTCAGATGAGTCATAGCACAATATTTCATCCTCAGTCCGACGGACAGGCCGAGTGTGCTATTCAGACACCGGAAGATATGCTATGGGCCTGTGTTATTGATTTCAGAGGTTGTTGGGGTGATCATTGTCGCTAATTGAATTTGCTTATAATGAAAATCGTTATCACTCCAGTATTCAGATGGCACCATATGAGGCTTTGTGTGGCAGGAAAAGCAGATCTCCGATTGGTTGGTTTGACGTGGGTGAGATCCAGTTAATTGGTCCAGATGTGATCCAGCAAGCAGTCGATAAAGTGAAACTGATTCGAGAGCGACTATTAGCGGCCCCGAGTCGACAGAAATCTTATGCTGATAAACGACGTCGACCGTTAGAGTTCCAGATTGGCGATTGGGTGTTCCTAAAAAGTGTCACCTATGAAAGGTATTATGAGATTTGGCAAGTAAGGAAAGCTCAGTCCGAGATATATTGGGCCGTATCTGATTATTCGTATAATAGGCAAAGTGGCCTATGAATTGGATCTGCCAATTGATTTGAGAACAACAACCGGGAAGAAATTCTGATTTGGGAGCAGTACGCCCGGTATTCCATGTTTCTATACTTCGTAAATGAATTGGTGACCCTTCCAGAATTTTTCCTTCAGATGATATATAGGTCACAGAGGAGCTATCTTATGAAGAGCAACCTATAGCCATATTGGATCGTCAGGTAAGAAAGTTGCGGAATAAAGATGTGGCTTCTGTTAAAGTACTGTGGCGGAATAATAACCGCGAGGAATTAACCTGGGAGGCTGAGGAACAGATGATGAAAAAGTATCCTCACCTATTTTCGGCACCTTCAGGTAATCCAAATTCTTTGTTTGTCTATGTGATCTGTGAATGATTTGTATATGTTGGCTATAGAAGAAACTCCCCCGAATTTGAGTAAGATCCGTAGTATTAATCCAACATTCGAGGACGAATGTTCTTAAGGGAGGGAGGATGTTACGTCCCATATTTTTATACATTGGGACAACCCGGATTAACTATGATAATGTAAGGCCAAGACCATTCCGGGATTTGAAGTCGGGACTTTTGACCATTTGATTTTAT
Source organism: Lycium barbarum (assembly GCF_019175385.1). NCBI lineage: Eukaryota > Viridiplantae > Streptophyta > Magnoliopsida > Solanales > Solanaceae > Lycium > Lycium barbarum. Next base: position 13,785,467 of record NC_083348.1, on the reverse strand, counting down.
TTTGAGACATAAGTTGTATATAAAATTGTTGGCATTGTACACTTAGGAAAAATATTGGGACCACAATTCACAAAATGGGAATTTAAAAATCTTGCAAAATAAGGCCATGGTGGCCGTGTATATGAAGTGGTCCCACACAATTGTGTGGCCAATTTTAAATGGTCCAACGCATTGTGTGGGCCAAAGACTTGTATAGATATTTGGTGGACACCTAAAAGATGAAAACCAAGTCATCTTTATTCATTTCCCACACTTAGAACAAATAGCAAGAAGGAGAAAAACCCCTCCAACCTCACGGCTGAACCATGGAAAAATCAAGATCATTTCTAGCCTCTCCAAAAATTTTTTCTTTGGTATAAACTCACTATTTTGAGGTCCCTAAGTAGCGTGGAAGTGTCGTTGGAGCGATCAAGCCATCAATTTTGTGGATTTCAAACCCTAACCAAAGTGTGGAATTGGAGAAGAAAGGTAAGTTTTTCTCTTGTTTATGAGTTATAAATGTTGTATGCACATTTTAGTATGTTAATATGAATGGAAATCATGAAATATTGTATGTTGGAAGTAGGTTGTGTGAAGGGTGGTCTAGCCGTGCAAATGGGTGTTGAAAAATTGAATTGATGATTAATTGTTTGTAGCCTATTTGATTGTCGTAGAGAGGAGAAGAGAATAAAAATCATCGAAATATATATATGTGTAATGATAGATGAACATGGGTCATGCTATATGCCAAAGAACACACTAATGTCGCTTAGCGTTTGAATGGTTATTGTGATGACTTTTATGTTGGGAATGAGAGTTTAATGTCCCAAAATTGATATGGTAAATGTGCGGACTGATTTGGAGAATTTGGTGCACTTAATGTAATCTTTATTTATGAGAACCATTAACATATGTATATGTGTAGTGTGGACGAATGTGGGTCATATAATATGCCGAAGATCGCATTAATATTGCTTAGCGTTTTAATTGTCGTCGTTATGAATTCTAGTTGGAAATAAGTGTTTAATGACTCAAGAATGATGTTGAAATGGTAGGGGCCGATTTAAGGCTTATTGTACGTTTGATGTAATTCGTATATTTTATGAGAATGATATCGTTATATGGTGGATTGTGATACAAAACATGAATTGAAAGTCGGAAGTGTGGCATAGGGGCTGTTTCGGATTTAGGGGCTGTTTCGGCCCAAAATGGAAAAAAAACAATTATTGGGTTGGAAAAATTATGTAAACTGTTTAGAATGTTCTTGAATGTTGTTGGTAATAATTTGGGTTGATAATTGAATGTATGAGCTATATTGTGGCTTGAATGTAAGCCGTCGAAACAAATATTATGAAAGTTGTGGAATGATGTAAAAGAGAGTTTCTATTGTTATTTTGCCGTTCAAATTGATTATCGATGTTGCTAGGTTGGTTATTGTGGTTGTTGTTGTGGATTTTGAGCGAGTTAAATTCTCGGGATGGCCTATTTACAGGGGAAATGCTGCCGAATTTTCTGTAGAATTTAATGTTAGTTGGAATAATGGCTTAAGTGCCTATGTTTAATATTGGATATTCGTTGGCATATTTGTAGACCTTGGGGAGCCCGAGGCGTAGATTGGAATTTACATTAGATTGGCCATCTTGGAGTGCGTACGAGGTATGTAAGGCAACCTTCTTTCTTTTGGCATGCCTTAGTTTGTATAGGCTAGATTATAAGCCTTAAGGAAATTCTAAATTCGAAATCCGAGCATGTTATGATCCATATATGTTCCTTGGCACTCTTATGTATGATTTGATGAAATATGAACCTTTATGTATTTGAAATAATCGCTTTCCGAACTTTGCGCAAAAAGGTTTCGCTTTAAAGAACTTCGAAATTTCTGAATGTCATACTTTTCACATAAATGCTCGGATTGCTCTAATACTTTTATAAAAGTTTGCATTATGAATAATGAGTACGTTTTCCATGAGCGGGCCCGACTTGGGTAAATTCCCGTCCGCGGGTCCCGCGACTTTCCTTTATGTAATTCGGGAACTTTTGAAAGAATTTGTTAAGACTATTATTTCGATTTTCAAATATGATCATTTTACTTATGTTTGAATTTATGATAATGATTTTATGCATATGACTACTCACGACTCTATTCGTGCACTTTGTTATTTCCTTCGCCGAGTCCCGGGCCGGTTCTGTTGTCGTGCGCACTTTGATATACTCCGGAGTTATGCTGTGTTTATGGTCCACCGAGCTACTCGCAAAAGAGGGTCGGGTTCCACTTATATTTGGTGTTATGCTGTGATGTGATGTGTGACGGGGATACGGAGAATTGAGACTTTCTGGTGTTATGCTGTGTTATGGCGCCATCGACGGGCGGGCGACCATATTCCTCGGTACCCTATGCATGATTTATATTTTTAAACTAAACACTTTGATATGATTGGATTTGTACTTATGTTCGGCACTTCTGCTTCGTTTATGTCTCAGGTTTGTTTTCTGTATATTCTGCTTAGCATACTCAGTACATATTTCGTACTGACCCCCCTTTCTTCGGGGGGCTGCGTTTCATGCCCGCAGGTACAGACGCACAGTTTGGTGATCTACCCATTTAGGACACCCTCTTCTGCTGTTTGGAGTGCTCTTCTCATTTCAGAGCACACATTTTGGTATATATTTGTTCGCTATGTATATATGTATTTGTTCAGGGGTACGGAGGGGCCCTGTCCCGCCATATGTTTCGGTTTGTCTGTTTAGAGGTCTGTAGACGTATTTGTGGGTGTGTGTGCCTACTTCTGTACAGATGAGTTTATATGACCCTATTCGCTATGTCAGCCTTGTCGGCATGCATTTGTATATGTTTTGGGCCGTTGTGCCATTTGATAGCCTTGTCGACTTTTGACACATTTGATAGCCTTGCCGGCTTTTTGATATATGTGCATATGTTCGGCGATGTATATTCCGCCGCCTCTTCTGATTCTGATATAATGTTTTATACGCGCAATCGCGCAAGATAATATTCGTTCTCAACTCTGTTTAAAAAAATGATGAATATGAAATCCGTATTAAGCGTTGCTATGATGATTTAGTTTGTATGTTCGTATGGGTGCCCAAGTAGGGCACCAGTCGCGGCCCACGGGGCTGGGTCGTGTCAATAAGTACAACCCCAAAGGGGGGGGGGGGAGCGGATGAAAGTAAAGTAAAATAAGGATAAATGGAAACAATTGACACACAGAAGGATCGAAATGGTGAAGAATTGGCCTAGGCCTTCGACATCGACTGAGGTACGCAGTTTTCTGGATTTGATCGGATATTACAGAAGATTTGTGGAGAACTTTGCTTTTATTACGGCATCATTAACGGAGCTAACTCAGAAGGCAGTGAAATTTCAGTGGATCGGTATTTGTGAACATAGTTTATTAATTACAGCTCCAGTTCTGTCCCTTCCCGAGAGGCCAGACGGGTAGGTTATTTATTGTAATGTTTTTAGTGTTGGAACAGGTTATGTATTGATGCAACACGGCCGAGTTATAGCCTGTGCTCCCCGGCAGTTCAGATCGCACGAGAGGAATTATCCCACTCATGATCTGGAATTAGCCGCGGTGATTCATGTTTTGAAAATGTGGCAGCATTACTTATATGGGGTCCGCGTTGAAATATGTACGGACCATAAGAGCCTCCAGTATAATTTAAGCAAAGAAGAGCTGAATTTGCGACAGAGAAGATGGTTTGAATTATTGAAAGATTATGACGTCGATATTCTGTATCACCCTAGAAAAGCTAGTGTTGTGGCAGACACACTTAGTCGCAAATCTATGGGCGGTTTGGCCAGTGTGCATCCAGAAAGAAGGAATTGGTTCATGAAAAATTCATCAGTTAGCTAGCCTTAGAGTCCGTTTGGACGACTCTAGAAATATTGGGGGTTTCTGTCCGAGAAGTTACTGAATTATCGATTATGGAAAAGTTAAAATAGCGTCAGTTCGAGGATCCTATTCTAATACAGTGCAGAGATACAACTCTTGATAAGGAAAAGACCCAGTTCGAGGCTCTACCTGATGGGGTATTGTTATACAGGGGTAGATCGTATGTGCCTGATGTTGCATGGCTGCGGCGACCAATTATGGGCGAAGCACGATACTCAATATTCTGTTCATCTTGGATTCACTAGAATATATTACGATCTCAAATGCTTGTACTGGTGGGACGGTATGAAAAGAGACATTGCAGAGTTCGTTGGCCAATGCCGAAATTTCCAGTAAGATAAGATCGAGCCTCAAAAGCCCGGCGGATTGTTACAGGAAATGGTAATTTCAGTTTGGAAATGAGAAACGATTAACATCGACTTCATTATAGGTTTACCGCGTACTCCACGCAGGTATGATTCTATTTGGATTATTGTCGATAGATTGACGAAATCATCCCATTTCCTTCCGGATAGGACTACTTATTCGGCTGAGGATTATGCCAGATTGTATATTAAAGAAATAATAAGACTTCATGGGATTCCTGTACCTATTATAATCGACAAAGGTGCTCAGTTTACGGCTAACTGCTGGGGATCGTCCCAGGAAGGACTGAGAACTCAGGTGAGTCATAGCACAGTATGTCATCCTCATTCCGACGGACAGGCCGAGCGCGTTATTCAAACACTGGAAGATATGCTACGGGTCTATGCTATTGATTTCAAGAACAGTGGAGGTGACCATTTACCGTTAACTAGATTTTCTTATAATAATAATAGTTACCGTTCCAGCATCCTGATAGCACCATACGAATACGAGACCCTATATGGTAGGAAAATGCAGATCTCCGATTGATTGGTTCGATGTGGGTGGAACAAAGCTGACCGGACCAGGTATGGTTCAGCAAACAGTCGATAAGATAAAAGCTCACTCGGGAATGGTTATTGACTGCCCAGAGTTGACAGAAATCATATACAGATAAACGACGCCGACCGTCAGAGTTCCAGATTGATGACTGGCTATTTCTGAAGATATCGCCTACGAAGGGTGTGATGAGATTCGGTAAAAAGGGTGAGCTTAATCTGCGGTATATCGGGCCGTATCAGATTATTCGGAAGGTAGGCGAGGTCGCCTATGAGCTAGACTTACCATCTGATCCGGAGGCAGTACATCCGGTATTCCGTGTACCCATGCTCCGTAAATATGTTGGTGATCCTTCCGGAATATTCCCAGTGGATAATATTCAGATGATGGAGGAATTGTCTTATGAAGAACAACCTGTAGCTATTATGAATTGTCAGGTGAGGAGATTGCGTACCAGGGACATACCCTCTGTTAAGGTCTTATGGCGAAACAATAATAGAGAAGAAATGACCTGGGAAGCAAAGGACGAAATGAAGAAGAAGTATCCTCACTTGTTCCCTATACTTACAGGTAATTTGAATTTCTAAATTTGTTACATTGATTGGTAAGTAATTGATATATGCTACTCATAAAAAGAAACTCCCCCGAAATTCTTGTGAGACCCTATAAGGCTAATTTAACATTCGAGGACGAATGTTCTAATGAGGGGGAGAATGTTATATCCCGTGTTTTGCGCATTCGAAAAATTTTGAAATAATTTTGATTTGTAAGAAATAAGGTTACATGTTGACTTTAATTTATATATGTGTGTTGTTCATGAAAAATATTGATGTGGAAATACGGAAGAAGGCCAAGGGCAAAAATTGGAATTTCGGAAATTAGTTTCGGGAATTACAAAACAAGAATTATAACCAATTGGGCTAAAAAAAATGAAGAAAAAAATCAAAGCCCAAAAGAGAGGGGTGGCCGGCCATCTTATGGCCCAAGCCCACAAAATTAATAAATTTTCCATGTGCCAAATTAATATATCATTATCCTTAGAAACTTCAAGAAAATAAGACAAGGAGAAAGACAAAAGCAAGAAGAGCAAAAATGAAGGCCATTCGGCCATGGCTCCAAATTTTTGCCCCTTTGAAATCTTCTCCCAAAAATTATTTTCTTGTGGTATTCCCACTAATTCAAGGGTCCTTTACAACTTGGTGTAATTATTTTGGAAGATAGGGAACTTGTTTCATCAATTTAACACCTTAGCCAAGTGAAGAAGCTTTGAGAAAAAGGGTAAGAATTAATTCCTTTTTATCATGTTATGAAGGTTTGTTTATGTTGTGGTATGTAGAAATGAGTAGAATTTATGGAAATATGGAAGTTTGCAAAATGGGTGTGCATGTGTTCATGTGGCCGTGTGTGTGTATTGTTGTGTAGTTAAGATGAGTTGAACTTTAGGTATTATTCTAGTTGTGGTTATGGTGGAATTCATATTGGAAATGAAAGCTGAATAAATTTGATTAAGGTTGGAAATATGGAATGTAGCCGTGTGGTGTAGGGAGGTAGAATGGAAATGGATTAATTTTGTTTAGTATGTTAGTTGTGTTGTTGTGATCCTTATAATGTAAATGAAGGCTAAATGGTTTAGTTTGGCATTGAAGTTGATTGTAGAAGATTATGTTATTTTAGTATGATTTTATGATATTATGAAAATGAAGTTGTTAAAGTATGGATTATTGTTGTTGGTTGTGAATTTGTAAGTAGAAAATGTGTTGTGATAGTTTTGTTGCATATGTAGGAATTTTGGGTGGAATATGGAATTGATGGAATTTTTGAATATTGGATATATGGCTTGGGATATCCTTGGCCTATGTTTGAATGACCTTAAATTAGTATATGGACATGGAAATATTAATATAGATTTGGAAGTGTGAAGTTAAAATGGGAGTTGTTGCATAATGTAGAAAAGAAGAGCAATTATGTTAGAATGTGTTTTATTGTGATTCTTGATGTTGTTGGAATTGTTGTGGGTGTTGTTGTTGATATTGTGGCCGAGTTAATTCTCGGGGATGTTGAATTTATAGGGGAAATGCTGCCGAAATTTCGGTAGACAAATATGAATTTAAGTTTGAATTCATAAAAGCTTGAAACTCACATTTGGTAATTGTGACCAAATTGTAGATTTTGGCGAACTTGAGATTTGATTTTGGAGACGTGTAGGAAGCGGAAAAGGTATGTAAAGCTATCCCTTTTCTTCTCTTGGCATGTCCTAGGTGTACTAGGTTTGGATTTGAGTCTCGGAGGTTATTCTGCTCATAGAAATTCAAGTCTGAGTTTTGGTACTATTCATTCAATATAATTGAACTATAATCCTTATGTCTTGTTGGAAAACTGTTTAAACATTTGTAACTTGTACAGACGTGATAGAATCGCTTTGAAACCTTCGTGGATGACTCCATAGAGTCTAATGTTTGTAACTTATGTCCGCCACCTCGACTTGACCCGAGGTGGGCCCACTAGTCCCGAGACTTCCTTCGTTTGTCTCACTTGATCTATTTTTGTATAATATAAGAAGGGGACTTTTGCTTATGAATTTAAGGCTCCGTTTGATTTGCTCCATAAGTTATTTGAAAGCTCCTTAATGTGAATGATACTAAATTTTTAGAAAATGGACTATGAGGTATTTTTCGAAAGTTTTGTAAATTTAAAGGCTCATATCTTTTGTATACTATTTCTGACAAACTCGATACTCACCTTGAGCTTTCTGATCTCATTATATATTTACATATATGTATTTATTTGTCGAGTCTCGAAATTTAATTGTGTATATGCATATGGTTTCCGCAATACTCTGCTCGTGCCTATTACTATGATATCGTTCGCCGGTTCCCGGGCTGGTTTTGTGATCGTGCGCACTATGACATATTCGGCAGTATGATGTGTTACGGTTCCCGAGACCTCGCCATAGGGCCGGGTTCCGTTTATGGAGTTATGCTGTGATATGGCTTATGATATATTTTGATGATATGATATGTTGTGATCATATGTGTGTTCGGAGTTGTACGGAGATTTGAAACCTTCTGGAGTATGCTGTGTTGTGGCATCAGCGTCGGAGTGGTGACCACGTTCCTGAGCCTTATGCATGATTTTCTATTTGCATTATGTACATGTGTCTTCAGTACAGATTTTGATACTTTGATCCGGTATTCTCTCTCTGTACCCTTCACTTCAGTTATGGTTTGGATTTCTGTACTCTATGCTTTACATACTCAGTACATCCTTTGTACTGACCCCCTTTCTTCGGGGGCTGCGTTTCATGCCCGCAGGTACAGAGGTTCGTGATCTGCCAGTGTAGGCCACACATTTTGCTATTACAGAGTGCTCCTTTTGATCCGGAGCCCATATGTTGGTACATATCTTTTGTGAAGTATATGCTTCTATATATTTGTTTATTTGGGGTACGGTGGGGCCCTGTCCCGTCATATGATTCCGTTATGGTTTGTAGAGGACTGTAGTGATATATGTGGGTAATGGGTCATGTGTGTGTTCGTTTGTCTATGATCTACGTCTTAATGCGGTCCCGTTTGCTACGATGGCCAAAACGGCCTAATTTTCTGTACACGTGCATGTATCTGGCGATGTATATTCCGCCAATCTATCAGATTTGGATGCGGCTTAAATGGCCTGCATGTTTGTATATGTGTATATATTCGGCGATGTGTATTCCGCCGTCCCTTCTGACTTTGATGTGACATTGTTGCACGTGCGACCACTTAAAATAACATTCGCTTCTAATCTGTTTAAAATGATTAACATGAAATCTGAGATAAATTAGAAAATGACGAGTTAGCATGTAAGTTTGTTTGGGGTGTCCAGATAGGGCACCAGTCGCGGCCCACGGAGCTGGGTCGTGACAGGGCTTATGTATGTAAAAGTAGTTATGTTTCCAAATAAAAAATGGTTTTCCTATGATTTGAGTATAAAATTAATGAATGTACGCTTAATGAGTATGATGAGTGCTAGAATGAGTGGTGCTCGGTGGTCAGCCCCTGGTACTCGTCATGGCCCCTAGTCGGGTCGTGACAAAAGTGATATTAGAGCAGTTCACTCCTCGGAAGTGTCTACGAGCCGTGTCTAGTAGAGTCTTGTTTATGGTGTGTTGCGCGCCACACTAATAAACAGGAGGCTACATGGCATTTAGGAAAAATGACCATTTTTCATCTTAAGAGATCGTGCGATAGAGCTGTGTTATAAGATTTTCTCCTTCTTAATAGTGTGCTATGATTTCAGAAATGCCGCCAAAGGGAAAAGCAACAGCCGCCAAGAAGGGCAAGACTACGATGAAAAGACGGGTAGAAAGAGAGCCGCTAATGAATATAGAAGAGGGCGAATCACATAATGAGGCTCCATCTAATACTTCTTCCGCTCCGCCTATTATAGAAGAACAAGAAGGGGCTTCAGCTCCAGCTCCTATGCCTCCAGTTCCTCCACCGACTATTTCGGGTCAACAAGTGACCGAGGCTATTCATTTATTGACACAGTTAGTTGCCGTCCAGGCACAGCGGCAGAAAACGGGTCCAAGTGATCGGGCAGCTAGTACTAGAGCCCGTGATTTCATGAGTTTGAATCCTTCGGAGTTTTTTGGGGCAAAGCCGGATGAAGACCCGCAAGGCATTATTAATGAGATGCTGAGAACATTGAAGATCATTCATGCTTCCGAAACTGAATCTGTGGAGTTAGCATCTTATAGACTCCGAGATGTGGCGGTATTATGGTACAATAATTGGATATCATCAAGAAAAGAGGATGCGCCTCCTCCCGTTTGGCAAGAATTTGTAGATGCTTTCATCCGCCACTATTTGCCGCACGAGGTCCGCCGAGCTAGAGCAGATAGGTTCTTAAATCTAAAACAAGGAAATATGAGTTCCTGGGAGTATAGCCTTCAGTTTAATTCATTATATGCCCTGACTATGGTGGCCAACATGGGAGATAGAGTGCACCGATTTGTGACTGACTTAGGGCCACATTTGTTCAAGGACTGCTTGACGGCCTCGTTGCAAGATGGGATGGATATTTTCCGCATTCAAGCCCATGCCCAGAATTTGGAAGGACATCAACCTCGGCAAAGAGGTGATCGTGATATTGATAGAGGGCAAAATAAGAGGGCCCGATCTATGGGGGCAGTAAGCGATTACAGAGGGGGATCAAAGCAGACATATCCCAGTCATTCAGGCCAGTCGGCGACTAGTGCGCCTCCACAATTTGCAGGTAGGAGATTTAATCGCTCCTTTCGTTCAAGACAGGGTCAGAGTTCGAGGGCCTCAGATTCTCAGTTTGGGGGAGATTATAGCCAGAGGAGACCTCTAGTACCGCGATGCAGCCAGTGCGGTAGACTACATTCCGGATAGTGTCGCCAAGGTTCAGATGCTTTCTATGTCTGTGGCCAGATTGGGCACATGATGCGAGATTACCCGTCGATGAGTGGTAGGGTTGGGGTCCAGCCCACAGGATCAGCAACTGGTTCCTCTTCAGTGCGCCCGGTAGGGCAGACTCCCCAGATTCCATCAGGTCGAGGTAGAGGCAGAGGGGGAGCATCTACTTCAGGTGCCACTCAGCCCCGCATGTATGCTTTAGCTGGGCGACAGGATCTTGAGTCCTCCTCGGATGTGGTTACAGGTACATTATCCGTATTTTCTTATGATGTGTATGCATTGGTAGATTCAAGTTCTACCCTATCTTATATTACTCCATATGTTGCTGGTCGTATTGGGGTGAAACCTGAGCCAATTAAACCTTTTGAGGTATCTACTCCGGTTGGGGATCCCGTGATAGCTAGACAAGTGTACAAAAATTGTGTGATTGTGATATGCGACCGCCAGACTAAAGCTGATTGAGTTGAGCTGGAAATGTTAGATTTCGATGTGATTATGGGTATGGATTGGTTGGCCTCATGTTATGCTAATGTGGATTGCCGAATGAAAGTAGTTCGATTTCAATTCCCGGGAGAGCCCGTGCTTGAATGGAAGGGTAATACAGCATCTCCAAGAGGTAGGTTTATTTCCTACCTTAAGGCAAGAAAGATGATAGCTAAGGGCTAGTCGCCAACTTTCCAATCCGTTCCGGTAGTGAATGAATTTTCGGATGTATTTCCAAATGAACTTCCAGGTCTTCCCCCGGAAAGAGAGATTGATTTTGCTATTGATGTGTTGCCGGACACCAAGCCTATTTCTATTCCTCTTTACCGAATGGCTCCGGCAGAATTGAAAGAATTAAAGGCACAGTTGAAAGATTTGCTTGAGAATGGATTTATTAGACCCAGTTCATCATCGTGTGGAGCAGCAGTCCTATTCGTGAGAAAGAAAGATGGCTCCCTACGAATGTGCATCGATTATAGACAGTTGAATAAGGTGACGATAAAGAACAAATATCCTCTTCCAAGGATTGATGATTTGTTTTATCAACTACAAGGTGCCAAGTGGTTTTCCACAGTAGACTTGAGGTCAGGTTATCACCAATTGAGAGTTAAAGAAGGAGATATTCCCAAAACAGCTTTCAGAACAAGATATGGCCATTATGAATTCCGGGTGATGTCGTTTGGGTTAACCAATGCTCCGACAGTGTTTATGAATTTGATGAATAATGTATTCAGGCCTCTCTTCGATTTATTCGTAATAGTCTTCATTGACGATATTCTGGTATACTCTCGCACAGAATCAGAACATGGAGATCATTTACGTATTGTTCTTGGAATTTTTCGAACTCGAGAATTGTATGAAAAATTCTCAAAGTGCGAGTTTTGGCTGAATTCTGTGACATTTATGGGTCATGTTATTTCAGATGATGGCATTTGAGTTGACACTCAGAAAATTGAAGCTGTGAAGACTTGGCCAAGGCCTACAACACCTACAGAAGTCCGGAGTTTTCTGGGATTGGCAGGGTACTATAGAAGGTTCGTAGAAGGATTTTCCTCTATTTCAGCCCCATTAGCAAAGCTAACCCAGAAGTCAGCTAAGTTTCAGTGGAGTGATGCTTGTGAACACAGCTTTCAAGAGTTGAAGGATAGATTGACCTCAGCCCCAGTCCTGATACTCCCAGAAGGGCCAGATGGTTATGTTGTATACTGTGATGCTTTCGGCGTTGGGTTAGGATGGGTACTGATGCAGCACGGTAAAGTCATTGCTTATGCCTCGAGACAGCTGTGGAAACATGAAAAGAACTACCCAACTCATGATCTCGAATTGGTTGCGGTTATCTATGCATTAAAGATGTGGAGACATTACTTGTATGGTGTGCATGTTGATATCTATACAGATCACAAGAGTCTTTAATAAATTTTCGAACAAAAGGAGTTAAATCTGCGACAGAGGCGGTGGTTAGAATTATTGAAAGACTATGATGTGAGCATTTTATACCAACCCGGAAAGGCAAATGTAGTAGCCGATGCGCTTAGCCGTCGATCTATGGGCAGCCTATGTGAAGTTCCTCCGGAGAAGAAAGAATTAATTCATGAGCTCCACCAACTAGCTAATCTTGGAGTACATTTAATTGATTCAGGGAGTGCAGGGATTGGTATTAATGATCCCACAGTATCGTCCCTGAATATGGAAGTAAAAGAGCGTCAATATGAAGATCCTCAGTTGAGCCATTATAGAGACACACTTCATGAAAAAGAGAAGCCTCCATTTGAAACTTCTATGGATGGAATTCTTAGATACCGAGGCAGGCTATGTGTTCCGAATGTGTCAGAATTGCGCCGTTGAATTCTAGAAGAAGCTCATTATTCTCGGTATTCTATTCACCCAGGTGCAACAAGGATGTATCCTGATCTCAAGTTGATATATTGGTGGGATGGCATGAAGAGAGACATAGCAGAATTTGTAGCCCAATGTCCAAATTGCCAGCAAGTGAAAATTGAACACCAAAAGCCAGGAGGAGTATTGCAAGCAATGGAAATCCCTACTTGGAAATGGGAAGTGATCAACATAGATTTTGTTGTGGGATTACCTCGTTCCCGAGGCAAATACGATTCCATATGGGTGATCGTGGACAGACTCACGAAAGCAGCTCATATTCTTCCAGTCAGAACCACATACTCAGCACAAGATTATGCAAGGTTGTATCTAAAAGCAATTGTGCGACTCCATGGTATTCCGATATCTATTATCACAGATAGAGGAGCGCAATTTACAACCAAGTTCTGGAAATCTTTTCAAGAAGGTCTCAGTACTCAAGTAAAGCTCAGCACGACATTCCATCCGCAAACTGATGGGCAAGCTGAACGTACTAATCAGACCTTGGAAGATATGCTACGAGCACGTGTACTAGATTTTGGTGGTAGTTGGGATGATCACTAACATCTAATCGAGTTTTCATACAACAATAGCTACCATTCCAGTATCCAAATGGCTCCGTATAAAGCTTTATATGGAAGGAAGTGTAGATCCCTAATTGGATGGTTTGAAATAGGAGAAGTACATGATTATGGATGACCTTGAGAGGAATTTGTGGGGATTGGATAATGATGAATTTGACAAAAGTTATTGATGATGATATTATGAATGTTATTATTGACGTTTGGGAGTTGATATATGATATGGAAAAAGTAGTAGAAACAAATGAGATACTGCCCAATTTTCTCTAGCTTTAGTTCAAACACGCTTATGTTATCGATTATCTAATATGAGTATGAACTCTCTTGAAGGCAAAAACGTGAATATTGGAGAAGAGCGTTCAAGTGATAGAGTAGCTAAACGAAAGAGGTATGTAAGGCTAGTCCCTACTTTCTAAGGCATGATTCTTATGACATGGTATTCCCTATCTCTTCATGACTTTCCTACATCCCGAAAATTATGAGTCAATCTTAGTAAAGAGCTTCATATGAGATAAGATAAGAGATATGTTACGAGCATGATAATGATGATGATGATGAATCTAAGTCTAAAGAGTCTAAGGCCCATGATATTATGTTTCTACAAAGCTAATGATTCTTATTATGATCCATTGATGTTGTTCATTATATACACTCACCTTATATGCTACTTCCTTTAAGGTGAGGCAGAATACTTATGAATGCTCCATAACGGAATCGGGGGTTCACGACCTTATGTCACCTCGATAGAGTATAGTTTTCCTGAGTTCCTAGTTATGCATTATGATAATAGTATGATGAGAATATGATAAGTCTATGAGATGTACATGATGATATCACACCGCGCCTACATGGTCGGGTAGACACCGCTAAAGCGGGCAGCATATACACCATGTCTAGATGGCTTGGGCAGACACCACTAGTGGGCGGCATGAGATGGTACCCCGGACGTGGGAGGCCTGGACGCTGGCTAATGATTATCACACCGTACCTATGTGGTCGGAAAACTTATACATATATGCATACATGATATGATGATGATTATGAAGTAAGTTAGCATGCATTATTTCAGTTTTAAGTGACCGTCAGTTACAGATCGCTCTTTACTCGATGTCTCTGTATTTCATTGATATACCATTATTGTTTATGCCTTACATACTCAGTACAATGTTCGTACTGACGTCCGTTTTCTTTGGACGCTGTGTTCATGTCCACAGGTAGGCAGGGAGACGGTGCAGATCCATAGGAGCCATCAGCAGATTTACAGGAGCACTCCATTATTCCGGAGGTACTATTTGGCTTATTATTTTGTATACATATTTGGGCACGGCGGGGTCCTATCCCGTCCTCATGTCTAGTACTCTAGTAGAGGCTCGTAGATATGTATGTGTGGGTAGTATGGTCTCACGATGTCCTTATTGTATATATATTATTTTGATAGCCAAAGGGCTTATGTATGTAAAGTAGTTATGTATCCAAATGAAAAATAGTTTTCCTATGATTTGAGTATAAAATTAATGAATGTACGCTTAATGAGTATGATGAGTGCTAGAATGAGTGGTGCTCGGTGGTCAGCCCTGGGTACCCATCATGACCTTTAGTCGGGTCGTGACACGGAGAGTACTTTGCGGATTACGCAAGGCCCTTGCCAGTTGGGAGAAAACTTCCCTTTATATTCATCTCGGTGCGGAAAAATCCTTTTGAGCACCAATTGTCCGATCTGAAAAAGTCTAGTTCTGACTCATTTGTTGAAGGCTCTTGCCATCCTTTGCTGGTACAATTGACCGTGACAGACAGCAACCATCCTTTTCTCATCAATTACTGCCAATTGCTCATAACAAGCTCGGACCCATTCGACATTGTCCAATTCCGCTTCCTGCATGATTCTCAAGGAAGGTATCTTAACTTCAGCGGGTATGACTACTTCAGTCCCGTAGACGAACAAATATGGCATTGCTCCTGTTGAAGTTCTGGCCATGGCACGGTATCCCAGTAAGTCATAAGGCAACTGCTCATGCCAACCCTTATGATTATCAGTCCTTTTCCTCAATATCCTCTTGATATTCTTGTTGGCTGCTTCTACAGCTCCATTAATTTGCGGTAGGTAAGTTGTTGAGTTTCGATGGGTGATATTGAATTGCTCACAGATATCCTTCATCAGGTGGCTATTCAGATTCGCTCCAGTGTCTGTTATGATGGACTCGGGCACACTGAATCTGTATATGATGTGGTTTCGTACAAAGTCTGCCACTACTTTCTTCGTTACTGATTTGTGAGACGTTGCTTCCACCCACTTGGTGAAATAGTCAATAGCAACAAAAATGAACTGGTGACCATTCGAGGTTGTTGGTTCAATGGGTCCAATAACATCCATGCCCCAAGCGACGAAAGGCCATGGTGAGCTCATAACATTAAGTTCACTTAGAGGGAATCAGATCAGATCACCGTGGATCTAGCATTGATGGAACCTTTGCACATACTTACAACAATCACTCTCTATAGTCATCTAATAATATCTAGCTCATAGAATCTTCTTTGCTAGAATGAATCCATTCATGTGGGATCCACATGTTCCTGCATGTACTTCTTCTAGAAGTTTGGTGGCTTCGCCGGCGTCTACACATCTGAGTAGACCTAAATCCGGCGTCTGTTTGTATAATACTTCTTTGTTTAGGAAGAAACTGTTTTCCATTCTTTGGATGGTTTTCTTTTGTCCATTTATGATGCCTTCGGGGTATTCTCGTCCTTCCAGATACATTTTGGTATTGCTGTACCACGGCTTGCCATCTGGCTCAGCTTCCACATGGCAACAATGGGCATGTTCTTCTTTCAGACTTATCCTTAGTGGGTCGATGTGACTGCTTTCAGGATGCTGGATCATTGTCGCTATTGTGGCCAGTGTATCAACAAATTCATTCTGAGCCCTTGGCGTATGTCGAAGCTCAATCTTTCTGTACTTCTTGCACAATCTCTGTGCCAAAGTTCACATATGGTAAGATATTTTCATTTTTGGTGCCCCATTCACCTTGTACTTGATGAATCAACAAGTCAGAATCTCCAATGACTAATAATTCATTGATATCCATGTCTAGTGCCATTCTGAGACCTAGGATGCAAGCTTCGTATTTGGCCATGTTGTTAGTACAACAGAATTTGAGCTTGGCAGCCATGGGGTAGTGTTGCCCATTTTCTGATATCAGGATCGCGCCGATTCCGGAACTTTTGTAATTCACTGCTCCGTCAAAGAACAATTTCCAGCCAGCATAGAATTCTGCTGCTCCTTCTTCTATAGCCAACACCCCTTCGTCTGGGAAATGGGTATGAAGTGGCTCAAGTTTTTCATCCATCGGGCACTCTTTTTCTTACCAAGAGTTGTAAGAAGCCTCTCCTGAGTCAATTGACCATGTCTAAAGAATCTCGCAACAAGTCTGTACCCCAAGGTCTAACCTCGAACGCATCGAATTAACCAATTGGAGAACGACATCTTTTACCATACAATTCTTCAAATGGTGTCATCTCAATGCTCGAATGGTAATTATGATTGTAAGAAAAATCTGCCAAAGGAAAGACCTGATCCCAATGACCACAAAAATCGACCACACAAGCCCATAACATATCCTCAAGGACCTGAATAGTTCTCTTGGACTGACCATCAGTATGAGGGTCAAATGTTGTACTAAGATCCACTCGAGTACCCAACTCCTTCTGCATATATCTCCTGAAATGAGATGTAAAATGGATGCCCCATCCTGAAATGATAGAAATGGGCTCCCCATGCAAACTTTCCCAAAGACTGTGGTAACCATTCCACAAAGTCCATAACAATCCGCTCATATTATAACTAAGTTATGGGCATCCTTTGAGTAATATCACCAGGCTTTTGGTGCTCGTATTTGACCTGTTGACAATTCAAACACGAAAATACATACTCCACTATGTCCCTCTTCATGCTGCACCACCAATAATTCTGTTTCAAATCCCGGTACATCTTTGTAGCTTCCGAATGAATAGAGTACCTCGAACTATGAGCCTCTTCCGTGATCAATCTAGTAAAATATCCTACATGAGGAACACATATGTGACCCTTGATTCTCGAAACACCCTCATCATCAAGAATTTCCTCCTCGACCTTTCCTTGCAACACTTTATCTCAAGTTTTACACAATTTGCATCATCAAACTGTTGAGCCCTAATCCACTCCAATATAGGACTATTCGCTAGAACCATGCCAGGTTCCGAAATATCAAGTCTCTCCATACTATTTGCCAAAGATCGAACATCCATACCCAATGGATTTTCTCCCACCTGTAACAATACTAGAAAACTCGTACTCACCCCCTTATTACTCAAGGCATTCTCCACTACATTGTCCTTACTCGGATGATAAAGAATGGTCATCTCATAATCATTGAGAAACTCTAACCATCTCCGTTGCCTCAAACTGAGATCTCTCTGATTGAAAATATGTTGTAGACTATGATGATCGGTAAACACTCAGTGTAATCCCACAAAAGTGGGGTGTAGGGAGGGTAGAGTGTTCGCACTCCTTACCTATACCTTGAAAAGGTAGAGATGTTTTTTTTAGAAACCCTCAGCTCAAAGAAACAGATCTTAGAGGTAATGCCTCCAAATCTTCAACAAAAATACTACAGCTGCCAGCTCTTAATCATGAGTGGAGCAGGTTTTCTCTAGCACCTTCAACTTTCTCAAATAAAAGGCTATAACCTTACCTCTTTGCATCATAACGCAAACAAGATCAATCCTGTACCGACCCGCTTGGTCGTTGTAGTCTTTCTGGCACTTTCACCCCTTTTCGAACTTAGTTAGCTCATTTTTGACCCGAGGGGACCATTGATATGATTTTCGAGGTGTCTAGATTTAATTCATGTGACTTTTTATAAAATTTGGGTTTAAAGCGAAAAAGAGTTGACTTAAAGTTGACTTTTGGGTAAACTGAACTTTTTCAGAAATTCGTCGATTCCGAGAGGTCCGGATGGTCATTTAGAACTTGTGCGTATATTTGGTTCGGTTCCCAATGCACTTGGATGCATTTTGGAACTTGGTTTGAGAAGTTATAATTGAGGTATCGGGGGTTGACTCGATCAACGAGGCCTCAGTTGGAAATTTTAAGGGCACGAACACGTTCGTAGCGTGTTTTTATGTGTGTCTCTATATGCGGTTTGTGAGCAGATGGCCTCGGGAATTAGTCAGAAATTCGAGTTGAAGTGTGAAATTTGGGCAAGTTTCTGGTGTTTAGTGCCAGCTTTGACGGCACCAGCACCGCAGCAGTGGTACCGCTGAAGCGGTCACCCTGTCGCTAAAGCAGATTGTGCCAATTGAGCAAGACCGCTGCAGCGGTAGTGGTGTCGCGGAAGCGGGTGACGGGTAGTTAGTTCATTAAATAAAGTGTTAAAAGCCCTTAGTCTATCATTTATTACCATTCCGAAATTTGAGCTCTTGGGAACTATTCTAGAAGATTTTTGGTGGTAAGTCCACCTAACCTTCTTGCTAATTCATTATTCCTAATCATCTTAGGATTACTCTTTCCTTGTTAGTTCCTTAGAAATGAATGATAAAAAGTGGATTTAATGGATATTCTATCTAAGCTTTTTAATGATGAAATTGATTGGGTTTATGCTAGATTATGATGTATGTAAAGTTGGTAATCATATATCTCCCATTATTAGTGTTGAATTCTTAAATTTAAGAGTTAGGATATATCACATGAATTTTGAAATTAGGTGAATCCTTGAGTTAATTTAGCAATTAGTTGATGGGTTTTGATCACCAAGTGTTTAATTTGATATTTTACCCCCGAATTTCTCGTTTTGACCTTTTGGACCCTGTTTCCCCAAATTCTAGGGTTGGATTTTGACCTAATTTGAATGATAGCAATATATGTATCGATCTTCATGATTTCTAATCTAGATTTCGAATATGCCTAGACTTTCTTGATCTTGAGGCTCAGTGGAAGGGGAAAGCTAATGAGTGATTGTTGGTGTTTTGCTGTTCGGCCATCCAGGTAGGTTATGGATTACCCTTGGTGAGACTTCATGTAGTGAAGCATATATTTAGATTATATTGTCGGAGAAAGCATGTAAACCTTCGGATATGAAGTTGGGTTGGATATTGTCTTAGGTTGGGCCCTGTTGTGTGATTGGGGTTGGCCACCCCGTTATGTTGTGATTTTATTTGTTCTATTATTGTAGGCTTGATGCCGCGTAGTGATAGTAGATATTGAAGACTATAGATCTATTTTGTCCATGATATTTTGGTACCTCACTTGTCGACGTGGTTACGAGCATAGTACTTTATATGACTTGTGTAGTCTTTCATGATATGGTTAGCGAACCCATGCTTGGTACATGTGATATTGATCTGATTATTGTTGTTGATTCATACATCGCACGCATTCTCACCTCTCATGATATACAGTTGATACATTGTTGATACTTGATAATACACTGTGACGAGCTGAGGTCAGTTTGCAAGAGAGTGATATGAGAAGTCTGATATTCGATGGTTGTCCCGGAATTGTGGATTGTGTGTGAGTGATGTGAGAAGTCCGATATCCGATGGTCATCCCGGAATCGTGGATTGTGTGGTGTGATGTGAGAGTCCGATATCCGACGATTGTCCCGAAATCATGGATTGAGTGAGTACATAGACTTCCCGGGTCCCCCATGGGTTGTGTTGCTGGGACGTCGATACTTCTGTCTGGAGTACATGCGTACACATCATTGCATTTGCATTCTTACATCATTGCATTTCATTAGTTTATGGCTTATATTGTGATGATCTGGTGTTTTACTTGTGATGTTGGTTTTAGATTGGATATGTTATGACTTGGCACACTTGGGTTTAGATGCTTCTACCTAGGTGGTGACGTGTACTTGGTTCCGATTATGTTTGACTTATACTTGTTGATTATTTGCCTGTCTTGCTTTATTGTCTGAATTATGTTAGCTATACTTAGTCGGCTGACGATACCTACCAGTACTGTTATTTGTACTGACCTGCACTTGTGGCATTCTTTTATGAATGTAGAGTTCCAGGTTGGATCAGCTTCCCTCTGCCGTAGCTGATAGTCACTATCAGTACAGCTTTGAGTTTCTAGGGTGAGCACGAGACATTCGCTTCCTTGAAGACTACTCTTATTTATGTCTTACTTTTCCATTATGAGACATATACAGATATGATGTATTATTATCTTTCCAGACTTGTATATTTTTAGCTAGATGCTATTGTATGGATTAGACCAGACCCTGGGTGTATTTCTTTATTTCGGTACTTACTCAATTATTACCGTCAGACTGTGTGATTATTTCTCTTTTGCTTAACTGATCTTTTTATTTATGCCTTTATTATCATTGGGTTGAGGATTCACTTATCGAGGTGGAAAAGGTAAGTGCCCGCATGGCTTAGCCAAATTGGGTCGTGACAAGTTGGTATCAGAGCCCTAGGTTACCGGGTCTATAATACAAGAGCTTGTCTAGTAGAGCCTCGTGGATCGGTACGATAAGCTCCGTACTTATCTGCGAGAGGCTATCTCACATTTAGGAAATCTCACTTTCTTTCATTCTTTCGTGTTACTTTATTCTAATTGGTGTCTGGAAAAATTAAATTGGTATTTGAATCTTATCTCTTCTTTTACACATGGTGAGGACTCGAGCTACTATAGCCCGAGGTCAGGTGCCAGAGCCCGCAGCTGCGGCTGGCACCAGAGGCCGAGCGATAGCCCTAGGACGCGGCAGACCTAGAGGCTATGGGGCTGCCCCAGCCAGAGGAAGGGCCCCTGCGGTGGGACAGTAGTGCGAGAGATCTCTGTCTCTACTGTCTGAGGATCAGCAGGATCGAGACCAGGCCGCAGAGGATGGTGCGGCCCCAGCACGGACACAACCCGAGATTACTTCTGACCAGACTATGCAGGATACTATGGCCAGAGTCGTACTTCATCTAGATGCCCAGCAGGCTGTCGCTTGGGTTACTACTCTTGGCAGAGGTTCACAGACCAGAGTTGGCGCGTAGACCCCTGAGCAGAGACTTACTCGGGTAGCACACCCGGCTGCAGCTATGGCTCCCCGTATTAATGCGGTACCAGCCCCGAGTGATGATCTTAGGCCCATGGAGGGTGATTTTATGACCGTGTCTGATCAGAATCTTGTTAGGAGGTTTAGGAAGTTGGAGTCACCAAGGTTTTCAGGTACTTCTGTTGAGGACGCTTATGAATTCATCTTGGATATGCATGAGTTGCTACATAGGATGGGGATCATAGAGACCCATGGAGTTGACTACGTGTCCTACCAGTTTCGCGGCAACGCGAAGACTTGGTGGAGGTATTTTGTGGCTTGTAGACCTGAAGGTTCTTCTCCCCTGACATGGACTCAGTTTTACCGGGCCTTCCTTGTGAAGTATGTGCCCCGGTGTTTGAGAGAGGTGTGTAGGGAGGAGTTTCAACATCTTCAGTAGAGGGGTATGTCGGTAGAGGCCTATGGGACTCGCTATCTGTATCTGGCTCGTTATTCCACTCCTTTGATCCCTACCGATCCTGATAGGATTAGGCGTTTTATTGGTGGGCTAGTCAGTTCCCTTCAAATTCCTTGCCTTCAGATGAAAGCTATGGAGGCTTCTTTCCAGTCCATCGTCGAGCATGCTTCTTTGGTTGAGGGCGCTAAGGCTCGTGCATTTGGAAGTGGTGATGACAAGAGACCGCGTCAAACTGGGAGTTATGGTAGTTCTAGTTCGAGGGGTGCCGGTCAGTCTTCTAGGCTGTATCAGCCATATTTCGGCTGTCCTGTGCATTCAGCTTTGCAGGTTTCCTCCAGTGAGCCACCCAGACAGAGAGCTCTTGAGAGTTCATTTTCTCGGCCGGTAGACAAGGTTATTTTATCTGGGTCATCAGCTTCAGTTTATTAGCCTACGACAATTCTGACCTATTATTCTTGTGGAGAGTTGGGGCATGTTTCTAGGAGATGTCCCCGATTCAGGCAGGATTATCAGCCACCGAGGACTCCGACATCATCTAGCGGTGCTTCTCAGAGAGGCGGTGCTCAGTCAGGCCGTGGTGGTTCTCAGGGTTCTAGAGGTTGATCTTAGGCAGTTAGAGGAAGGTCCCAGAGTGCGATAAGGGTATCTCAGACTGAACGTGGTGAGGCCCATTGTTACACGTTTCCGGGTAGGCTCGAGGCAGAGGCCTCAGATGTTGTGATTTCAGGTGCCAATTCTGTCTGTCACAGAGCTGTATCTGTGTTATTTGATCCTGGATCCACTTATTCCTATGTGTCTGCATATCATGCCATCGGTTGGGATTTGCATTGTGATACCATAGATATGTTTGTTCATGTGTCCACTCTGATTGGAGATTCTGTTGTCGTGGATCGAGTTTATCGATCATGTTTGGTTACTTTTATGGGGTATGACACTTAGTAAGTTTGATGATTCTTGACATGGTGGATTTTGACATTACCTTAGGTATGACCTGACTTTCTCCTTATCACGCGATCTTGGACTGTCACGTCAAGACAGTCACCTTAACCATGCCTGGAATTCCTGCATTAGTGGAATGGTACTCCTAGTTCCGCTCCGAAGGAGATCGTTTCCTTTCTTCAGGCAAAGAATTTAGTTAATAAGGGGTGTTTAGCTTATCTAGATCATATGCGAGACACGAAGGTTGTATCTCCACCCTTTAAGCCCATCCCTATTGTGAGCGAGTTTGCAGAGGTATTCCTGTCTGATCTGCCGGGTATACCACCCATTCGCGACATTGACTTCTGTATCGATTTGGATCTGGGCACTCGCCTTATTACTATTCCACCATGTCGGATGGCACCTGTGAAGCTAAGAGAGCTTAAGGAGAAATTGCAAGATTTGTTAAGCAAGGGGTTCATTAGATCGAGTGTCTCCCCTTAGGGTGCTCCTGTGTTATTTATTAAGAAGAAAGATGGAACCATGAGGATGTTCATTGATTATCGCCAGTTGAACAAGGTTACTATTCGGAACAAGTGTCCTATGCCTCGTATTGATGACTTATTTGACCAGTTTCAAGGTGATTCAGTGTTTTCGAAGATAGACTTGCGTTCAGGCTACTACCAGTTGAGGATCAGGGCTGAAGATATTCTGAAGACAACCTTTCGGATGAGATATGAACACTATGAGTTTCTGGTGATGTCTTTTGGGCTTAACAATGCCTCGGCTGCATTTATGACTTTGATGAATGGCATCTTTAGGCCATTCCTTGACTCCTTCGTGATTGTGTTTATTGATGATATCTTGGTGTATTCCAAGCGTAGAAAGGAGCATGAGAGCCATCTTCGTACTATTCTTATGTTGTTGAAGAAGCATAGCTTATTTGCTAAGTTTTTGAAGTGTGAGTTTTGGCTGGAGTCTGTGGCATTCTTGGGCCATATTGTGTCTAAGGATGGAATTATGGTTGACCCATAGAAGATTGAGGCTGTGAGGGGTTAGGCAAGGCCCACTACTATTATCGAGGTTCGTAGTTTTGTGGGTTTTTCCAGCTATTACTATCGCTTTGTGAAAGGTTTTGCTGCTATTGCTTTAACTTTGACCAGATTGACTCAGAAAGATGTTCCCTTCCGGTGGTTAGATGATTTTGAGGAGAGTTTTCAAAAGCTCAAGCTTCTTTTGACTTCAGCCCCGATATTAGCATTACCCGTGAAGGGTACGGATTTCACAGTATATTGTGATACCTCTCGTATGGGTTTGGGTGTTTTGTTGATGCAGGAGGGTAGAGTGATAGCTTATTCCTTCCATCAGTTGAAGATTCATGTGAAGAATTACCCTACCCCTGATTTGGAGTTGTTGGCCGTGGTCTTTGCTTTGAAGATTTGGAGGCACTATTTGTACGGTGTCCATTGTGAGGTTTTCACTGATCACCGTAGTTTTCAGTATGTGTTTACCCAAATAGATCTTAATCCAGGCAGCGCCGATGGATGGAGCTCCTGAAGGACTATGACATCTCTATTCTTTATCATCCCGAGAAAGCCAATGTTATGGCTGATACCTTGAGTCGCAAGGCAGTGAGTATGGGGAGTTTAGCTCGTTTGATTGTTTTCGAGCGTCCGTTTGCCATGGAGGTTCAGACTCTGGCCAACAGTTTTGTTCGTCTTGATATTTCGATTCCAGGAAGGGTTTTGGCTTGTGTAGAGGTGAGGTAATCTTTATTGGATCAGATCCATACTCATTAGTTTGAGGATGCTTAGTTGAGCAAGATTTGAGATAGAGTTTTAAGGGGTGAGGCCAAGGAGGCCATGATTGATTCTGGGGGCATCTTGAGGATTAAGGGACGTGTATGCGTTCCTCGTGTTGGTGATTTGATTCAATTGATCTTGTCTGAGGCTCATAGTTCTTGATATTCCATTCATCCGGGGGTGACTAAGATGTATCGTCATTTAAGGTAGCACTATTAGTAGCGTCGGATGAAGAGGGATATAGCTGATTTCGTAGCTAAGTGTGAAAAATTTCAGCAGGTAAAGTATGAGGACTAGCGACCCGGCTGTGTACTTCAGAAGATACCCATTCCCGAGTGGAAATGGGGGAGGATTGCCATGTATTTTGTTGTGGGTCTTCCGAAGACCCTGGGTAAGTGTGATTCTATTTGGGTGATAGTTGATCGGCTGACTATGTCCGCTCACTTTGTTCTAATTTAGGTTTCTTATACCACGAAGAAGTTAGCCAAGTTATACATTTGGGATATTATGAGGTTGCGTGGGGTTCTTATTTTTGTCGTATATGATCGGGGTACTATCTTCGCTTCTCGATTATAGAGGGCTTTGCATGAGGAGTTGGTTACCAGATTGGATCTCAGTACAACCTTTCACTCCCCAGACTAATGGCCAATCTGAGCGAACTATTCAAATGCTTGAGGACATGTTGAGAGCTTGTGTTATTGATTTTGGTGGTCATTGGGATCAGCACTTACCATTGGCAGAGTTTGCGTACAACAACATTTATCATTCGAGTATTGGCATGGCGCCTTTTGAGGCTTTATATAGTAGGAGGTGTAGATCTCCGATTGGCTAGTTTGATGGGTTATAGGTTTGACCTTGGGGTACAGATTTGTTAAGAGAGTCTCTTGATAGAGTGAGAGTTATTCAGGCCAAGCTTTTAGTAGTTTAGAGACTACAAAAGATGTATGCAAACCGAAAGGTCCGAGATTTAGAGTTTGCGGTTGGAGACAAGGTTCTATTGAAGGTTTCACCTATGAAGGGTGTTTTGAGGTTTGGTAAGAGGGGCAAGTTGAGCCCCAGGTACATTGGCCCATTTAAGATTGTTGACCGTGTGGGCGATGTTTCTTATGAGTTAGCCTTGCCGCTAGGCTTGGCGGGAGTTCATCAGATTTTTCATGTTTCTATGCTGAAGAAGGACCACACAAACGGTACTTACATTGTTCGTTGGGATACTATATTACTTGATGAGAATTTAACCTATGAGGAGGAGCCTATTGCGATCTTGGATAGACAGGTTCGGAAGTTGAGGTCAAAGGAGATTGCTTCTGTGAAGGCGTGATGGAAGCATCGTCCTGTTGAGGAGGCTACTTTGGAGACTGAGTCTGACATGTGTAGCCGATATCCCCAGTTTTTCACTGATTCAGGCACTTCCCCGTTCTTGTCTCTTCTTCGCTCGAGGACGAGCGATGGTTTAATTGGTATTTGATGTAATGAGCCATTTGGTTGTTATAGTCTTTCCGGCACTTTCACCCCTTTTCGAACTTGGTTAGCTCATGTTTGACCTGAGGGGACCGTTGACATGATTCTCGAGGTGTCTGGATTTGATTCGAGCGACTTTTTGTAAAATTTGGGTTTAAAGCGAAAAGAATTGACTCAAAGTTGACTTTTGGGTAAACAGAAATTTTTCAAAAATTCGTCGATTTCGAGAGGTCTAGATGGTCATTTAGAACTTGTAAGTATATCTGATTCGGTTCCCAATGCACTCGGATGCATTTTGGGACTTGGGTTGAGAAGTTGGAATTGAGGTATCGGGGGTTGATTCGATCAACGAGGCCTCCGTAGGGAATTCTGAGGCTACGAGCGCGTTCGTAGCATGTTTTTATGTGTGTCTGTGTATGTGGTTTGTGAGCAGATAGCCTCGGGAATTAGTCAGAAATTCGAGTGGAAGTGTGAAACTTGGGAAAGTGTTTGGTGTCTAGTGTCCACTTTGGCGGCACCAGCACCGCGGCAGCGGTACCGCTGAAGCGGTCACCTTATAACTGAAGAGGTCTGTGCCAATTGGGAATGATCGCTGCAGCGGTCATGGGACCGCTGGGGCGGCACCGCTGAAGCGGTAATGGTGTCGCAGAAGCAGGTGACGGGCAGTTAGTTCATTAAATGAAGTGTTAAAAGCCCTTAGTCTATCATTTATTACCATTCCGAAATTTGAGCTCTTGGGAACTATTCTAGAGGATTCTTGGAGAAGATTCTTGGTGGAAGTCCTCCTAACCTTCTTGCTAATTCATTATCCCTAATCATCTTAGAATTTCTCTTTCCTTGTTAGTTCCTTAGTAAAGGAAGATAAAAAGTGGATTTAATGGATATTCTATCTAGGCTTTTTAATGATGAAATTGATTGGGTTTATGCTAGATTATGATGTATCTGAGGTTGTTAATCATATATCTCCCATTATTAGTGTTGAATTCTTGAATCTAAGAGTTAGGGTTTATACCCAAAACTGAGGGTTTTGCTTGAATTTCAAAATTGGGTGAATGCTTGAGTTAATTTAGCAATTAGTTGATGGGTTTTGATCACCTTGTGTTTAATTTGATATTTTACCCTCGAATTTCCTGTTTTGACATTGTGGGCCCCGTTTCCCTAAATTCTAGGGTTGAATTTTGACCTAATTTGAATAATAGCAATATAGGTATCGATCTTCATGATTTCTAATCTAGATTTTGAATATGCCTAGACTTTCTTGATCTTGAGGCTCAGCGGAAGGGGAAAGCTAAGGAGTGATTGTTGGTGTTTTGCTGTTCGGCCATCCAGGTAGGTTATGGCTTACCCTTGATAAGACTTCGTGTAGCGAAGCATGTATTTAGATTATATTGTCGGAGAAAGCTTGTAAACCTTCGGGTATGAAGTAGGGTTTGATATTGTCTTAGGTTGGGCCCTATTGTTTGATTGATGTTGGTCACCCTGTTGTGTTGTGATTTGATTTGTTCTATTATTGTAGGCTCGATGCCGCGTAGTAATAGTAGATATTGGAGACTATAGATCTATTTTGTCCATGATATTTTGGTACCTCACTTGTTGACGTGGTTACGAGCATAGTATTCTATATGACTTGTGTATTCTTTCATGATATGGTTGGCATACCCATGCTTGGTACTTGTGATATTGATCTGATTATTGTTGTTGATTCATACATCGCACGCATTCTCACCTCTCATGATATTTTGTTAATACTTGATGATACACTGTGATGAGCTAAGCTCAGTTTGCATGAGAGTGATGTAAGAAGTCCGATATCTGATGATTGTCTCGGAATCGTAGATTGTGTACGAGTGATGTGAGAAGTTCGATATACGATGGTTGTCCCAGAATCATGGATTGTGTGGAGTGATATGAGAGTCCTATGTCCGATGGTTGTCCAGGAAACGTGGGTTGAGTGAGTACATAGACTTCCTGGGTTCCTCATGGGTTGTGCTACTGGGACGTCGATACTTCCGTTCGGAGTACATGTGTACACAGCATTGCATTATGGCTTATATTGTGATGATCTGGTGTTTTACTTGTGATGTTGGTTTCAGATTTGATATGTTGAGACTTCGCACACTTGGGTTTAGATGCTTCTACCTAGGTGATGACGTGTACTTGGTTCCGATTATGTTTGACTTATACTTGTTGATTTATCTGCCTATCTTGCTTTATTGTCTGAATTATATTAGCTATACTTAGTCGGCCGATGATACCTACCAGTACTGTGATTTGTACTGACATGCACTTGCTGAATTCTTTTATGAATGCAGAGTTGTAGGTTAGATCAGCTTCCTTCTCCCGTGGTTGATAGTCACTATCAGTACAGCTTTGAGTTTCCAGGGTGAGCACGAGACGTTCGCTGTGTTGAAGACTCCTCTTATTTATGTCTTACTTTTCCATTCTGAGATATATATAGATATGATGTATTATTATCTTTCCAGACTTGTATATTTTTAGCTAGATCCTCTTGTATGAATTAGACCAGACCCTGGGTGTATTTCTTTATTTCTGCACTTACTCTATATTATTACCGTCAGACTTACGTGATTATTTCTCTTTCGCTTGATTGATCTTTTTATTTACGTCTTTATTATCATTGGGTTGAGGGTTCACTTATTGAGGTGGGAAAGGTAAGTGCCCGCACGACTTAGCTAACTTGGGTCATGACAAATCCGTGAAGTATCACAATATATAGTAAAACCATGTCTCTCCACAGGTAAGGTCAAAATCAAAGCCATAGTCAACAAAGTCTTAAGCCTTTGAAAGCTCACCTCACATTCGTCTGAACATTAAAAGGCCACATTCTTCTGAGTCAATTTAGTCAAAAGGGATGCTATGGACGAAAACCCCTCTATGAAATGCTGATAGTAACTAGCGAGGCTAATCAAACTCCAAATCAAGATGACCAAAGTAGGTCTAACCCAATCACGAGCCACCTCAATCTTCTTAGGATCCCCCATAATACCATACTTGGACACTATATGTCCCAAAAACGCCATTGAACTATGCCAAAATTCACACTTCAAAAATTTGGTATAAAGTCACTTTTCTTTCAAAATCCCAAGCACAATCCTTAAATACTGCTCATGATCCTCATGATCCTCTCTACTAGATAGTATATCAAGATGTCCATAACGGGTCTTTAAAGCTGTCTTAGGGATATCCTCCACACTAATCTTCAACTGATGATAACCGGATCTCAAGTCTAAAGAAAATCGAGCACCCTGAAGCTGATCAAATAAGTCATCAATGCGAGGGTTGGGATACTTGTTCTTGATTGTAACCTTGTTAAACTATCGATAATCAATACACATATGCATAGTCCCATCCCTCTTCTTCACAAATAGTACAGGAGCACCCTAAGGGGAAACACTCAGTCTAATGAACCGCTTACTCAACAAATTGCTCCTTCAACTCCTTCAACTAAGCTGGTGCCATCCGATATGGCAGAATAGAAATGGGCTTAGTAGTCGATTTTATGTGCAGAAATCAATATCCTGATTGGGTTGGACACCCTACAGATCTGTCGAAAACACCTTAGAGAACTCAATCACTATTGGTACTGACTCAAGTAGAGGTGTATAGACACTCGTATTCTGAACATAGGCTAAATAAGCCAAAAATTGCTTCTCAACCATTTGTTGAGCTCTAAGAAAAGGTATAACCCTCTTTGGTGCGTGACTCCAACCTAGGAACTCCTTGCATGACAAACGTAATTGTCTTGGCATGATAGTCCAAGATCTCATGATAAAAGGACAATCAATTTAGGCCTAAAATAACATTGAAATCTCCATATCTAAATCATCAAATCATCCCAAGTATCATATCCCATCAACGTAACCACAAAGAATCGATACATTCGATCCACCACCACGCAATAACCAACAGCATTAGAAACACTAATAGGGTATCAAGTGAATCATATAACATAACCAAAACCAAAGCAAAATAAGTAGACACATAAGAGTATGTGGAGTCCGGATCAAATAATGTCGTAGACGACCAATGACAAACTAAAATAGTACCAGTAATAACTGCATCAGACCCTCTATCTCTGGCCTGCCTGGAAATTCATATCATTGAGCATGTACACCCTCGGAATGAGAACCTCCAAGGCCACCACCACGGCCTAACTCCGCCACCACGGCCTAACTAAGTACCACTTCTGCCAGAATGTGAACCACCTCATCCACTCTGTGCTCTGCTTTTAGCTGGCTGTGATGCCCCCTAGGTAAAGAACCTTGGGAACACGAGTGTGGTAACTCTGCATAATTTTAGGGTAATCTCTTATGAAATAACCTATATCACAGCACTCATAACATCCCCGACATGCTATAGTATGCTAAAAAGAGCTAAAATAATCTGAATGACCACCTTGACCTATGGGCCCGGAAGTAGAACCCTAGGAATCTAGTCCTGAACCATGCCTATGCGCACCATGACCTGAAGATCAACCTGCCGAACTCTGAATTGCTGCCTGAAATGGTCTGCTAAAATTGGGCCATAACCTCTCTCATGGCAGCCCCTACCTCCCGATGAGGTACTGCCATAACTGCCAGAACTGCACGATTCTTTCCTGCTGTCTCTTAAAACTTCTGATGCCTAATTGTCTCAACCTCCCTAGTGGCATCCACCACTTTCTGAGAAGTACCTCCTGAAGCTGCTACCTATGCCTCGACAACACGAAGGGAATAAGTCATCCCCCTAACAAATATCTGAATCTTCTTAGTCTCATCAGGCAGAATCGTTAACGCATGACATGACAAGGCATGAAACCTCATCTCATACTCCGTCACAGATATCCCATTCTGGTCTAATTTATCAAACTACTCCCGCCTGTCTCCCTCACACTACAGGGGACAAACTTCTCCAAAAACAGTCGAGTAAACTCAACCCAAGTAAGTGGTGAGGTGACCTAGCTAGCCTATCTCAACAATAACCCTGCACCATTGCTTGGAAGGACCGATCATCTGAAAAATTATAACATCAACATTGTTAGACTCAACCAACCCTAGATTGTGTAGCCTCTCATGACAACTAAACAAGTACTTATAAGCATCATCATCGGGATGTCCATCATATTTTGGTGGCTTCATCTTCTCAAACCTATCGTACCTCTTCTACTCTTCTGCGGTCATAGTGGGATGAACAACTAGTCGAATAACAGTACCCGAAACTGCCAAACCCGAAAACTGAAGAGCCACAACAATAGCTGGTTGTGCCCTGGGGTCCAAACCCTGTAGCAACCAATATATCGGGAGACTGAGCTCCAATTCATGTCCAGGAACCCTCTGGAGTAGCTGGTAGTATGCCCGCCTAGGCCACACCCTCAATGAAGCTTAAAATACACACCAAAGCATCCTAAAGCACAGGAGTAGCAATGAATCTAGCAGGTACCTAGGCGGTTCCAACCTGGTCCGCTTGAACCGGCTCCTCCTCCGAAACATTCTCTAGGTCTAAGATACATCCCTAGCATGGGCCTGAGCAGCAGCTGGTGCTCGACCACTGGCTGGTGTAGCAACACAGGCTCTAGCCTTGCCTCGCCCCCCACTTCTAGGAGCAATAGTCCTGGCAATGGGTACGGGTGTAGTTACGGGCTCCTGGTCTCCAACTGCAGCCAATAATGTCCTCACCATCTGTGAAAGAGTGAAACAAAAAAAAAAAACTCTTCGAATCCATTACAACCAAGTATACATGATAAGGAATGAAAGGTTAGAGTTTTCCTAAATGTCCTATAGCCTTTCAAAGATACGTACAGATCTCATCGTACGGATCCACAAGACTCTACTCGACATTGTTCTTGTACTTGTGAGACCGGTAAACCTAAAACTCTAATACCAATTTGTGACAACCCAATTTCCAAAGCCTTGAAGGCACCTACACCCCTTCCCCCACCCCCGGTAGGTGAGCTATCCACAAAATAAAAGAACACAATATATAGTTGAAGCATATGGAAGAATTGTGAATTCAAAAACCGAAGCAAGTATATATGGGGAAATAACATGTATATCGGCACTCCAGTCAAACTCCAACAACTCATTAATGCTCATCATGTTTAGAAACATCTCTTCCTCGATGGGAATGTTATTGACATTAGATCTTTCAATAGTTTGTACCCCAACAGATATGGTAGCAAACTTTTGAATCAAAGAGGTGATAATCTATTTTAAGATTTAGATATATTTTGCTCGCGCTGGTGGTAAGTGAACAGAGAATACACAAATAAACTTTAAGATACCTTGAAAATGTTAGTAGAAAAATACAATAGCAATGATCATTAAAGCTAAAACAATCACTGCAGAATTCTTTAATTGTTGTAGAAGTTACTATGACAATGTACAAGAACGATTTGGCCCTTACATTGTCATAGTAACTTCTACAACTTTCTAGTATGGTGTGAAAGAAACGTTTAAAGATTACTTTAAACAACAGATTGCTTTATCTAATAAATCATAAGCGTAAAACTCTAGTTCTTCTTAAATTCGTTTAATGAGTTTTTGGCTTCACCACTATCTCTTTTTCATATACAAAATAATCCATCTGGTGATGACACAAGATCTTTCTCTCCTTAATTAAAGGTTTCAAAATTCGAATTTTGAAATGAAGATATTTTTTAAATTGGCATAACACGCACATACTTGACGCGAACCCAAATTAGTTGATTAATAGCTTTTGTTTGATTCCACCCCTCCCTATTGTCTTCATTTCTGTGCTTTAATTTCTTTCTTTCTTTCTAAACTATTGTATGTCATATAAAATTATGCTCGATGTCAACCCGTTGATGTTGTTTCGTAAGATGAATATGCTAAGACACATTTAGGATCAGTTGTGGATCCAGTCACTAAAGGAGTTAAAAAAATAAAAATGTATTGTTTGGGAGTTGAACTTGCAACGTCAGGTAAAATTTGAAGTCCCTTAACCACTGAACCAACCTCTAGTCTTGTATTCAAAGGATTCAAAATCTATATATGTACATAAAATCAGTGGCAGAGTCAGGATTTATGCCAAGGGGGTTCAAAAATATAAAGAAGCCATAAATGATGAAGCTAAGGGGGTTCAACGTCTACTATATATACATCAAAAATAATTTTCACCTTGTATATACAGTGCAATTTTTCGTCGAAGGGGGTTCGGAACCCCCTGGGCTCTTACTAGGTCCGCCACTGCATAAAATATATAAAAAATTACCTTAACTATACTGCATAATTTTTTGCCGAAGGGGCTCGGGTGAACACCCTCACCCCATCCTAGATCCGCCTTCTTTAGGCTATATGAGAGGTTCCAAAAAAGCATCAACTAACACACAGAATGTATTGTGGATGCTCTATAATTTGACTATACGATTGTATATGTCAACTTACATGAAATTAAGTTATTTTAAAACTTAAAATATTATTGCGTTTTATGTAATATGACAAGAAATGCTTAAAAAGTTATTTTTTTTTAAAGAAATATTAATAATAAAGTAGGTAAAGATAACGACAGCTTAAATTTCACTTACAAAAGTTAATAAAAGTTGAGAAATGATTCGTTGTTGCTAATAAAAAAATGAAACAATATTACAATTCACTCCTCCTTTTTAATAATTTCTATATTTCTTTGTTTTTCTCTACTCTTCCATTTAGGGTGTGTTCGGTATGGAGGAAAAATGTTTTCCTAGAAAATAAGTGAATTTCCACTTATTTTCTCATGTTCGTTTGGGTAGTGGAAAATAAGTGAATTTCTTACTTATTTTTCTCATGCTCGTTTGGTTGATAGAAAATGTTTTCCAGATAATACTCATCCAAGCCTCACCAACTCCAACCCAACCATACCCCCCACCCGACCCACACCCCACTCGCACCCACCCACCCCTACGCCCCCACCCTCCATTTTTTGTTTGATTTTTTTTTTGTATTTTGCACCCCAACCACTCCCGTTACCCATACACCCCCCTGCACCCACCCCTACCCCCACAATAATTTTTTTGAAGTTTTTAATTTTTTTCTGAATTTTCTACACGATCACATCCCCCATCACCCCTTGCATGGAACCCATACCACACCAACACCCCCCCCCCCCCCCCCCCAACCCCAACATTTTTGTTTGAAGTTTTTTATTGTCTTTTGCGGGTTTCTACACTCCCATACACACCCACGCCCCTGCCCCCCCAATACTCCATCACCTTCTCCAAAAGTTTTAATTTTTAACCACGCAAACATTCAATTTTTATAATTGTCAACTTTGTTTCAATTTTTTTTTGGAGGGGTGGGGTGGGTGCAAAAAACCAAAACAAATGTCAAAACTTAAATTGGGAGGGGGGATGGGGTAGGGTGCGGCGTGGGGTGGGGTTGGGGGGTGCAAAAAACCAAAAACAAAAATGTCAAAACCTTTTTTTTTTTCAAAAATATTAGTTTTTTTTTGGGGGGTGGGGGGTGAGGGGGTAAGGGTGCAGGGGTGGGGGAGGCGTAGGGTGCGGGGTGGGGTGGGGTGCAAAAAAAATGACTTTTTTTTCAAAAAAAATAATTTTTTTGTGGGGGGGAGGGGTAGGGTGCGGGCTTTGGGTAGGGGGGTGCAAAAAACCAAAAATAATGTCAAAACTTTTTTTTCCAAAAAAAAATTATTTTTGGGCGGGGGGGAGGGGTGGTGGGTGGGGGTGGGGGTGGGGGTGGGTTGGGTGGGGGTTGGGACTGGTTGGGGTTTGGTGGGTGGGGTTGGGGTTGGGGTTGGGTTGGGTGGTGGTAGGGTGGTTGGTGGAATGAACTTGTGAGCTTGTCTTTCCTACTTTTATTAGGGAAGTCTTTTCCCCAATTTTGAGGAAAATGTTTTCCAAAAGAAAATGTTTTCCTCCATACCGAACACACCCTTATAGTCAACTTTTAAATATAATCCGAGTTCAAAATAAAGAAATATCCAATTTCAAAAGATCGCAATCCACAAAATAAACAGATAAGTAAGTTATTCAATTTCCATGTTTGGCCAGTATTCCATAATTTATATTCCACCATAAAAAATATGAGTAATAAATTAATAGTATTTCAAATTCATATAATCTTAAAAAAAAGAAGCAAATTCTTCATATACCAATTTCTCTCCCACTTCTTCATGTCTCTTCTCAGTATTCTGATTTGAATCAATCCAACATATTACTATGATTTATTGAACTGTAGTGATCTTTTCACTTAATTTGATCGCAAAAGGCTGCGAATTTCAGTTAAAATCAAAATATCCGTGAAAATTATCGCCTGAAAAATTCTAAAGCAGAGCATTTTTAGTGATTCATGGGAGTTAACGGTGTATGGGAGACAACAACTATTGAGGTCGGCGCCGATAGCGACAGTGAAGAAAAATTATTTTATTCATAAACTCAATGATCCTCTGGATGCTCTCTAGAATCTCCATAATATCTATATTTTTGTCTACTATACGAAAATAGCTAGATTCACTCTTAATTATAATAATGATAATAATAATAATAATAATAATAATAATAATAATACAAAATCTACT
Organism: Lycium barbarum; assembly: GCF_019175385.1. NCBI lineage: Eukaryota > Viridiplantae > Streptophyta > Magnoliopsida > Solanales > Solanaceae > Lycium > Lycium barbarum. The sequence continues at coordinate 13,750,122 of NC_083348.1, read as the reverse complement.
TTATTTGAAAACAGGAAAATATATTCTTATACAATTAAGACTATAAAGTTTATTTGTACCTGAATTAAAATATCAAATCATTACCAAAATTTTGATTTCCTTTGCCTCTGAATTATTATTTCCAACAGATAGTGATGACGAAAGAGGAGGAGAAGCGAAGAGGACACAAAAGAATACGAGAAGGACAATTGCGGAGTTCCTGATGGTATGTTGTTGTTGTTGCCCCTGCATGGTGCTGCACATCCTTCACCTGGCTCTGTACAAAGTTCCGGCAGGGCCATGTCGGAAAGCATGGAGGTTTAAGAAGAATTTGAAGAAGAAAAACAACAAAAACATCCACTACGAGAAAAAAGATATTTGGCAACAAAATATTTTTGATTGTTATATATTGATTATTGTTGCAAAAAGTACTTTTGGCAACCAAAAAAATTTATCGTATAAACTTTTCCCAACGGCTGTTATTGCAACAGCGCGCAACAACTTTTTTTTTTTTGTTGCCAAAAGTTCTTTTTGCAACAATAATCAATACTATGGCAACAAAAAAGTTCATTTGCCAACAATAAAACTAAGTTGTTGTCAAATATTAAATTTTTTGTTGCAATTTCTATACTTTCTTGTAGTGATCAACTATTCTCCCGGTTTTTACTACACCAACGATGATAAGGATTGTTCCAATGGCGGCGCAACGAAGACGTCATAGGCGATGATAATTATGACGGAGTATCAAATGGAACAACTAAATTTGAAATGGAGATGTGGGACCAATTTCACGGTCGAGCTCGATTTGGAAGGAGCTCATCTCAACGGGAAGAAGAAGAACAACAACAACAACATTAATGATCCAGGGGCGGCTTAACAAAATTGGTGGCCTAAAGCTAAATTTTTTGGATTATCTTGTTTTTATATTTGGGCAGACGTCTGTTGAATGTCACAAAATCAGGACGGAGTGTGATGACCCGCCACGTGATCATGCCACCTAGGCTCGACGTGGAACTATTTTTGCCATGTAGGAAGCTTATGTAGATACTTACATGGAAAGGAAGCTAGCTTATGTGAGAAGGTTCTAGAGAAATATGGAGATTTCTCATGGAAGACTTTAGAACCTTCTGGAATTGCATGGAAAGTCCTTGGAATAATCTAGTTGTGTAGAGATTTCTAGAATAGGGGCTTATTTGTAAACATGTAGGGACTTATATAATAATAATTTTTTACATACTAGTCCCTAGGTGAGTAGTATAAATAGGAGGGTCATTCATTTGTAAACCATCAAGCAAAAATCAAACAAGTCTTCTATAATAAAAAGCTTCCTTCTAGCAAATTTCTCTTGTCTTTCTCAATTACTATTCCCTTAGCGATCTTGAGTGTAGTAATCTAGGCTGACTTCGCATAGCAAGATCGTGAGCAAGTTGTGCAAGAACGTGAGCGAGTTGTCAAGTGCCGCACGCACTCTTAGTTGAAGACTAAGGACGTGACAACGTGGTATCAGAGCGAAGGTTACGACTAAGGGAATGGCAAACAACGGAGAAATAAACACTACTAAAACCCAAGATAACGTCATCTAGGACGCTGCTGGCAAGAAGGGCCATAACAAAAAGAGGAATGTTGCCAACAAGAGCCAGGAGGTGCTGCTAGAGGTTGTGCCAAATAAAGGGCTTACCTCCCAAGAACCATCTACCACTGAGGCGAGCGAGGATGACGTGGAGGTCCTGTCCGAGGACGTCTCGCTCGGTAAAGAATGGATTATGAAGGTTAATGTGGGGATGGACGCCATCGACATATTTGGCTCATGCACTGGTAGACACTGGGGCGACTCATAATTTGTGACCGAGGCCGCAGCGGAGAGACTAGAGTTGAAGCTCGCTCCAATTAACGCACTTGTCAAGACCGTGAATGCTAAGCCAGAAAATACTCGTGGTGTAGACGATGGAGTTGGTGTCAAATTGGGAGATTGGAAAGGTACGACAAACTTTACCGCCACTACTATGGATATCTTTGACATTGTTTTGGGGCAAGAATTCTTTACATGTTGCCACGCGATGATCGATCCGTACCTCCAACGTCTCTTGGTCATTGAGCGAGAAGGCGCTTGCATGGTGCCTACAGTCACGACCCAGCCCCGTGGGCCACGACTGGTGCCCTATTTGGACACCCAAACAGACTTACGTACCAGATCTACATATCAAAATTCGTTCAAACTTAACATACATCGTTTTAAGCAAATACTGAAAACAATATTATCTTAAGCTGTCGCCCGTATAGAAACATCATATCCAAATCCAGTAGATTGGCGGAATACACATCGCCAGATATATATACACATATACAGACAAATGGGCCGTTTTGGCCATAATAGTAAACGGGGCCGCATTAAGACGCAAATCATAATCACAAACGAACAAACATGACCCATGACCCACATATATAACTATAGGCCACTACAAATCATGACAGAAACATATGACGGGACAAGGCCCCGCCGTACCCCAGATAGTCATACATATATACAGAGTCATATACCACGAAAGATCTTTACCAAAAGTAAGGGTTCCGAGTCAATGGAGCACTCCAAGTAGCAGAATGTATCCTACGCTGGCGGGTCACCAGAACAAACGTCTGTACCTGCGGGCATGAAATGCAGCCCCTGAAGAAAGGGGGTCAGTACGAAATATGTACTGAGTATGTAAAGCATGAGGTACAGTAATCCAAATCAAAACTGAAATAAAGAGTATGGAAAGCGGTTACAGAACCAGTATATCAAACCTGTTTTAAAACATAAGTAATGCAAATAGAAATCATGCATAAGGCTCAGGAACGTGGTCGCCACTCCGACACTGGCGCCACAACACATCATACTCCAGAACGTTTCAAATCTCCGTACAATCCCCGAACATATCGTATCATCATATCACATCACAATATCAGAACATATCATATGTCATATCACATCATAACGCCGTATATAAGTGGAACCCGACCCTATGGAGAGGCCTCGGGAACCGTAACACATCATACTCCCGAATATAACATAGTGCGCACGATCACAAAACCGGCCCGGGAACCGGCGAACGATGTCATAGTAGTAGGCACGAGCGGAGTAGTGCAGAAACCATATGCATATAAATAAATAAGTTAATTTCAAAACTCGATGAACAAATATATGTACGACATCCGAAGGCTCGGAAATCAGTTTCGGATCAATCGGAGTTAGTATACGAAAGTTATAAATTTTTGAAGTACGGGACTTTCTAAAAGCATTTCAGAAGCTCTTTTCGGAATTTCAAGTGACATTCATATTAGGGAAATTTCAACCATTTCTATGGAGCAAATCAAATGGAGCCTTAAGATCATATGTATGTATCAAAATATATGTATCTAAAACTTTATCCATATCAAATCTTTTTCGAACATCATTCGGAAGTATACCAACTAGAATTTTTCGAACCGAAAATATTTCATAAGTCATACTTGGAAATTTAAGTATCATTCATATTAGAGGACTTTCGAACATCATTATGGATCACATATTCATATCAGGAGACTTGCGGATAACATTCTGGATCAAATCAAAGGGGGACTTTAAAACCATATTTTCATATCGAAATGTTCATCAAAGGCTTTAACCTTCTCGTTTTTCTTTCGAACAACCTTCGGGACATTACAAATAGAATCTTTGAACATCATAGAATATGTATCCCGCCATATGGAATAGCCTATGGAGGTCAAAGATGTTATCCAACCTAGTGGCTCTAAGAATAGGATTTTTCTTTGGAGCATACATATATGTCATTCATTTATTTCATAAAGGTCATGCCAAAAAGGAAGAATGGTAAGCTTCACATACCTCGATCGCTCACTACCAAATCTCGATCACTCGCCAAACAAATCCCGACTCAAGTCTCGGGCTCTCCAATATCTACAATAATATTATCAATTTCCAAAAATTAGCTACAAGTACTTAGAATTTTAATTCTAATTAGTATTTGTCTAACGAAATTTCGGCAGCACCTCCCCTGTAAATTCAACATCCCCGAGAATTAAACTCGGCCAAATTCATCAACAACCATACCAACAATACCAACAACCAAACCAATAACATCAAAAACCAATCTAAATGCATTCCAACACTAGTAACCTTCCTTTCAACATAATTCATCGACATTCAATTCAACTATGAATTTTTCAAGCCAATATCGACACTTACACGTTCATTACCAATTCAAGATCATTCAAAAGCATTTCAAGGCATTTCATACCATTCTACAAAATATACAAAAATTCCATTCTCACAATTACATAATCTATAATAACATCACATACTTTCCGACAACAACTTACAAATTTTTCATGCCAACTAGAACTAGAATTCTTCCATTTGCATTAAAAGGCCATTACAACACAATTAACATAATAAATAAAATTTGATCATTCCTCTCCATCAATACCCATTTTCGGCCACACACCCACATACCGATAACACAAAATTCTCATACTTTACATTTACTTCCATATACTACAATATATATATATATATATATATATATATATATATATATATATAAAATTCTTCCAAGATAAAAAGAGTAGAATTCTTACCTTTTTCAAAAATTTCCACTTGATAAAAAAAGTACTTTCTTGCCTCCAAATTTGTATCACATTGAAGAGGGTTTCCAACTTAATAGGAATTCAAAAGAGATGAGTTTGAACCATATATTTGAGCTCCACAATTTTTTTTTTGAAGTGGCCGAATGACCTTTGTTCTTGCTCTTTCTCTCTCTTGTTCTTGAAAGTTCTATTGTGTTGAAGAAAAAATGACCCCTTCTATTTATTTTTAATTGGTCTTTCTTGATAATGGGCTTGGGCCTTTTTCCCATAGCCATGGCCGGCCACCCCTTTTAATTTGGGCCTCTTGTTTTTTTTTTCACTAGCCCAATTCATTTAGGGGCTTATTTTGTAATTCCCGAAACTAATTTCCAAAATTCCAATTTTTGCCCTTAGCCTTCCTCGATATTTCCATATCAACATTTCATGGACAAAACACATATTTTAAATAGAGATCAAATTATGGCTTTATTTCTTACAAGTCGAATTCATTTCGAATTTTTCCGAACATGCAAAAATGCGGGATATAACATTCTCCCCCCCCCCCCCCCTTTAGAACATTCATCCTCGAATGTTAAATTAGCCTTATAGGTCTTATAAACATTTTGGGGGAGGTTCTTTATATGGGCAGCACATATAAATCATTCATTAATCAACATACCAAATACAGAATTTAGATTACCTGAAGGCATAGGAAACAGGTGAGGGTACTTCTTCTTCATCTCGTCCTCCGCTTCCCAGGTCATTTCTTCTCTATTATTATTTCGCCACAAGACCTTAACAGAGGGTACATCTTTGGTGCGTAGTCTCCTCACCTGACGATCCAGAATAGTTACAGGTTGTTCATCGTATGACAATTCCTCTGTTACCCGAATATCTTCTATGGGGAATACTCTGGAAGGATCACCAATACATTTTTGAAGCATTGACACATGAAATACCGGATGTTTAGCCTCCAGATCGGATGGTAAGTCTAGCTCGTAGGCGACCTCGCCTATCTTCCGAATAATCTGATAAGGCCCAATATATCGCGGATTGAGCTTTCCTTTTCTGCCAAATCTCATCACACCTTTCATAGGTGACACTTTTAGAAATACCTAGTCACCAACCTGGAACTCTAACGGTCGACGCCGTTTATCTGCATATGATTTCTGTCGACTCTGAGCTGCTAATAACCGTTCCCGAATGAGTTTTACCTTATCGACTGCTTGCTGGATCACATCTGGCCCGATCAACTTTGTTTCACCCACATCGAACCAACCAATTGGAGATCTGCACTTTCTACCATATAAGGCTTCATACAATGCCATCTGAATGCTGGAATGATAACTATTATTATAGAAAAATTCAATAAGCGGCAAATGATCATCCCAACTACCTCTGAAATCAATAACACAGGCCCGTAGCATATCTTCCAGTGTCTGAATAGTACGCTCGGCCTGTCCGTCGGACTGAGGATGAAATGCTGTACTAAGACTTACCTGAGTCCCCAATCCCTCCTGAAATAACCTCCAGAAATTTGCTGTGAACTGAGCACCCCTGTCGGTTATAATAGATACAGGAACTCCGTGAAGCCTCACTATCTCTTTAATATACAATCTGGCATAATCCTCAGCCGAATAAGTAGTCCTGACCGGAAGAAAATGGGTTGATTTTGTCAGTCTATCAACAATAACCCATATAGAATCATACTTGCGTGGAGTGCGCGGTAAACTTGTAATGAAATCCATATTAATTATTTCCCATTTCCAAGCTGGGATTTCCATTTCCTGTAACAATCCACCGGGCTTTTGATGCTCGATCTTAACTTGCTGGCAATTTGGGCACTGAGCAACGAACTCTGCAATAACTCTTTTCATACCATCCCACCAATATAAGCATCTGAGATCGTGGTACATTTTAGTGGATCCAGGATGAATAGAATACCGAGCATAATGTGCCTCTCCCATAATCTATCGTCGCAGCCCTGCAACGTCAGGCACATATAACCTGCCACTATATAGCAATACCCCATCAGGTGTCATCTCGAATTGGGTCTTTTCCTTATCACGGGTTGTATCTCTGTACTGTACCAGAATAGGATCCTCGAACTGACGTTGTTTTACCTCTTCCATAATCGATGATTCAGCAACTTCTCGGACAGAAACCTCAATATTTCCAGAATCGGCCAAACGGACTCCAAGGCTGGCTAACTGATGAATTTCACGAACTAATTCCTTCTTCTCTGGCTGCACGTCGGTCAAACATCCCATAGATTTGCGGCTAAGTGCATCTGCCACAACATTAGCTTTTCCAGGATGATACAAAATATCGACCTCATAATCTTTCAATAATTCAAGGCATCTTCTTTGCCGCAAATTCAGCTCCTTTTGCTTAAAAATGTACTGAAGGCTTTTGTGGTCCGTATAGATATCAACATGGACCCCATATAAATAATGCCGCCATATCTTCAAAGCATGAATCACCGCGGCTAATTCCAGATCATGGGTGGGATAATTTCCCTCGTGCGGTCTGAGCTGCCGGGAAGCATAGGCTATAACTCGACCGTGCTGCATTAATACACAACCTATCCTAATACCAGAAGCATCACAATAAATAACATACCCATCTGGGCCCTCGGGAAGGGTTAGAACTGGGGCTGTAATTAATTTTTCCTTCAGCAACTGGAAGTTGCGTTCACAAGCATTGGTCCACTGAAATTTTGCTGTCTTCTGAGTTAGCTTTGTTAATGGTGCTGCAATAGAAGAAAAATTCTCCACAATCTCCTGTAATATCCCGCCAAACCCAGAAAATTGCGTACCTCAGTCGGTGTCGTAGGCCTAGGCCAATTCTTTACAGCTTCGATCTTCTGTGTGTCAATTGTTTCCATTTATACTTACTTTACTTTCATTTCTCCAGTCTATGTCCATCTTTTATTGCGTGCACGAGGAATCTCATGCTATTCCCGTATCCTTCAGAAAATACAACTTCTACGTAAGCCCTTTCTCATTTTCAAATCATGTTTTGTTTATCTTTTTTTTTATTCTTATCACACCAGTCATTTCTGGTATTTGTTCTGTCTTGTTGCTCGTCTTTTCCTAGATCATCTTTAGTACTTCACCAACAACACATGAAATATATGATCCTAGACAGCCCACAAGTTTAAGTTTTTATTCCACAAATTCCATCTCCAATTAGTCGATGAGAAATGATAAAAATGTTACTATAAGGTATTCTCCAACCACCAGCAGAAGAAAACTAGAGTCCGACAAGCACCACAGAACTTCTTAGTACTTAATTCACATAGTTTATCTCCATATTTATTCTTGAGTCATGAGCGAATCATTTAATTCCCAACTGCTTGTCATACGCTTTGTATTCTTCCAATAAGGTGAAACTTAATCGCCGGACATTCTTGCCCTTCAACATAGGCTTTTTCTAAAGTAAAATGTGGTTGGAACGTATTTTGGTCTGTTTAAATGAATTGCGAATTCGCCGCTCATATATGCTTTCTCGAAATAAAATTTCCCAAATAAGGATGATGCTTCTTACGAATGACATGGAGGGTATCTCTTAAGCTTTAATCCATCGTAGTAAATTTACCCTATCAGTATCGACTTTCAAGAAATATTAAGAACTTATATCTCATTCTTCCTTTTATATTTCTGGAAAAATTTGGGCAGAGGTTCCTCTGTACTTCTTACTATCCCAAAACCTGCACGCAGGAAATACCAACAATGCCTCACAGGGCCAACATATATACGCATATATCATACCATATCATAGCCACACAGGGCTAACAATTTCAAGTAAAAGTATAAAGATGTCGATATTTACCTCACATGTCCAACTCAAACTGCACCTGCTACACTTTCCTGTTTACGTTACCTTTCATTCTTCCACCATATTTTTCAATCATATCTCGATATTCTTACCTTATCCAACATGCCCTTTCACACCGTTGCTTACCTATGTACCATGCAGCTTCCAATATCATCAGCCACTCTCTTTTGTCGATGCCGTTCTTCAGCTGAAATTAAGGGTTAGTAGAAAGGAATTTCATTTCCTATGACTGGGCTCTATCGCACGATATAAGATCCAAAGAAAGGTAACACCCTAAATGTCCTGTAGCCTCCTGTTTATAGATGTGGTGCACAACACACCGATAAACAAGACTCTACTAGACACGGCCTGTAGACATTCCGAGGACAAACCGCTCTGATATCACTTCTGTCATGACCCAGCCCCGTGGGCCGCGACTGGTGCCCTATTTGGACACCCAAAAAGACTTACGTACCAGATCTACATATCAAAATTCGTTCAAACTTAACATACATCGTTTTAAGCAAATACTGAAAACAATATTATCTTAAGCGGTCGCCCGTACAGAAACATCATATCCAAATCCAGTAGATTGGCGGAATACACATCGCCAGATATATATACACATATACAGACAAATGGGCCATTTTGGCCATAATAGTAAATGGGGCCGCATTAAGACGCAAATCATAATCACAAACGAACAAACATGACCCATGACCCACATATAGGACTACAGGCCTCTACAAATCATGAGAGAAACATATGACGGGACAAGGCCCCGCCGTACCCCAGATAGTCATACATATATACAGAGTCATATACCACGAAAGATCTTTACCAAAAGTAAGGGCTCCGAGTCAATGGAGCACTCCAAGTAGCAGAATGTATCCTACGCTGGCGGGTCACCAGAACAAACGTCTGTACCTGCGGGCATGAAACGCAGCCCCCAAAGAAAGGGGGTCATTACGAAATATGTACTGAGTATGTAAAGCATGAGGTACAGTAATCCAAATCAGAACTGAAATAAAGAGTATGGAAAGCGGTTACAGAACCAGTATATCAAACTTGTTTTAAAACATAAGTAATGCAAATAGAAATCATGCATAAGGCTCAGGAACGTGGTCGCCTCCGACACTGGCGCCACAACACATCATACTCCAGAAGGTTTCAAATCTCCGTACAATCCCCGAACATATCGTATCATCATATCACATCACAATATCAGAACATATCATATGTCATATCACATCATAACGCCGTATATAAGAGGAACCCGATCCTATGGCGAGGCCTCGGGAACCGTAACACATCATACTCCCGAATATAACATAGTGCGCACGATCATAAAACCGGCTCGGGAACCGGCGAACGATGTCATAGTAGTAGGCACGAGCGGAGTAGTGCAGAAACCATATGCATATAAATAAATAAGTTAATTTCAAAACTCAATGAACAAATATATGTACGACATCCGAAGGCTCGGAAATCAGTTTCGGGTCAATCGGAGTTAGTATACGAAAGTTACAAACTTTTGAAGTACGAGACTTTCTAAAAGCATTTCAGAAGCTCTTTTCGGAATTTCAAGTGACATTCATATTAGGGGAACTTTCAACCATTACTATGGAGCAAATCAAATGGAGCCTTAAGATCATATGTATGTATCAAAATATATGTATCTAAAACTTTATCCATATCAAATCTTTTTCGAACATCATTCGGAAGTATACCAACTAGAATCTTCGAACCAAAAATATTTCATAAGTCATACTTGGAAATTTAAGTATCATTCATATTAGAGGACTTTCGAACATCATTATGGATCACATATTCATATCAGGAGACTTGCGGATAACATTATGGATCAAATCAAAGGGGGACTTTAAAACCATATTTTCATATCGAAATGTTCATCAAAGGCTTTAACCTTCTCATTTTTCTTTTGAACAACCTTCGGGACATTACAAATAGAATCTTTGAACATCATAGAATATGTATCCCGCCATATGGAATAGCCTATGGAGGTCAAAGATGTTAGCCAACCTAGTGGCTCTAAGAATAGGATTTTTCTTTGGAGCATACATATATGTCATTCATTTATTTCATAAAGGTCATGCAAAAAAGGAAAAACGGTAAGCTTCACATACCTCGATCGCTCACTACCAAATCTCGATCACTCGCCAAACAAATCCCGACTCAAGTCTCGGGCTCTCCAATATCTACAATAATATTATCAATTTCCAAAAATTAGCTACAAGTACTTAGAATTTTAATTCTAATTAGTATTTGTCTACCGAAATTTCGGCAGCACCTCCCCTGTAAATTCAACATCCCCGAGAATTAAACTCGGCCAAATTCATCAACAACCATACCAACAATACCAACAACCAAACAAATAACATCAAAAACCAATCTAAAATGCATTCCAACACTAGTAACCTTCCTTTCAACATAATTCATCGACATTCAATTCAACTACGAATTTTTCAAGCCAATATCGACACTTACACGTTCATTACCAATTCAAGATCATTCAAAAGCATTTCAAGGCATTTCATACCATTCTACAAAATATACAAAAATCCCACCAAGACTAGAATTCATCCGAAATCTCCAACCTTCGACACAACATTCACAGCACATTTTTCGTCTTCCAATTTCATCAACAACAACCGAAATTTGCACTTTAACAATTCCATTCTCACAATTACATAATCTATAATAACATCACATACTTTCCGACAACAACTTACAAATTTTTCATGCCAACTAGAACTAGAATTCTTCCATTTGCATTAAAAGGCCATTACGACACAATTAACATAATAAATAAAATTTGATCATTCCTCTCCATCAATACCCATTTTCGGCCACACACCCACATACCCATAACACAAAATTCTCATACTTTACATTCACTTCCATATACTACAATATATATATAAAATTCTTCCAAGATAAAAAGAGTAGAATTCTTACCTTTTTCAAGAATTTCCACTTGATAAAAAAAGTACTTTCTTGCCTCCAAATTTGTATCACATTGAAGAGGGTTTCCAACTTAATAGGAATTCAAAAGAGATGAGTTTGAACCAAAGATTTGAGCTCCACAATTTTTATTTTTATTTTGAAGTGGCCGAATGGCCTTTGTTCTTGCTCTTTCTCTCTCTTGTTCTTGAAAGTTCTATTGTGTTGAAGAAAGAATGGCCCCTTCTATTTATTTTTAATTGGTCTTTCTTGATAATGGGCTTGGGCCTTTTTCCCATAGCCGTGGTCGGCCACCCCTTTTAATTTGGGCCTCTTGTTCTTTTTTTTTTCACTAGCCCAATTCATTTAGGGGCTTATTTTGTAATTCCCGAAACTAATTTCCGAAATTCCAATTTTTGCCCTTAGCCTTCCTCGATATTTCCATATCAACATTTCATGGACAAAACACATATTTTAAATAGAGATCAAATTATGGCCTTATTTCTTACAAGTCGAATTCATTTCGAATTTTTCCGAACATGCAAAAATGCGGGATATAACACCTACAGTGACTATGTCGCATGGATAGGGCCATGCACAACTTTCAGCTATGCAGCTTGTCAAGGGACTCAAGAAAGAGGAGCTAACATTCATGGCAACCATAACAAGTTTGGAGGAAGATAATGACACCCAAGAGACACCGCTGCCTTAGATAGATAATTTGCTCGAAGAAAACAAAGATGGTATTTTCGAAGAGCTACCTAAGTGCTTGCCTCTTAGGCGTGAGATGGATCACAAAATTGAGTTGGAGCATGAACCGGGAAAGGGTCAAGTCATGCACCGATTACCATCACTGCCTCACACGATAGGGAGATTCAAGCTATCATTGACTACCAGTCCAGGCGGAAATAAGGGCAAGAAGCCACCGCCAGTTTACTCGTCCATTGGAAAGGGAAATCACCGAAAAAGGCCACATGTGATCGATACGAATACTTGTGGTAGTTTAAAAACAAGAGTCGAGATTTTAAGCAGTAGCAGTGCGCCGCGGTCGTCGCAACATCAGGTGGGGGAGAGTGTGATGACCCGCCACGTGATCATTCCACCTAGGCACCACGTGGAACTATGTTTGCCATGTAGAAAGATTATGTGGATGCTTCCATGGAAAGGAGGCTAGCTTATGTGAGAAGGTACTAGAGAAATATGGAGATTTCTCATGAAAGACTTTAGAACCTTATGGAATTGCATGGGAAGTCCTTGAAATAATCTAGTTGTGTAGAGATTTCTAGAATAGGGGCTTATTTGTAAATATGTAGGGACTTATATAATAATTATTATTTACATACTAGTCCCTAGGTGAGTAGTATAAATAGGAGGGTCATTCATATGTATCCCATCAAGCAAAAATCAAACAAGTCCTCTATAATAAAAAGCTTCCTTCTAGCAAATTTCTCTTGCCTTTCTCAATTACTATTCCCTTAGCGATCTTGAGTGTAGTAATCTAGGCTGACTTGGCATAGCAAGATCGTGAGCAAGTTGTGCAAGAACGTGAGCGAGTTGTCAAGTGTCGCACGTATGCTTAGTTGAAGACTAAGGACGTGATAGGAGGGAGTATAAACTTTTGGGCCTTTAATATTGAGATCCTAAAGCAATTGTTTTAGTGCCCTTCCCATTGAACCGGCCCTACGATGATCATAAGGTAGGATCACTGGAAAAGGGTGGATATGTGGGACCTGTTTATGGTGTTGCTGGATTTGGAAGAAGCTCACCTCAAAGAAAAGATTGAAGAAGGCTAATAGGGGTAAGAAATGGAAATAGTAACTAATTCAAGGACTGATGAGTAAAAGAAAAACCATTACAAGCCTCTACTGACAATCAAATACTTACGATACTATACCTCAACTGAACTGAAATTCTATGTGCAGTTCTTAATTTCAAGTACAAATTTTATTCATTCTTCATTAATAGAAGAAGTTTTGAGTGAGTGATTTTCATATTTGAAGCATTGATGATGTATTTGTGAATTGTAGTAAATTTGCTATAAAAGTAGAAAGGAATTTGACGTTATTGATTACTTTTCCCTCTCCTTTTTTGAGGAAAAAGACTTGCAAAGAAATACAATTAATTTGTATATACGACAATGGTGCAAACTGCAAAGAGGTGGTGAAACTGTTTTTTTTTCTTCTTGACGTTTACCTCGTTGTTATTGTGTAAAATGAAGAGTAAAAGGTTAAATTTTCTCCTGATTTATGCGAAATGTCACATGTTAAATATTGATATTATCCATACTAGTGTTAGAACCCGCGCGATGCATGGTCAATATTAAAGAAATTTAATCATATACATTATTATTTTATTTGTGTTTTAGCACATTAATTTAACTACTTTAATTTTTTTTTTAAAAATGTTACTGTCATTTTGGTTTCTTTATGCAATATACTCCAAACCAAAAGGTTTTCGAAATTAAATACTACGCGTCACAAAAATTAATATAATAGTTGCTATTAGATATAATAAAGTTATTACTCAAAGACTGGTGTTGGTGAGAAAGTAATGTTGGAGTTATGTTACACCTTAGAAATTTTCGGACTTGTTGCCTTGTGGATGGGCTAATGTGAGCTTAAGGTGATTATGAAATCCTTACGAGATTAAGGAAGGTATTAGATAACTTAAGGAGCATACCATAAGATTTTGAAGTCATACGAATATGTGAAATTTAGTTTGTTGAAAGAAGTGAAATATAAGTCGTGTTCGGAAAGGTTTTCGCTATAATTGAGTTAATGGTTATTTTGAATATATTGAGGGGCTTCTATAGGTCCTATTGTATGGTTAATAAAGTATTATGTAAGTGCCAAGAAGGTTCCACGAGGATTAGAAGTCAAACAAATCAATGAGAGAAACTTTCGCATAACTGGGAGTTGACCACTTATACAGTCCGTATAAGGGGGTCCGTATAACTCGATCCATTGCAGAAAGGGACTTTCCCATGGTGGTGTTATACGGTCCACTTATACAGACCGTATAAATGGTCTGTATAAAGTCCATCGGGCAGATTTTATGTTTTTGTATAAATAGATGGCCTTTGTTCTTTTATTTAATTTTTCATCTTCCACAAGTATTGAGAGCTCAAAACCCTTCTCCAATCATATTCCACTCGAATCCAAGAGGAAAACAAAGATCAAGAGGCAAGAATCAAAGTGTTTATGTGTTAGAAGTCTTCCTAGGGTTAGTAGACTACAAGTGATTCTTGGGCATTGTAGCTAGGGTTTTTGCACAAGTTGATAGCTGCTCCAAAGCTTGTTTCTATGGGATAAAAAGGTTAGTTTCCATACTTATTTCGTGTTAATGAGAATGTTTGGTTGTAGCAAAACTTGGGTAGAAGAAGAAAGTAGAAAATGAAGTCTAAATGTAGCTTTTATGATGTTTATGAGTAGTAAACTATATTGAGTCATGATTCCTAGTATGATATGGATATAATCTTGTTATGGAAGGTAGTAATAGTGATAAGCAAGCATCATATGAAAATGCATTAAAATGGGTGTGAAGTTGTGGGCATAAGTTGAGCATAAGGATGAATTCTAGAGGATTAATGAAGTGTGATTACTCAATTATGATATTATGAGTGTATTATGGATGTTATTGTGGTTGTTGGGAGTTGTTTTGTAAAATGGTGAAAGTTGACGAAATAGGGGAAATGCTGCCCAATTTTCATTAGATCCTGAATTATTCTAGTCTGAATTTAAGAGTATCATTAAGACTTAACCATGGTATGAATTCTTCAAAAATGTTAATTATTCAAGCTCTAACGGTGAACGTTAATTAGTTAAGAAGACAAAGAGGTATGTAAGTCTAACCCTTCTTTCATTAAGGCATGGTTCCTTTGCTATATATATCCTTTCATGAGTTCCATAATGTCTTCCAAATGACTCTATTTCTAAAATTATTAAAGCTCATGATTCTCGATTCTTTCATGATACTAGTACCTCGTTTATATGATAGTTGATCCTCAAAGGATAGATGTAATGAAAACGATGATGGCAATGATGTTGATGATACTTATGCTTATGTATAAGTGTCTAAGTATATATGACTATTATGTAACACCGAGCTTATATGGCTGGGTATGATACCTATCGCGCGCACACCACTGCAGTTGGGTACGGATAACACTGAGCCTTGGTAGGGTCAGGTATGTATAATCACCGAGCCTTGTCATGGCCAAGTATGTGAAACACCGAACCTTCATGGTCGGGTATGCTATGAATAGGGATGTGATATGAATACGAATACGAATATATATATATATATATATATATATATATATATATATATATATATATATATATGTATGTATGTATGTATGTATGTATGTATGTATGTGTGTACATGAGTAAGCATTAGAAATAGAAGGTCCCTACGAAAGACAAGTAAGTAGATATGATGAAGGCCACTAGAGGTACAAATGACTCTATTACCTCATGATTCTCCCATCTTATGCTATTCCTTAGGCTATTTCTTATGCTCATACTATGATGTTGATTATACTTTACATACTCAGTACATTATTCGTACTGACGTCCTTTTTTTTGTGGACGCTGCGTCATGCCCGCAGGTGGCCAGGGAGACAGGCTTGATCCATAGCTTTCTTATTCAGGGACTACCTAGAGGAGCTCCATTTCATCCGGAGCTACAGCTTTTTGGTATTATTCTTTTGTGTACATACATATGGGCATGGCGGGGTCCTCTCCCGCCTATACTATGTCACATACTCTTCTTAGAGGCTCGTAGACAGCTGTGTATGGTTAGATGTCCTATAGCCTTGTCGGCTCATATTTTGTACATCATTTTGATAGCCTTGTCGGCTTGTGTATATGGATATGGGCATTGTTATTGATGATGATATAAATGCGTTGTTGCCCAATGAGATTAGCAGTTTTGATGTATGTAAATTATGAGTAAGCCATGTGGCTCACCTAGATGTGAATGTGAGAGTACAATAAGAGGTGCCCGCGTGGGTTAGCAATGGGTACCCGTCATGGCACTCCGGTTGGGTCGTGACAAAAGTGGTATCAGAGCAGTTCTGTCCTAGGGTGTGTCTACGAGCCGTGTCTAGTAGAGTCTTGTTTATGGGTATGTTGTGCGCCACACTTATAAACAAGAGGCTGCGAGCATTTTAGGAATGAATGACCTTCTTTCTTCATAAGATCGTGCGACAGAGCCATGATATTAGGATTTCTCTTTCTTTAACCGTGTATTATGTATTTCAGAAATGCCTGTAAATAGAACGGCTACAGTAGCCCAAAAGGGCAAGGCAGTGGCAGAAAAGCGGGCTGAAAGAGTACCACCAACAGTTGTAGAGGAGGGTGAGTCCCAAAATGCGGGTCAATCTCAGTCCTCCCACTCAGTGCCTATTTCTGAGGAGCATGAAGGAGCCTCAACCCAGCTTCAGCGCCTCCAGATCCTCCACCGGATGCTTCAGGCCAAGATGTAAAAGAGGTCATTCATTTACTTACTCAGTTAGTTGCCTCCCAGACTCAGCGGAAAGGTACAGGTCAAGGTGACAGGGCTGTTAGTGCGAGGGCCCATGATTTTATTAGCTTAAACCCTCCGAAATTTTTTGGGTCAAAGCTGGAAGAGGACCCTCAGAATGTTATTGATGGAATATTGAGGACACTTTGGTTAATGCATGCTTCAGATATTTAGTCGGTGGAGTTAGCATCCTATAGACTGCGAGATGTCGCGGTTCAGTCGTATACAGTTTGGATGGCTTCACGGAGAACCAATGCACTTGCCCCGGTATGGCATGAATTTGTAGATGCCTTCCTCCGACATTACTTACCTCCTGAAGTTCAGCGGGCTAGAGCCGATAAATTCCTGAATCTTAGGCAAGGAAGTGTGAGTGCCTTAGAGTATAGTCTCCGCTTCAATTCTTTGGCTAGGTATACTCCGGCCATGGTAGCGGATATGGGTGACCGAGTGCACCGATTTGTGAGAGTCCTAGGGCCACATTTGATGGATAGGTGCTTGACTACGTCCCTTCAGGATAACATGGATATTTCACGCATTCAAGCCCATGCCCAAAATTTGGAGGAAAGCCAACAACAGCAAAAGTGTGAGCGTGAGCATGATAGAGGGTATAGCAAGAGGGATAGATCTTCGGGCCCGACAAGTGAGTTTAGAGGCGGCCAAAGACAGCAGTTCTCTAGGCATTCAGGCCATTCTATGAATAGTGCGCCTCCACGGTTATAGGCCAGACATTTGATAGATCTACTTATTTCGGGCCGAGTCAGAGTTTCAGGGCTTCAGGTTCTTAGTTCAGGGGTGACTTAAGTCAAGCAAGGCCACTCGTGCCACGATGTTGCCAGTGTGGGAAGTTACATTAGGGCCAGTGTCGACTAGGTTCAGAGGTTTGTTATGCATGCGGTCGACCAGGCCATATTATGCGCGATTGCCCCTTGGTTGGTGGTAGGGGTAGGACCCAACCTTTAGGATCAGTAGCCAGGTCTTCATCATCTATACGCCCTATGGGGCCAGGTTCACATCTGCCAGTCAGCCATGGTAGAGGCAGAGGGAGAGCCCCCAATTCTAGCGGGCCTCAGCACCGTATTTATGCTTTGGCTGGACGCTAAGATCTTGAGTCTTCTCCTGATGTTGTCACAGGTATATTATTAGTATTTTCTTATGATGTATATGCTTTGATAGATCCGGGCTCCACATTGTCATATGCTACTCCATATATTGCGGGTCGGTTTGGGGTCAAATCGGAGTCGATCAAACCTTTGGAAGTGTCTACACCCGTTGGTGAACCGGTGATAGCTAGTTGAGTATATCGAAATTATGTAGTTGTAATTTGTGAAAATCGTACTATGGTTGACTTACATGAGTTAAAAATGGTGGATTTTGATGTTATCATGGGCATGGATCGGTTGGCTTCTTGCTATGCCAATGTTGATTGTAGAATGAAAATGGTTCGCTTCCAATTTTTGGGAGAACCAGTTTTAGAATGGAAAGGAAATACTGCGTCCCCGAAAGGTAGGTTTATTTCCTATCTAAAGGCAAGGAAAATGATCACAAAGGGTTGCATTTACCATCTAGTTTGGGTTCAAGATGTAGAAGCTGAAGTGCCAACTCTTCAGTCTGTCCCCATGGCGAATGAGTTCCCGAATGTATTCCCGGAAGAGCTTCCAGGCCTCCCTCCAGAGCGGGAGATTGATTTTGCTATAGATGTGCTACCGGATACAAAGCCCATATCTATTCCTCCTTATAGAATAGCTCCCGCAGAGTTGAAAGAGTTGAAGGAGTAATTGAAGGACTTGCTTGAGAAAGGCTTTATTAGGCCTAGTTCTTCCCCATGGGGAGCACCCGTGTTGTTTGTGAGAAAGAAAGATGGCTCCTTGCGAATGTGCATTGACTATCAACAACTGAATAAAGTGATGATTAAGAATAAATATCCTCTTCTGAGGATTGACGTTTTATTTGATCAATTACAAGGCGCCAAATGATTTTCAAAGATAGATTTGAGATCCGGATATCTTCAGGTGAGAGTGAGGGAGAAAGATATCCCTATGACAGCCTTCAGAACAAGATATGGCCATTTTGAGTTTTGGATAATGTCATTTGGGCTAACTAGTACACCGGTAGTATTCATGGATTTGATGAACAATGTGTTCAGGTCCTTCCTAGATTTGTTTGTGATTGTATTCATCGACGATATCTTAGTGTATTCTAGGTCCGAGGCAGAACATGAGATCATTTGCGTACTGTCCTTGGAGTTCTTCAAACTCGAGAGTTGTTTGCCAAATTTTCTAAGTGTGAGTTTTGGTTAAACTCAGTGACCTTTCTGGGGCATATTATTTTAGTCGATGGTGTTCAAGTAGATACCCAGAAGATTGAGGTCGTGAAAACTTGGCCAAGGCCCACAACCCCTACGAAAGTTCGTAGTTTTCTGGGCTTAGCTGGGTATTACAAGAGATTTGTAGAAGGTTTTACTTCTATTTCTGCACCACTCACGAAGCTGACCCAGAAATCAGCTAAGTTTCAATGGACAGATGCTTCTGAACGTAGTTTCCAAGAGCTAAAGGTTAGATTAAATTCTGCCCCAGTCCTGACACTTCTAGAGGGATCAGAAGGTTATGTTTTCTATTGTGATACTTCAGGCGTTGGGCTAGGATGTGTGTTGTTGCAACATGACAAGGTGATTGCGTATGCTTCAAGGCAGTTACAAAACATGAGAAAAATTATCTGACCCATGATCTTGAATTGGCTGCAGTGATTCATGCATTGAAGATGCGGAGAAATTATTTGTATGGCATCCACGTTGATATTTATACAGATCATAAAAGCCTTCAGTATATCTTCAAGCAGAAAGAATTGGATTTATGGCAACGACGATGATTGGAATTGTTGAAAGACTAAAATGTTGACATCCTATATCATCCCGGAAAAGCAAATGTTATGGCTGATGCTCTTAACCATAGATCTATGGGAAGTTTATGTGATGTTCAGCTAGAGAAAAGAAAGTTAGCTCGTGAGCTCCAGCAATTAGCTAGCCTAGGAGTTCAAGTAGTGGACTCAGGCAATATGGGGGCTACCATTAAGAATTTAGCGGTCTCACCACTAGTGATTGAAGTGAAAGAGCACCAGCATGAGGATCCCATGCTAATTCATTACAAAAATGCACTCCCTCATAAGGAGAAGTCATCATTCGAGATTTCTAAAGACGAAGTTCTCCGATGTCGAGGCAGGTTATGTGTTCCTGATGTTGCAGGATTACGCCACCAAATATTGAGAGAAGCTCATTGTTCCCGTTATTCTGTTCACCCAGGAGCAACGAAAATGTATCATGATCTTAAATCTATATATTGGTGGAATGGGATGAAGAAAGATATAGAGGAATTTGTAGCTCAATGTCCCAACTGTCAACAAGTGAAAATTGAGCACCAAAAGCCTAGCGGATTGTTGCAAGCAATAGAAATTCTAACTTGGAAATGAGAAGTAATTAACATGGACTTTATTACAGGCTTACCCAGTTTCCGATGTAAGTATGATTCTATATGGGTGATTGTGGATAGGCTTACGAAGTCGGCTAATTTCTTACCGGTCAGAACTACATATGTAGCAGAAGATTATGAAAAGCTTTATGTTAAGGAGATAGTGCGGCTTCACGGTGTTCCCGTATCTATTATCTCCGATACAGGGACTCAGTTTATAGCCAATTTCTGGAAATCTTTCGAAGATGGTTTGGGGACTCATATGAGTCTTAGCACGGCATTTCACCCACAAACAGATGGGCAAGCTGAACGTACCATTCAGACTCTTGAGGATATGCTACGGGCATGTATATTGGATTTTGGAGGTAGTTGGGATGATCATTTACCGCTTATTGAGTTTGGTTATAACAATAGCTATCATTTTAGCATCCAGATGGCCCCGTATGAGGCTTTATATGGGCGAAAGTGTAGATCCCCAATTGGGTAGTTCGAAGTAGGAGAGACCAAATTGATAGGGCTGGACTTGGTCCAACAAGCTATAGAAAGTCAAGCTTATACATAATAGATTATTAACAGCTCAGAGTCACCAAAAATCCTATGTAGATAATCGTCGAAGCGACTTAGAGTTCCAAGTGAAAGATTCGGTATTTTTGAAGGTGTCGCCAGTGAAGGGAGTCATGAGATTTGGCAAGAAGGGAAAGATTAGCCCTTGGTACATTGGACCTTATGAGAATATACACAAGGTAGGTCAGGTGGCTTACGAATTAGATCTACCTTCTGACCTGGAGTCAGTTCACCCAGTTTTCCATGTATTGATGCTTCATAAGTGCATTGGAGATCCTTCTAAAATTGTACCAATAGATGATGTCCAAGTTACCAAGCAATTGTCTTATGAAAAAGTCCCCGTTTCCATTTTAGATAGGCAAGTACGAAAGCTCAGAACCAAAGAGGTAGCTTCAGTTAAAGTTTTATGGAGGAATAACAATATAGAGGAAATGACATGGGAAGCCGAAGAAGACATGAAGTTCAGGTACCCGCATTTATTTTCATCCCTAGAGGAGACTCAGGCAGAGACGCCATTATCCTCAGGTATGTAGTGTTTTCCTTGATGTTTTCCCGGTCGTGTGTGGCCATGTTTATTAATGTTGTTGTTGTAGACCTATGAGATGATATATTTTGGGTTGCTGTTGCAGGATGTTAGTGCCATATTATAGGGGAAACTCTGGAAAACTTTTTATATAATCCCCACGAACCTAACATTTGAGGACGAATGTTCCTAAGGGGGGAGAATTTTACACCACGGAAATTTTCGGACTTGTTGCCTTGTGGGTGGGCAAGTGTGAGCTTAAGGTGATTATGAAATCCTTACGAGATTAAGGAAGGTATTAGATAACTTAAGGAGCATACCATAAGATTTTGAAGTCATACGAATATGTGAAATTTAGTTTGTTGAAAGAAGTGAAATATAAGTCGTGTTCGGAAAGGTTTTCGCTATAATAGAGCTAATTGTTATTTTGAATATCTTGAGGGGCTGCTATAGGGCCTATTTTATGGTTAATGAAGTATTATGTAAGTGCCAAGAAGGTTCCACGAGGATTAGAAGTCAAACGAATCAACGAGAGATAGTTTCGTATAACTGGCAGTTATACGACCACTTATACGGTCCGTATAATGGGGTTCGTATAACTCGACCCATTACAGAAAGGGACTTTCCCATGGAGGTGTTATACGGTCCACTTATACGGACCGTATAAGTGCTCTGTATAAACTCCATCGGGCAGATTTTAAGTTTTTGTATAAATAGATGGCCTTTGTTCTTTTATTCAATTGTTCATCTTCCACAAGTATTGAGAGCTCAAAACCCTTCTCCAATCATATTCCACTCGAATCCAAGAGGAAAACAAAGATCAAGAGGCAAGAATCAAAGTGTTTATGTGTTAGAAGTCTTCCTAGGGTTAGTAGACTACAAGTGATTCTTGGGCATTGTAGCTAGGGTTTTTGCACAAGTTGATAGTTGCTCCAAAGCTTGTTTCCATGGGATAAAAAGTTTAGTTTCCATGCTTATTTCGTGTTAATGAGAATGTTTGGTTGTAGCAAAACTTGGGTAGAAGAAGAAAGTAGAAAATGAATTCTAAATGTAGCTTTTATGATGTTTATGAGCAGTAAACTATATTGAGTCATGATTCCTAGTATGATATGGATATAATCTTGTTATGGAAGGTAGTAATAGTGATAAGGAAGCATTATATGAAAATGCGTTAAAATGGGTGTTAATTTGTGGGCATAAGCTGAACATAAGGATGAATTCTATAGGATTAATGAAGCGTGATTACTGGATTATGATGTTATGAGTGTATTATGGATGTTATTGTGGTTGTTGGGAGTTGTTTTGTAAAATGGTGAAAGTCGACGAAATAATGCTGCCCAATTTTCATTAGATCATGAATTATTCTAGTCTGAATTTAAGAGTATCATTAAGACTTAACCATGGTATGAATCCTTCTAAATGTAGATTATTCAAGCTCCAACGGTGAACGTTAATTAGTTAAGAAGACAACGAGGTATGTAAGGATAACCCTTCTTTCATTAAGGCATGGTTCCTTTGCTATATATATCCTTTCATGAGTTCCATAATGTCTTCCAAATGACTCTATCTCTAAAATTACTAAGGCTCATGATTCTCGATTCTTTCATAATACTAGTACCTCCTTTATATGATAGTTGATCCTCTAAGGATAGATGTAACGAAAACGATGATGGCAATGATGTTGATGATACTTATTGACTCTTATGTATACGTGTCTAAGTATGTATGACTATTATGTAACACCGAGCTTATATGGTTGGGTATGATACCTATCGCGCGCACACCACTGCAGTTGGGTACGGATAACGCTGAGCCTTGGTAGGGCCAGGTATGTATAATCACTGATGTTACGCCCCAGAAAAGTTCATGTTACTAAGGCTGCAGACGGCTTAATGTGGGCTCAAGGAGGAGAAAATATTACAAGTATAAAGGATGAAATTCTACTTTATTAGCATGAGGATAGCATGAGTAGGATATTTGGAATTCGTACAATACGATTGGAATGATACGTTAAAAGATATATAACCCTCGTAATCGTAAGCTGAGGTGGGGTCCACATGTTGAGATTTTATAAAGGACATATGACAAGTTATATGGATAATATATGTGAAGTTAAATACAACTCAAGAAGGACCCTTGAGCCAAATCAAAGTGGAATCCCTCGAAAAAGATGTTTTTAAGTTACTTTTTCGGATGATCTGACTTCGGGAGGCCATAACCCCATCATCATTTGCGAATTTCGGAAAACTCCTAAAATACAAGTTGTAGATAATTGAAATACCTTTCCAACCATAGGTGATGGGCCTGCATGTGACATAGGGAAAAAATGTTATGGATGTTTTAAGGCAGAAAGGTCAAGCTGGGCAGTGGGCTCGGACCAACCCGATTCCAAGTCGGGTCAGGCCCACTTCCCTTGCTATTTAAGGGAAATTTTCAGCCTTATCTGCCTCATTTTCATACCAAAGGTCCAAAATATTTTAGATAGAGAGAGAGGAGAGTTAGAGAGAGAAAGTAGAGAATCGATCAAGTTCGAGGCCCCGAATCCCGAGGCCCGTGAAGGATAAAGTGTAGTACAAGTTGTTGCCGTCGTTTTAAGCAAAAAGTTGAACTTGGGGGATGTTGGTTTCGTGGTGGCTGCTCATATAAGGTATGTTTAAGATGTTCTTACCATGATCATTGATAGATTTGACGGGTTAGAATAGAGAAAATGACGTTGAAAGTTCGGTTATAATTTTTGGATATCAAATGACTTGGGGGATGTTTTGGTATGATTAAATGGATAGAATTAGCTGGATATTTATATAAAATGATTGTTGATATGTTGTTGATAAGTTGTTGTTCTTGAATTTGGGAGAATAAAGTGTATTAAGATATCGTATACAAAGCGTATACTGGGTTGTTTTGGTGTATATCTTTGGGAGTTAATGCTTTGAGTTTAAAGAGACTTATATGAGATGGTTGTTGTTGTTGTTGTTGGTTGCTGATTGTGTTGTTAAATTGAATTGGAATTAGAGGGAAGCGAAGATTGCAGGGAAAATGTTGCCCGAATTTACGGAAGTTAATTACGAGCTTAGAGAAGTATATGAACCTTTTTCAAGTTGTCTACGGGGTTTTATTTACCTTGATTGTGGATTGGCCAGTGTTTGGAAGCATAAGTTAAGCTAATCACGTAAGCGACAAGGTATGTAAGGCAAACCTTTCTTCCTTTGGCATGATTCTTGCTGTTATTCATTCTATATGTACTCCATATGATTCCATTCTTAGACGAGTAAGGTCTAAATGTTTCTTGTGATGGCTTATTGATATTGTACTCCTATTCTGTTCCAAAGGGAACACCCATAAGGTGCCAAGTTGAGTTATGTATATGGTTTTACTAATGATTTCGAGGAAATAAGTGTTATACTAAAGGAAACCTAAAGTTTGATTTTCAAAACCATTCCGAAGGGGGTGCGAGATTTTACTACTTCATTTCGTTTACGATTTATGTCACATTCCATAATATCATCCATTTGTACTGATATGATCAGTTATCCTTTGGGTAGGGCAATAAGATGAAATTGAGTAGAATATAAGTAGTAAGAATTTCATAACAATTCTACCCTTAAACCTGGAAGTATGTCCTCCTAAGTCTAGTGACATACAAATTTGATAACTTCTTATGAAAGACTAAGGCTAATAACTGGATTGTGATGACTTGATTAGTGACTTATGATATGAATTGAAATTGATATTTGTGTATTGAGTTTGTGTTGATATTAAGCTGGAAGCGGCTGCCCGAAGGGGCCATCGTTATTAAGCCGGAAGCGGCTGCCCGAAGGGGCCATCATTATTATGTCGGAAGCGGCTATCCGAAGGGACTATTCTGTTAAGATGTAGGAAGCGGCATTTGTGTTGGATTGCATTATTTACTTAAAGATTATTTTGAGACTTCGTGTGCACATTTATGTTCCTTCTAGCGAAGGCTACAGGTATTGAGTTCGGTTGCGATTTCTTCTCTCCTAAGTCAAATTATGATTATGACTTGTTACCACCTTACATACTCAGTACATTGTCCGTACTGACGTCCTTTTGCCTGGGGACGCTGCGTTCATGCCCGCAGCCCCAGATTGTTTGGCAGGTTAAGTGTATAGCTAGGATGCTTGGACGTCTGCTGGGATTGGCAAGTTCCACCTCATTTTGGAGCTGTGCTGAGTCATGTATCGATATGTATGATTATGGGTATGTCAGGGCCCTGTCCTGACTCATAATGTTCAGTTTACTTCTTAGAGACTTCTGCAGACAGTGTCCTGTGGTATGTTTGTCGAGATGTCGACAAAGTGATGTCAGTTGGGTCATTTGTGGATTTTAAAAGAGTATGTATTTGAGATGATTTCAATTGGTTAAAGTACTTATTGATTGAAGGTTTTCATAATCGTTATAAAGATGATGATTTCTATCTGAAAAAGTTTTATGTTTTTTTTTTTAAAAAAAAGTGTTTGAAATGACAAGCTTTGATAGAGCGAATGTCTAAGGGTTCGCTCGACTCTGATGAGAGTCGAGTGCCCGTCATGTCCTACCACTGTTAGGGTGTGACAACTGAGCCTTGTCATGGCTGGGTATGTGAAACACCGAACCTTCATAGTCGGGCATGCTATAAATATGAATATGGATATGATATGAATACGAATACGAATATATATATATATATATATATATATATATATGTATGTATGTATGTATGTACATGAGTAAGCATTAGAAATGGAAGGTCCCTACGAAAGACAAGTAAGTAGATATGATGAAGGCCACTAGAGGTACAAATGACTCTATTACCTCCTGATTCTCCCCTCTTATGCTATTCCTTATGCTAATCCTTAGGCTGTCTCTTATGCTCATACTATGATGATGATTATGCTTTACATACTCAGTACATTATTCGTACTGACGTCCTTTTTTTTTTTTTTTTTTTTTTTTTTGTGAACGCTACGTTATGCCCGCAGGTGGCCAGGGAGACAGGCTTGATCCATAGCTTTCTTATTCAGGGACTACATAGAGGAGCTCCATTTCATCCAGAGCTACAGCTTTTTGGTATTATTCTTTTGTGTACATACATATGGGCATGGCGGGGTCCTGTCCCGCCTATACTATGTCACATACTCTTCTTAGAGGCTTGTAGACAGTTGTGTATGGTTAGATGTTCTATAGCCTTGTCGGCTCATATTTTGTACATCATTTTGATAGCCCTGTCGGCTTGTGTATATGGGAATTATTATTGATGATGATATAAAAGCGTTGTTTCCCGACGAGATTAGCACTTTTGATGTATGTAAATTATGAGTAAGCAATGTGGCTCACCTAGATGTGAATGTGAGAGTACGATAAGAGGTGCCTGGGTGGGTTAGCACCGGGTGCCTGTCATGGCCCTCCGGTTGGGTCATGACAAGTTACTTCACTCGCCAAGATTGTTGATGATTATTCTAATTTAAAGATAATGTGATAAGTTCACTTTATGTTTCATTACGACTAATCCATAATATGACATTTTAGTTTCTTAGCTTAAATTCAATTAAGTCTTATGAGATAACCAGGAGAATCAGGTGAGTCTTAGAATAAAATTTATAAAACTTTATACTCTCAAATGCAACTGTGGCTTTTTCACTAATCTCATATATACTTTTTTCCTGACTTCTATCTTCTATAAAGCATATAGAATTAAGAACATCATACACATAAGAAAATGAAGTACGTATTAACACGATACAACAATTTTGACACGAAAATAGATAATAAGATCCAACAACTCATTAAAATATACCTTTATATTGTTGCTCTTCCCTTCACGAAGCCTTCTCCATCGTAATACCTAAAATAAAAAAGACGATTCAAAAAAGTATTATAACTTTTTAATCTACAAAAAAATATTTATATACAAAGAGTATCGAAAGAAAACATCATAAATTCATCTTTTTATATAGTCAAAACTCCTCCGCTTCAATGAATTTATTTGTCGCTAGTATTAGAACCCGCGAGATGTGCGATCAATATTAACAAAAATTAATCATATACATTATTTTATTTGTGTTTTCTACTTTAATTTAAGAAGAAATGTTACTGTCCTTTTAGTTTCTTTATGCAATATACTCCAAACCAAAAAGTTTTCGAAATTAAACACTATGCATCACAAATATTAATATAATAGTTGCTTTTAGATATAATAAAGCTATAACTGAAAGATTGATGTTGGCAAGAAAGAAATGTTGGAGTTACTTCACTCACCAAGATTGTTCATCTTGATTCTTATTTAAAGATAATTTGATAAGTTCACTTTAAGTTCCAATACGACTTATTCATCATATGACATTTTAGTTTCTTAGCTTAAATTCAATTAAGTCTTATGAGATGCACTAGGAGAATCAAGTGAGTCACAGAATAAATTTATAAAATTTTATACTCTCAAATGTAGCTTTAGCTTCTTCAGTAATCTTATGTATGATTTTTTCCTGACTTCTATCATCTATAAAGCATATAGAATTAAGAACATCATACACATAAGAAAATCAACTAGGTATTAACACGATCCAACAATTTTGACACGAAAATAGATAATAAGATCCAACAACTCGTTAAAATATAATTTTATATTGTTGCTCTTCCCTTCACGAAACCTTCTCAATAGTAACACCTAAAATAACAAAGACGATTCAAAAGAGTATTATAACTTTTTTAATCTACAAAAAAATATTTATATACAAAGAGAATTGCCTACCGTATCGAAAGAAAACATCACCATAAATTCATTTTTTATATAGCCATAACTCCTAATGAATTTATTTGTCATTGCCTACAAATTCCATCACTCAAGTCAATAGATGGTACATTTGCTTGAAAAATAAAACCGTACAAAGGCATATAAATGTTGGATGACTTTAGACTGGAAGAATACTTGCATGACTTGAATCATTAGAGGACAATCCTCATCTCTACTTCATACTGGAGAATTCTCTTCTTTAGCAAAATTTAAAATTTATCTAACTAAATTAATTCAAATTAGTATAAATTATCACTGCGTCATACATCATTTTTTCACTTCTTTATTTGTACATGTATATGATTTATATATTTATATCTTTATTTATTCTTTTTGCCTTTAAGTATTTTTTATATATCATTAATATGTGCAATACACGGCCGGCGACGAACTCCAATCTTATTAGTGTTTCCTTAAACAAATATGAGTAGTTTGGCACTGAAGGAATATAAAATGTGCACTAACAAAAAGAGTTGAGATAGAACTTTGTTAAAATCAAGACAGGGACGAGAATTTAGAGAGATAAGAATAATAAGGGAATTCTTTTTTGCATTATATTCATCATAATGACCTCATTATATACAAGTAAGGTCCTTGTTGCTCTAGTCTAATAAGGTAACCCTATTCTAATAGAGCTACAAATCATATATTACCATAATTATAAATTCACCATAAATAGACCAAACCTATTACAATTAAGCAAGAATACGGTTCCCACCGACGTAGGGATTCACCGACTTAACTGACGTGATCGGATAAACTTGTTCGGTCACACCAGGGCTCAATACCCCCTCACCCCACCCCCGCTTAAGTTGGAGAATGAGGGTAACGAATGCCCGAATTTCCAAGCAAATACTGATGCTGCAATTTTCCCAAAGCCTTTGTAAACACATCTGCCAATTGCTCACTAGAAGACGCATAACTAGGAAGTATGATTCCGGACTGCAGCGCGTCCCGGACATAGTGACAGTCGACTTCAATGTGTTTAGTCCATTTATAAAGCACTTTATTTCGCGCAATATACAATGCTATTTGACTATCACAGTACATCTTAACCGGAGACTGATGTTCAACGCTCAGACTATGCAAAATTCTCTTTAACCATTTCAATTCAGAGACTGTCATTGCCATTGATCGATATTCTGCCTCTGCTAACGAGCGAGAGACAATATGATGCTTCTTGGTCTTCCATGATACGGGTGAAATCCCCAGGGAGATAAACCAACTGGTAAGGATTTTTGAGTCAATGGACATCTGACCTAGTTCGAATCACATCATCCGTACACCTAGATATCACAATCTTTCTTCATCACAATGCCTTGCCCTAGATTCTTTTTCAAGTATCACACCACATGGAGAATCGCATTTTAGTGTGCTCATTTCGGTTGCTACATGAATTGGGACAGTACATACACGCAATACAACAACTCTGATCACATAAAACTGAGGTATATCAATCTACTGACCAGACGTCGGTATGGTTCCGAATCTCCCAAATTGGCTCATTTGGCCAACACCAAATCGTGATTTTGTTCCATAGGAGTATTGACTTGTTTATCTCCCAGCCGGACATAGAGATTATATCCTAGGCATATTTTTGTTGACAGAGAAATAACCTAGTTGGTCCACATGCCACTTCAACTCCCACAAAATACTTCAGAAGACCCAAATCCTTCATGTACAAACATGCATGGAGATAGTCTTTGAATCGTTCAATGGAACTATGGTTATTTTTGGAGATAATCAAGTCATCCACATTGACTAAGATGATAAGTTGCATACCTCCTTGGTGCATCGTAAAGAGAGAATAATCTAAGTATGACTGTTTGAACTCATATTTCATCAAACAACTTGATAATTTCGTACTCGCTTCAAACCATACAAAGATTTCTGAAGTCAACATACTTGGTCGGAATCCCGGTGTAAATTTCATATTAACTTCCTCTATTAGGTCACTGTACAAAGAAGGCATTATGAACATCCATCTAATGCAACTCCAATTATCCGCAATGTAACTGCAAGAAATGTCTAAACGGTTACCACCTTAGCAACCGAAGCAAATGTTTTATTGTAGTCAATTCCTTTCTCCTGTTTATTGCCAAAAATGACCAACCACGCTTTATATCGCTCAATTATGCCGTCAGAGTTGTACTTGATCCTGTACACCCATCAACATCTGAGTGTTTTCTTATCCGGTGGCAATATTGCCAATGGCCATGTCCCATTATCCTCCAATGCATAGATCTCGTGTTGTATGGCTTTTCTATAATGTTCCTTTTTCATTGCCTCCAAGAAGGTTTTTTGTTCGGTTCCTGTAGTGATTGCTATAAGGATGCTTTGGTATTGTGAGGACAAATTATCACAAGATATATAGTGAGCTAAAGGATAAGGCATACGTGAGGGTTACTAAGAATCGGCCAGACGCGTTGATGGACTTTCTTTCTGAAATGTTTCAGCGACGTAGTCGCGCAACCGAATCGATTCCTGCCTCTGATGTTTACCCCGACCCAATGGGTTCTTCCATTGGTATTTTGGTGGCCCAGACATCTTCGGTCTGTACTTCCTCCATATTTATTTTTCTAGATCCAGTCTAATTCTAGTTGTTCCGTGGGTTCATTCTCTGGTGGCAGTACTTCGTCCATCCGAGTTTCATTCGTTCTTACATCATCAGTCTGAAGTTCTTCGATTTCTTTCTTCCTCTATTTAATCCGAGTTCACTTCTATGCTGTCGACTAAGTTCCCTGATCCTACAGCAAAAGGGAACTTAGTCTCGTAGAAGTCCACATCTATGGAGACTAAATATTCATTGTTCTCTAAGTCATACAACCTCCAGGCCTTTTGTCCGTAGGGGTATCCTAGGAATACACACCTACGACTCCGACTCTCAAACTTATCCCTCGTTCTTCCCTTTGTATGTGCATAGCATAGTGGCCCTAGCACCCTTAACTAGTCATAATGGGGTGCTTTCCCATACAAAACTTCATAGGGGGTTTCCCATTCAAAATCGAAGACGGTGTTCTATTGATCAAATACCCCGCAATTAAAACACATTTTCCCAAAAATCGGATTGGAAGATGACCCTAAAATCTTAATGCTAGCCACATTAAGAATGTGACGAGTTTTCTTTGGACTCTTCCATTCTGTTGTGGTATCCCTGTACAGATGTTTGGAAGAGAATTCCATGTTTGAAAAAGTAAGTCTTCATACATGTGAACTCAGTTTCGTTATTGCTTCTAACAATCTTTACCTTCTTACCCAACTGCTTATCTACCAAGTCAAAGAAATCTTTCAAAGTTTAGGACACTTCTTTCTTATCGATTAAAAGAAAAATCCATAGGCTCGCAAACGATCATCCACAATAGTCAAAAAATACGAAGCACCATAAGTGGAAGGGGTTTTATATGGTCCCCATAAATCACAATGAATCATATCAAAAATATCCAAAGCTATATTATCACTTAAAGGAAAAATAATTCTTGTTTGTTTTGCCTTTTGGCATACATGACATTCTTAATCTAATCTATTAACTCTTCTAGGCCTAAGACTTCGTAACTTATGCTGAAGGATGACCTAGCCATTTGTGCCAACGATCGAACTAATCGACTGCCTCCGCCTTTATAGCTTGTATCCGTGGCACATTTCGAAAATAGTAAAGTCCACCTCGACGCTCACCCGTTCCAAGAAGCTTCCTCGTGGTGGGGTCCTGTATAGCACACATAATTTTATTAAATTTTACATCAAAATCTAAATGATCAACAAGTTGTGATATAGAAATTAAATTGCATGCTAGATCCAAAACGTAAAGGACATCCTTCAACCAAATCCTATTATTTAGCTTGGTTGTTCCTTCTCTCATGGCCACCGAGTTACTTCCATCCGGAAGTCCAACCGGACACTCAGGAATGTCTCATTGATCGCTCAATACTTTGGATTACCTATCACATGGTTGGTAGCTCCGAAGTAAATGATTGAGGATGAGTTTTCGGTCTTACCGTCCTTCTTTCCATTTGGGTTTATTCCTTGGGAATTTAACATATGAATCACAGTCTTCCGGATCTCTTCGCTCAAATTGTGAGGTCCTATCCCGCCCTTGTTCATCGGTCCCATCTCTGCCTGATATCCTTCCTTGATATCCATGGCGTTAGCCTGGTTGTTGCCTTTTCCACGAGTGGATCCCAGTCTACCTCTCTACTACTGTTGTTGTCCTCTTCCTCTTCCTTTGATTTTTCATCTCCTTTTTTATTTCCTGGCCACCAATCCTAGTAGCCAACGAGTTGAAAACACCCGTCCACAATGCGTCTGGATCTCTTACAATGTGTACATAATGCACCATTATTTGTTCGTTCACTTTGGTCACGGTGAGGGTTTCTCCCTTGTATGGCACAAGCTATGATTTCACTCTGGTCCTCCGTTTTCCGTATGATTCCTCTCACACACTCGTTTTTCACCAGCTTCGAATAGACCTTGCTTAATGCTGGCAACGGTTCCTGGGACAATATGTTCGACCTCACCATTTCATACATTGCTTCATCCAATTCTATGAGGAAAAGATGCAATTTTTTTCTTTTCTTTTGGTTTCTAGGGCCGTCCCTAGATTGCACGTGCACTTTCTATACTTGCAAGTTGGAATCTGTTCGTAATTTGGCAATTCCTCCCACAACTTAGTGAGTTTTTCATAGTAATCCACTATGTTACTTCCTTTATGCTTTCACTCCGCGAGTTACGCATTTAGTTGTTGCATCCGAGGGCTGTTGATAGCCGCGGACCGTTCTCGAATGCTCGTCCACAAATCTTCCGCTTCCTCTTTATGTGAAATTGTTGAGCGAAGCGTTGGTTCTATGGTGTTGTGAATCCACGACACCAATAGTGAGTTTATAGTCCACCAATCTTCCTAGTCTGGTGACTCTTCATTCGGCTTCTTGATCGTACTGTCAACGAAGCCAAATTTCTTTCTCGCTCTTAGGGTTGTCCTTATGGATCCATTCCATTCTTCATAATTTTCACCCTTCAATTAAACTTTTGTCACCACAATTCCAGGGTTATCATTCGACGTAATGTCATAAGGAGAAATTGTTTTTCTTTTCGTTTTGGCTTCTTCACCGGTGATTCCTTTGCTTTTATCACCGGTTTCTCCATCACCTACCATTGTTTTAGGTTTTTTGTGTTCTTTCTAACGCGACTCTGATACCATGTTAAAATTGAGATAGGGAAGCTAATTTAGAAAGACATTATAATGTAGGAATTCTTTTTTTTTTTCGTTCATCGTAATGACCTCCTTATATACAGGTAAGGTCCTTCTTGCTCTAGTCTAATAAGGTAACCCTATTGCAATAGAACTACAAATCCTATATTACCATAATGTTACACCTCAGATTTTTGAGTTGCTGAGCGGTGAATGGACTAACGTAAGTTAAGGTATATATGATGTCCCTACAAGTAAGAAGGGATGCTTATTGATTCTAATTATGACTCCAAAGACATTTGAGGCAAGGGAAGAAAGTTCGTCAAAATGAAACTTCATTATAGTTTTGCAAAAAGGGGGTTCAACGGTCGTTCTTTGTACCGTCGGACGGGTCGACGCTTCGTCGACTGTGCCGTAGAATTGATTTAGCGCAAAGACCATTCGACGGAGCAGATCGACGCTTCGTCAATCAGTTCGACGGACTGCCCTTCTCACCGTAGAATGAAAGGGAACGAAAGTTGCTCACTGGAAATTTCACGACTTCGACATCAGATCGACGCTTCGTCGTTCGTACCGTATAATCCTCGTCGGGCAGCTTTTAATTTTTTATAAAAAGAGACGCCAAGTCCTCATTTTTCATTTCACTCATTGTCCAACTCTCTCAAAACCTCTAAACCTTCTCCATACCATTTTAACATATATCCAAGAGAAATCAAGGGCAAAACATCAAGAGTTGGTAGAATCAAGTACATGGATGCTCACTAGGGTTGATACAAATCAAGAACTTCTTGTTGAAGTTGGGGTTTTTCTCAAGTGGAATATCTTCATCCAAAGACCATTTCTACATATTCAAAGGTGAGTTTTGCACTTATTTCATGTTATTAGAGGTATTGAGTGGTTGAAAGACTTGGATTAAAGAAGAATATAGAATATGAGCTCAAATATGGAAATAACGGTATTTTGAGTAGTAAGTTCAATTGAATCATGATTCTTAGCATGAAATTAGTATAGTTTTGTTATAAATGATGCTAATGTCGTTAGGGGAGTATTATGTGAAAAATGAACATGTTGTATTGTAGTAATGGGGGTAGATGTATTATTTTCCTCTCTCAATTGAGTCATGCTGTATTGTTTTCCTCTCTTTCTCCTCTCTTGAGCCGAGGGTCTTTCAGAAATAACTGCCCTACCTTTCAAGGTGGGGGTTAGGTATACGTACACTCTACCCTCCCCAGACCCCACATGGTGGGATTATACTGGGCTTCTTGTTGTTGTTGTTGTTGGGGGTGGATGATTTGAAAGAGAATTGTGAGGATTGAATAATGCCTAACTTGAAGAAGTTATTGATTATGATATTATGGATGTTGTCATTGATGTTTGGGAGTTGTTGTATCATATGGAGAAAGTTGTAGAAACAAAGGAAGTGCTGCCCAATTTCTGTTAGCCCTTAGTCGCCTTAGTTTAGCTTCAAGCATGTTTCCGGTTATCTAACCTTAGTACGAACTCTCTTGAATGTAGAATTGTGAGTATTGGAGGGGAGC
Source organism: Lycium barbarum (assembly GCF_019175385.1). Taxonomy (NCBI): domain Eukaryota; kingdom Viridiplantae; phylum Streptophyta; class Magnoliopsida; order Solanales; family Solanaceae; genus Lycium; species Lycium barbarum. The sequence continues at coordinate 13,715,177 of NC_083348.1, read as the reverse complement.
ACTTAGTCGATAAAGCTAGAGCGACGTAAAGGTATGTAAGGCTAGTCCCTTTCTTTCAAAGACATGATTCTTATTTTGTGATTCCATTTCTATAATCCCATGACCTTCTTACATCCTAAAAGATGAAGGTTAAAGGTTTTTAAAGGCTCTTATGAGATAGAGATGAGATATGCTCCATGATAATGATGTTGATAATGATGCTATAATGAGCCCAATATTCTTATCTTTATGATTTCATTGATGTTACTTCTTGTTGTTATCTCACCTCATGATATTAGTTCCTTCAAGGTGAGACATAGTGATGAGGATTATTCCATAATGTAATCGGAGGTTACGTCACTCCGATAGAGTTACAATTTACTTGAGCTCTCATGCATGCTTTAGATTATGTATATGTAAGACTACACCGCGCCTAGTTGGTCGGGCAGACTCCACTATGATAGGCATAGTGGGCAGCTATATTGATGATTACACCATGTCTAGATAGCATGGCCAGACACCACTAGTGGGAGGCATGAGACGTTTACCCTGGACACTGGAGGCCTGGACGTGGGCTAATGATGAGCACACCGTACCTATATGTTCGGGTAGTTATATATATATATATATATATATATATATATGTGTGTGTGTGTGTGTGTGTGTGTGTGTGTGTGTGTGTGTGTGAGAGAGAGAGAGATATGATTTTATTTATTATATAAGTTAGCATGCATGACTCTGCCTTAAGAAGCAATTAGTTACAGGTTATCCCTTTATCTCATATTGTTGCATCTCTTTATCATGTTATCGTGTATGCCTTACATACTCAGTACACTGTTCATACTGAGGTCTTTTTTTTTTTTTATGGACGTTGTGTTCATGCCCACAGGTAGACAGGGAGGCGGCCCAGATCCTTAGGAGATATACCGGCTTACACAGGAGCACCCCACTACTCCGGAGGTGCAGCTTATTGATGCATTATTTTGTGTTCATATTGGGTATGACGGGATCCTGTCCCGTCCTTATGCCTCAGTACTCCAGTAGAGGCTCGTAGATACGTATGCGTGAGTAGTAGTTGTCTCATGAATACATTAGAGTATATTTTGTATATCATTTTTGCAGCCGTGAGGGCTTATGTTTACATATATGTGCTGCCTTGGGGAGTATGTGTGTACAGGTTAGGTATGATAGTTGGCCTGAATAGTGGTTCTCGGTAGTCAGCTTCGGGTACCTGTCATGGCCCACTGGTTGGGTCGTGACACATAATTACAAATTCACTATAAATAGATCAAACATATTATAATTAGACTAGAATAGGGTTCCCACCAATTTAGAAATTCACAGACTTAACTGACGTGACCGGACAAACTGGTTCGGTGACACCCGGGATCAATAAACTTACCTTTTGTTATGCTGAAGGAACCTAAAGAAACTTTTTACTCTTCTATTTCTTATTGCTAGTAAAGAGTGAAAGCAACAAAAAAGACATATCAGTCGGAAGATTCCAAGTGAATAAATTAACAAATCAAAGACTAACCATGTACAAAGTAATTTGGTGATAGAGACATGAAATAAGCGAAGTATAACGGGCTTGAAAGAGAAATTGATAATTCAAGTGTGGGGAATGAAGTAAATGAAGTGGAAAGAAAATGTGGTCATCTTTTAATACTTAAGTGAATTGTACACTTGCCCCTTGGCCCACACTAATGTGTTGTCCCAATTAAAATGGAACACCATTTGTGTGGGCCAACCATGGAAATTGTGGATGATTTTTATCTTCCAATTTTTCTCACTTTTGGTCCCGAATTTTCCTAATTGTTCCATACCAATAAATTCATGCACAACTTATATCTCAAAATAAAATCGAAGGTTAAGAATCCCGACTTTGTATTCCAAAATAATTTTGTCCTTAGCTTATCATAAATAAATCCGGATTATTCCACTGTACAAAAATACGGGTTCTAACATCCTTCCCCCCTTTAGAACATTCGTCCTCGAATGTCAGATTAACCTTACCGGTCATACAACAATTTGGGGGAGTTTCCTTACTAACTATCACAACAATACAATCATTGATCAACGATTCATTTATCAAACAACATAGTCAAATAGAGAATTGGATTACCTGTAGGCTCTGAAAAATAAATGAGGATACTTCTTCTTTATATGCTCCTCAACTTCCCAGGTCATTTCCTCTCGGTTATTGTTCCGCCACAGCACTTTAACAGAAGCCATATATTTGTTCCGCAACCTTTTTACATGGCGATCCAATATGGCTATAGGTTGCACCTCATAAGATAGCTCCTCGGTGACCTGAATATCATCTACAGGAAAGACTCTGGAAGGGTCACCAATACACTTACGAAGAATAGAAACATGAAATACCGGGTGTACCGCTCCCAAGTCAGCTGGCAAATCCAATTCGTAGGCCACCTTGCCTATTTTGCGAATAATCAGATAGGGCCCAATATATCTCGGACTGAGCTTTCCTTTCTTGCCAAATCGCATAACACCTTTCATCGGTGACACTTTCAGGAACACCCAATCGCCAATCTGAAACTCCAACGGTCGACGTCGCTTATCGGCATAAGATTTCTGTCGGCTCTGGGCTGCCAACAATCTTTCTCGAATAAGTTTCACCTTATCCACGGCCTGCTGGACCACATCTGGGCCAATCAACTCAGTCTCCCCAACATCAAACCAACCGATCGGTGATCTACACTTCCTGCCATACAAAGCCTCATATGGTGCCATCTGAATACTGGAGTGGTAGCTGTTATTATACGCAAACTCAACAAGCGGTAAATGGTCGTCCCAGCTACCCCTGAAATCAATAACACAGGCACGCAACATATCTTCCAATGTCTGAATAGTGCGCTCGGCCTGTCCGTCGGACTGGGGATGGAAGGCTGTACTCAGGCTCACCTGGGTCCCCAATCCCTCCTAAAATGATCTCCAGAACTTAGCTGTAAACTGGGCACCTCTATCGGAAATAACAGACACAGGAACTTCATGAAGTCGTACAATCTCCCTGACATAAAGCCTGGCATAATCCTCAGCTGAATAGGTGGTCCGAACCGGAAGAAAATGGGCTGATTTCGTCAGCCGATCAACAATAACCCAAATAGAATCATACCTCCGTGGAGTGCGAGGTAGACCTGTAATAAAGTCCATATTAATGATCTCCCACTTCCACGTCGGTATCTCCATCTCCTGCAAAAGCCCACCGGGCTTCTGGTGCTAAATCTTAACCTGCTGGCAATTTGGACACTGAGCAACGAACTCTGCTATATCTCTTTTCATACCGTCCCACCAATATAGGCATCTGATATCATGGTACATCTTCGTCGACCCTGGGTGAACAGAATATCGGGCGTAATGTGCCTCGCCCATAACCTGTCGCCGCAACCCTGCAACGTCAGGTACACACAATCTGCCTCTGTGAAATAACACTCCATCAGGTGAAATCTCAAACGGAGTCTTCTCCTGTGCCAGTGCTGCGTCTCTGTACTGTGCCAGAATAGGATCCTCATACTAATGCCGCTTAATATCTTCTGTAATAGAGGACTCAGCAATACCTCGAACAGAAACCCCAACATCTCCAGAATCAGCCAAGCGAACTCCAAGACTAGCCAACTGATGAATATCGCGAACCATTTCTTTACTCTCTGATGGCACGTCTGCTAGGCTGCCCATAGACTTGCGGCTGAGTGCATCCGCCACAACATTAGCTTTCCCAGGATGGTAGAGAATGTCAACATCATAATCTTTCAGCAACTCTAACCACCTCCGCTGCCGCAAGTTCAGCTCCTTTTGCCTAAAGATGTACTGAAGGCTCTTATGATCTGTATAAATGTCAACGTGAACCCCATATAAATAATGTCTCCACATCTTCAAAGCATGAATGACCGCGGCCAGCTCCAAATCATGAGTAGGATAATTCTTTTCATGTTTTCTGAGCTGCCGGGAAGCATAAGCTATCACCCTGCCGTGATGCATCAACACACATCCCAAACCAATACCAGAGGCATCACAATAAATCACATACCCATCTGGACCCTCCGGAAGAGTCAGGACTGGAGCCGTAGTCAACATCTCTTTCAGCAACTGGAAGCTACGCTCGCAAGCATCTGACCACTGAAACTTAGCTCCCTTCTGAGTCAGCCTTGTCAAAGGCGCTGAAATGGAAGCAAATTTCTCCACGAATCTCCGATAATAACCAGCCAATCCCAGAAAGCTACGCACCTCTGTCGGCGTCGTAGGTCTAGGCCAATTCTTTACGGCCTCGATCTTCTGGGTATCCACCCGGACGCCATCAGCCCCAATAATATGTCCCAGAAATGCCACTGAAGATAACCAGAATTCACACTTAGAAATTTTAGCATATAATTCCTAGTGCCGAAGTGTGCCAAGTACCGTCCTCAAATGGTCCGCATGCTCTGCCTCTGACCGAGAATAAACCAGAATATCATCGATAAATACGATCACAAACATATCCAAGAACGGTCTGAATACCCGATTCATCAGGTCCATAAATACTGCTGGGGCATTTCTCAGCCCAAAAGACATAACTCTGAACTCATAGTGCCCATATCGGGTCCTGAATGCTGTCTTGGGAATATCAGCCTCTCGTACCCGTACCTGATGGTAACCCGATCGCAGGTCTATCTTCGAGAAGTACCTGGCACCCTGCAGCTGATCAAACAAATCATCAATCCTGGGGAGGGGATATTTATTCTTGATGGTTACCTTATTCAACTGCCGATAATCAATGCACATCCGCAGCGAGCCGTCTTTCTTCCTCACAAATAATACCGGAGCTCCCCAGGGTGACGCACTAGGCCGAATGAAACCCTTCTCCAATAAATCTCTCAGCTGCTCTTTCAATTCTTTCAATTCTGCAGGTGCCATTCTGTACGGAGGAATAGAGATAGGCTGAGTGTCTGGCAACAGATCAATAGCAAACTCTATCTCCCGTTCCGGAGAAAGACCTGGAAGCTCATCTGGGAATACATCTACAAATTCATTAACCACTGGGACTGACTGAAGAGTCGGTGCCTCTGCCTCTAAATCATGAACACGGACCAGATGATAAATATACCCCTTTCTGATCATTTTCTCAGCCTTGGGGTATGAAATAAACTTACCCCTCGGCGATACTGTATTACCTGCCCACTCTATAACTGGCTCCCCTGGGAATTGGAATCGGACTATCTTCTTTTGACAATCAACATTAGCATAGCAACAAGCTAGCCAATCCATACCCATAATCACGTCAAACTCGATCATATCTAACTTCACCAAATCTGACTTAGTGCAGCGGCCACAGATAATCACGGAACAATCTCTATAAATCTGACTGGCTATAACAGAGTCCCCTACTGGTGTAGCTACCTCAAAAGGCTCTATCGGTTCGGATTCTATCCCAATTGTATCAGCAACGAGTGGAGATATAAATGATAATGTAGAACCAGGATCAATCAATGCATACACATCACGAGAGAAAACCAGTAATATACCTGTGACGACATTAGGCGAAGCCTCCTGGTCCTGTCTGCTGGCTAAGGCATAAATGCGGTTCGAAGGACCGCTAGAACCTGAAGCACTGCCACGACCTCGACCGCGTCCCGCCGGTGCAGGCATACCTCGCCCCGCAGGGCGTGCAACTGATGGAGCAGATGATGAACCAGCGGCTGACCCCGTCGGCTGAGCCACACTACCAAAACCGCTCGCCAACGGACAATATCGCATAAGATGGCCCTGACCACCGCATGAAAAACAGGCTCCAGTAAGTCGATAACACTCTCCCGGGTGCGATTTCCCGCAATGGGAACAACGAGGCCTGGGTGGTCTGGACTGGCTGGGACCTCTAGCTATCTGTGACCCTGATGCTCTGGAGCTCTGACCGGCCCCAGACTGTCCTGCACTGTCAAATATCCTACCGGCTGGCTGTGTACCCCGGCCTGACGGAGGAGGATGTCTGCCTGACTGCTGCTGCTGAGGCTGTCCGCCTCGAGAATCTCCAGAATAACCTGCGAATCTGGCCCTCTTAGGCGGCCTCCTGTCCCGATCTCTGCTAGAATAATCAGCTCTATGTCGGTCCTCCATACCCAGGGCATAAGCCTGTAGTCGGGCAATATCCATGTCTGCCTGCAATGCCACCGCCATACAACCATCAATCAAATAGCGGTCTAACCCCATCACGTATCTGTGCATCCGATCGGCCATATCTGCTACTATGGCAGGTGCATACCGGGCCAAAGAATCAAACTCCATATTATACTCACGGACGCTCCGACCCCTCTGCTGCAGATGCAAAAATCGGTCAACCCGCGCCCGCCGTAACTCTGGGGGAAAAAAGTGGTGAGTGAAAGCAGTTACGAACTCGTCCCAAGTAGCTGGGGTAGCACCCTCACCCCTGGATAGCTCCCAGGACTCATACCAGTGAGCAGCAACATCCCGTAGTCTATGCGAAGCCAACTCAACAGACTCAGTCTCTGAAGCCCTGACCAAATCTAGTGAGCGCCGCATCCCCCGAATAAAGTCATGGGGGTCCTCGTCGGGCTTAGACCCGTAAAACTCTGGAGGGCCACATAATAGAAACTCTCGAACCCTCAGGCTGTCACGCCTATCGTCATCATGATCATCTCTCCGCCCGCGTCTGCGAGCCTGTCCCGCTACCAGAGTGGTCAATAACTGCACAACCTCTTTCAGTGTCCTGTCCTCCGCCCCTGGCTGAGGAGCTGGAGGCGCGGGAGCTGGAGCCCCTGGAGCTAATGGTGAAGCTGCTCCAGACTCCTCTGACGATGAAGACGTAGCAGAGTCGGCTGGCCGGGACGTAATATCATGCATCATCAGAGCAAGGGTCCGAGTATCCTTCTGAGCCCGGCTGGTCTCTCCTACTACGCCCTTTTTCTTCTGGGCGGCCGTCGCCTTTTTCGGAGGCATCACTGAAAGAAAAACAACAACAGATCAGAACAGAATCATCCTAATAGCACAGCTCTATCACACGATCTAAGATTGAAAGAAAGGAAACATCCTAAATGTCCTATAGCTTCCTGTTTATAGATGTGGTGCACAACACACCGATAAACAAGACTCTACTAGACATGGTCTGTAGACATTCCGAGGAAAAACCGCTCTGATACCACTTCTGTCACGACCCAACCCCGTAGGCCGTGACTAGTGCCCGATCTGGGCACCCGAACCCATCTATCAAATATTATCTCAAATTCTATCAACTCATTCTAGTATATGGCGGAAGCCGACAAGACTTTATTTCAAATTTAGGTAATTTCCAGAAAAATTTTGGCAGAGTTTCCTCTGTTTTACAGATTATCCAAAATAACCCTGTACACAGCAAACACCAACAAAGGCCACACAGGGCTAGCAAAGCAACATATAAACATATGCGGACCGACCGCCTCGGCGTATGGGATCGCCCAAACAACATATACACCTATCCATACAGAAAGACCCTAACCCACAAACATGTCCACAGACCTCTAAACAGACCGACAGAATCATATGACGGGACAGGGCCCCGCCGTACCCATGAACGAATATATACAAATGCACTAATAAATATATATACCAAAAGTATAAGCTCCGGAAAGAGAGGAGCACACCGAATAGCAGAAAGGGTGTCCTAAACAGGTGGATCACCAGGCTGTGCGTCCGTACCTGCGGGCATGAAACGCAGCCCCCGGAGAAGGGGGTCAGTAAGAAATATGTACTGAGTATGCAAAGCAGAAGGTACAGAAATAAATCTGAACAATAATCGAATCAGATATATAGAAAATAATACATATCAAAAAAAAATATCAAAATGTTTATTTCCAAAGTATAAATTATGCATAGGGCACAGGAAAATGTGGTCGCCCGCCTGTCGATGGCGCCACAACACAGCATAACACCAGAAAGTTTCAAATCTCCGAATCCCCGTCACACATCACAACACAGCATAACGCCAAACACAGCATAACGCCAAACATAAGTGGAACCCGGCCCTCGAGCGAGGAGCACGGTGAACCATAATCACAGCATAACACCGGAATGTATCACAAAGCGCACGACAACAGAACCGGCCCGGGAACCGGTGAACGATATCACAGTAGGCACGAGCGGAGTAGTGAGGAATCATATGCATAAAATCATTATTATAAATCTGAAGGATAAGTAAAATAGTCATATTCGAAATCGGAATAATAATTATCACTTTTTGTTTCAAAGTTGTCGAATTTCAAAAAGGGCGTCGCGGGACCCACGGACGAGTATAGACCCGAACTGAGCCCGCCTATGAAAAACATACTCATTTTATATCATACAAACTCCTACGAAAATTTCAAAGCAATCCGAGCTTTTCTGAGGAAATTATGGGCGTTTGAAGTTTTTGAATCGCTAAAGAATGAACTTTAAAACAAAAATCAGCTTTCATGTAATCTTTACAAATTATGGATTCCGAGAACATAAGGATCAATGTTTTGCCATGACAAGGCAAGGATGCCAAAGAACAAATGCGATTCATAAACATGCTCGGATTGTGAGAATAGAGTTTCCTCGAGGCTTATATCATAGCCTATTTTAACTAAGGCATGCCGAAGAAGGAAGAATACTTTACATACCTCAAACGCTCTTCAATACGATCCAAACTCAAGCTAAATCCAACCTATGATTCGGGCTGCCCACGATCTATAAACAAGCCATAAAATGCCAAACATTAGCTAAAGACTCTTTGGGCATTAAATTTCAATTTCGCCCTTAATTCTACAGAAATTTGGGCAGCATTTCCCCTGTAAATAGGCTACCCCGAGAATTTAACTCGGCCGTATCAATCAACAAAAACAACAACAACCAACCTAACAACATTAATAATCAATCCGAAAGGTAATACAACAATAATAGCTCTCTTTTCCATCATTCATCAACTTTCATAAATTCAATTCGACGACTTACCTTCAAGCCAAAATCGACGCTTATACGCTCACATACTAACCCGAACCCATACCAAAAACATTTCAAGACATTCTAAGCAATTTATACAATTTTTCCAACAATCCATAAATTTTCCCAAGCTACCCGAAACAGCCCCTAACCGAGACAGCCCCCCTAACTTTTTCTTCATTTTCAAATCATGGTTCGTATCTACAATTTACATTCTAACAATGCTATTTTCATCAATACACAATTTACATTAAATGTACAACAACTTCCAAATCAGTCCGCAATATTTACAACATCAATTTGAGTCAATAAACTTTCATTTCCAACATAGAATTCATGGCGACGACGGCTAAACAATAAGCGATACTAATTCAATTCTTGGCACATAAGGTGACCCATTTTCGGCTAACACTACACATATACATATATGGATGATTCTCAATTGTTCTTCACCTTACAATGATCATAATCAACTAACTAGGCATTAATTCATAATTTCAATCACAACACAACAACACCCATTTACACGGCTCAAGCTCCACATACACAACTCACCTCCAACATTTCATATTTCATGATTTTCCTCCATTATAACATACTACAAGATACAACCAACCTTTATAACACAAAAGCAAGATCAACTCTTACCTATCCTCTTCAATTCCACAAAATGCTAGGGTTTCCAATGGATGAAAAATAATGGGTTGATCGCTCCAACGACACTTCCACGTTACTTAGGAACCTCAATATAGTGGGTGTACATCAACGGAAAAACTTTGGAAGACAAGAAATGGGAGTTGATTTTCTCCCTTGTTGGCCGAGAGCCTCAAGGGGGTTTTTCAGCTTTGCCCTTTTTTTTTTTCAAGTGTGGGGAATGAAGTAAATGAAGTGGAAAGAAAATGTGGTCATCTTTTAATACTTAGGTGAATTGTACACTTGCCCCTTGGCCCACACTAATGTGTTGTCCCAATTAAAATTGAACACCATTTGTGTGGGCCAACCATGGAAATTGTGGATGATTTTTATCTTCCAATTTTTCTCACTTTTGGTCCCGAATTTTCCTAATTGTTCCATACCAATAAATTCATGCACAACTTATATCTCAAAATAAAATCGAAGGTTAAGAATCCCGACTTTGTATTCCAAAATAATTTTGTCCTTAGCTTATCATAAATAAATCCGGATTATTCCACTGTACAAAAATACGGGTTCTAACATGGGCCGCGTCCGAGATTCTTTCTAGAGCGGAGGTTTATGCTCGAGTCCGATAAGTATCTGGAACGAGTGGTACATGGACACCATGGGTCCCATGCAGGTCATGCCTACTGAGCAATGACATCAGTTAGCATGTGTATGCAGTAAGTATATGGTTGTTGTGGTAGACTTATTCCCATTGTTGTTACCATTGATTTGATTTGTGATTATTCTTGGTTGAATTGTTGTGGTTTATTGATTTCATGTATGTTGGCTGGCTTGTTTATTCTATTGATTTTATGATATATGCATGATACTAATCTTAGTCAACCTATAATATCTACCGGTACATAGCGTTTGTACTGATACTACCTTGTTGCATTATTTTGAGTGCAGATTGTGATACAGAGACTGCTACGCATCCTCACATCTAGCGTTGAGGCCATTGCCGATAGATTTAGGGTGAGCTTCTATCTATGCCAAGCCGCCTGAATATCTTTATTTTTGTCACGACCCAAACCGATGAGCCATGACTAGTGCCCGAGCTGGGCACCCGTGTACGACCTGCTAGATATCATCAGATTGAAACTGAAAACAATATGACACTCTATAAAAGCATGCTATGAACTCATCATGTCATACATCAAAGAGAACCTGTCTCCTGAGAAGCCACAGCTAACCAAAACATAACAAGTATGCAAGCCAACAAGGCTGCCACTATACACGGGGACATCCAAGACGAACTACATCGATATAGCTGACCAAATCGTATATACACAACCCACATATGTCTACAGACCTCTAAGAGTATAACCAAGTCTATGCTAAAAGGATCTGTACCAAAATAACTTAAGCTCCGGAACAATGGAGCTCTCCAAACGGCTGGGCAGAAGTCCTAAGCTGGAGGATCACCAAACTGAGTGTCTGTACCTGCGGGCATGAAACGCAGCCCCCGAAGAAAGGGGGTCAGTATGAATAGTGTACTGAGTATGTAAGGCATGAAATCGACATATACATAAAATCCTGGAAAACATTTGAGACATGTCAATGAATGTGCAAAATAAATGCATCAGTATAGCTATATCAAAGAAACACATATATCTATAGAAATACCACAACAAAGGCCATAGCGTCAGCCCCTGTCAACTGTGCCATATATATACACATGATAACAAAGGCCACAGCACACCCCCTGTCAACTGTGCCATATATATACACATCACAACAAAGGCCACAGCACACCCCTTGTCAACTGTGCCATACATATACACATCACAACAAAGGTCATAATACACCCCCTGTCAACTGTGCCATACATATACACATCACAAAAAAGGCCACAGCACACCCCCTGTCAACTGTTCCATATATATACACATCACAACAAAGGCCATAGCACACCCCCTGTCAACTATGCCATATATATACACATCACAAAAAATGCCACAGCACACCCCCTGTCAACTGTGCCATATATATACACATCACAAAAAAGGCCACAACACACCCCCTCTCAACTGTGCCTTATACATACATGAAGAATGAAAATGAGTGCAGTGCATAATCAAAATGAAATAATAGAGCTCTCTGTAATGTCACAAAATAGCCATATACATATATTATACTCATGGCATGCATAGGAGTTCAAATGAAAACTATCGTTCTATCCCACCTTGGAGGAATAATTTATAAGGTGAGATCAACAACAATGAAATAAGCTGAGAAAATCATGAAATAGCTTAACTTCTTCACATCATCGTTGAAATCATATTTGAGACCTTTAAGCATAAAATTATCCTCACGTCACCCTCATAAAAACATTCTCATTTTTAGCATCATAAGAATATTTAAGAGTCATAAACTTATAGCTTTTGAAATCAAGGAGGTTATAGAAACACTTATGGAATCATAGCATAGGAATCATGCCTTTGAAAGAAAGGGACGAGCCTTAAAATACCTGTTCAACCACCAACTACCTATGCTTATCCGTCCGAGCCCGCAAGTCTACATATAAGACCATACATACTATGATTAGGACCATTATCATATACTTATCCTGAGCCTTCAAATAATTCTTCCTAAAATCTGCCAAAATTTTGGCAGCATCTCCTCTGTTTATATGCCTAGCCCGAAATCGCAATTCAACAACTAACAACAACAACAACAATACCAACATCAATAACATCATTTACAACACCAATATGTGCCATAAAATAGCCCACACGCTGTTTTCCAACTTCCATAACTAACAAACTTACTATACGATTGTTTAGCGACTTTATCTCCGTAAATAAGCTTTAAATAATACCAAAAGAGAAAGCTTCATACCTTTTTTATTGTTAAGGCAGCAATATCCTCAATATCCACGCTAAAATCTCCCGCAAAACGACACTAGAATCACAACCATGCGTTACCCGGACCTAAACCACTACTCTGCGACTTAAAAATTGCTCACTTTTTGTTTCCCTCTCTCTCTCTCTTCATTTTCTGGAATTTTCCAGCAAAATCTGGTGAAAAAACAAGGTTCCTACCCTTTTTATAAGGGTTAAATTCGGGTAGGGTTTACTGTAGCATTTTACTGCAGCGGTGTAGCAGGTCGGTACTGTAGCAGTACTGTAGCACGCGTTTCTGCTCTGTCAGCCGAACTTGTAACGTCCATAATTCTCTACTCCGAAATCCAATCGATGAGCGATTTATTGCGTTGGAAACTAGACTCGACGAACTTCATTTTAGGCTTTTGTTTCACCTTAAAACACTTCATATGCTAAGCGATATTCATCCCCTAAGTTGGACCAAAAGTTTCATACAAAACATTACCCATCCTTTCTCCAAAGTCGTACTACTTCATTTCTTCCACTTATTTCCTTATAAAACCTTCCGGTATACCTTATATACATCCTTCACTCATTAAATATACTTAGTAATGCTTTCTCCTTACATTCCAAAGTGGTTTTACTTAACCGTAACTCAACGTACTTATGTTTCAAATTTGATAAGTGCTTCTTCGAAGATACGGGGTGTAACAATTTTATGATGTCTATTTCCTATTCCAGACATTGTGGTTATTTTTTAGACAGGTTTCATTCCTTAGACACATTTTAGGTTAGAGTCCTTGTCCGATGACTTTCGGATTTTGGGAATTTTGTAATAGTTAGGGCTTCCGCATTTACTTCATTATTTTAGGGCATGATTTCATTTGATTATCCTATGCTTGAATGAGTAATAACTGATGGATTTTTCTAATATAAAAATGGACTTGAATGAATAGATGACTTATGTGTTGGTTCGCCCACTAGGAGTTAGTGTGGATGCCAGTCATGGTGGGTTGGGTCGTGACAGAGTTGGTCTCAGAGCTTTAGTATCGTCGATCTCATCATACAAGGACATGTGTAGTATAGTCTTGCAGATCTGTACGGAGGCGTCTATACTTATCTTCTAGAGGCTACCGGACATTAGGAAAATTCCATTTTCTTTCTTTCTTTCTTCCGTACTACTTGATTCCAATTTATATCTGATGATTCAAATTAGTATCTAACTATCCTTTATTCTCACGCAAATGGCGAGAACACGCGCGGCAGCAGCCAGAGGCAGAGGTAGAGGCTAAGGAGCTGGTAGAGGGGCGGCCTTAGGTGGGGGCGGAGTCCCAGTAGTTGATCCCGTGCCTCCAGTGGTTCATAATAAGGCGGCGAAAGATACAGCCACACCAGCCCAGCCAGCGGCCGTACCAGTCCCACCGGGAGCTACAGAAACTCCTGGTATACCAGATGTTATGGCGCTGGTGCTAAATTGGTTACATGTGTTAGCACTGGCCGGGGCTATACCAGCCGTTCCAGCAGGTAGGGGCATAGGTATAGCAACCCCAGGTCAGGATAAAGTTCAAGCTTCGGGGGCTCAGCACATCGCAGCTGTGGCACCTCACTTGGAGAAATTTTTGGGTTTTGAGGCTTTTCCGAGGCCAGTTGCAGGGGTGGTGATGACTGGCAAAGAGCATGATTTGTTTTGGAGGTTCACTAAAATGAAGCCTCCGATTTTCTATGGTACTGAGTTAGAGGATACATGCGAGTTCATCATAGATTGTCACGAGAGGCGCCATAAGATGGGGGTTGTGGACAAGTACGGGGTAGAATTTGTGACCTTTCAGTTCTTGGGAGACGCCAAGTTATGGTGGAGGGCATATGTGGAGTGCAGGTTAGCTGGGTCTCCTCCGTTGACTTGGGTTCAATTCTATTCAGTGTTTTTGGATAAGTACGTTCCGCATAATCTGAGGGATCGAAGGAAGGATGAGTTTGCTAATATTGATCAGAGAAACTCGTCTGTTGCTGTGTACGAGTCCTGTTTCCATTCCTTGTCCCGATATGCTCTTCAGTTGCTGCCTACTGAGGGGGAGAGGATCCGGAGATTCGTGAACGGATTGAACATTGGACTTCAGTTATCGGTTCTTCAGCTTGTAGCCATTGGGCTTCATTCCAGGAGGTAGTGGAGCATGTCTGTGTTGTTGAGGGGATTAAATAGGAAAGTCATGCAAAGTAGGTAGAGAAGAAGGCCCGAAAGGGTGAGAATTTCCGCAACTCCTTCTTGAGGGATCAGAGTTCGCAGGTATATTCAGGGTGTCTGGTTCTGTCCGCGATGCAGGTGTCCGCTAGGGGCCCATCAGGGGCAAATTATCAGGCTTCCGGTCAGCATGGAGGTTATACTGCTTCATCAGCTTCTGTTCAGCGACCTACGCTGGACTGTGCATATTACGAGTGTGGTAAGATAGGGCATCTTAAGAGGTATTTCCCCAGCCAAAGACAGGGTGGACAGGGGACTCAGTATCAGGCTCTCCGAGCTCCATTCACACCAGACAGATGAGGTACGGATAGCGCACCGACAGGGCGGGGTGCCATAATGCGGTTAAGGGTGGCGCCCAGCCTAACCGAGACAGCCCTCAGGCAGGCAGAGGCGGACAGCAGCCCGGCAAGGGCGGAGTTCAGACTGGACAAGGTAATCGAGGTGGTACACAGGATACAGGAGGCCGCAGTCATTTGTATGCTTTCCCAGATAGACCCGAGGCTTAGGCCTCCAATGCTATCATCACAGGTACTATCTCAGTTTATAACCGGTTGGCTTCTGTTTTATTTGGCCCAGGTTCTACTTTTTTCATATGTGTCTTCATATTTTGTTATGGGTTTGGATATGATGTGTGATACTCTTGACGCCTCTATTTATGTATCTACTCTGGTTGGAAATTCGGTAGTGGTAGATAGAGTCTACCCTTCTTGCGCGATTACATTTATGGGGTATAGTACTTGGGCGGATTTAATGATCCTAGATATGGTAGATTTCGATGTCATTGTGGGCATGAATTGGTTGTCCCCGCATTATGCCATTCTTGATTGTCATTCTAAGACTGTTACCTTGGCTATGTCTGAGGTACCTAGACTTGAGTGGAAGGGTAACCTTAGTCCCCTCCCTAAGAAATTCATATCCTTCGTTCGTGCTAGGAAGCTAGTGGAGAAGGATTGTCTAGCGTATTTTGCACATATACGTGACACTAGTGCAGATACTCCATCTATTAATTCGGTTCCAGTGGTGCGCGAGTTTGCGGATGTGTTCCCCTCTGACTTGCTAGGTATGCCACCTTACGGTGACATTGATTTTCGGATTGATTTAGACCCAGGTATTCCACCTTATATGTCACGACCCGACTAGGGGGCCGCGACGAGCACCCGGTGCTAGCCCACCCGGGCACCCTCTTAGCTCTCTTATGTTTACATCTAGGTGAGCCACATAATTAGACATGCATTTCCATTCATTCATCAAACTAGTCCCATTGGACGACATTACCATTATATCATAATTGGCATTTATGCCACATCAATGTACATGGGCCAACGTGGCCGACAAAATGATATACAACATATAGGCCGACAAGGCCAGACATAACTAACCACATACACGTGACTACGAGCCTCTAAGAATAGTATGATATATCACATGAGCGGGACAGGACCCCGCTATGCCCATAATTATATACACAAAAGAATAGGTACCCCAAAAAGGTATGGCTCCGAAAGAAGTGGAGCTCTCTATGCAATCTCAGAATAAGCAGCTATGGATCAAGTCTGTCTCCCTGTGCACCTGCGGGCATGACGCAGCGTCCACAAACAAAAGGACGTTAGTACGAAGAATGTACTGAGTATGTAAAGCATGATCAACATCGATATAGAAACATAATAAACAACATATGAAGTAGCATAGGAGGGGAGACAATAATATCATCGTCATAACACTTACTTGCCTTTCATAGGGACTTCCCATTTCTCGCATATACTCGTGCCATATTTGTGCTCGTATTCGTATCCATATACATGTCCTTATCCGTATTCTTATACATAGTCTTATCACATTCATATTCATATTATAAATATAGTCATTTCATATACATAACATTTACATAGCATACCCGACCTTATAGGATCGGTGTTTCATACATGCTTGGCCAACCAAGGCTCAAGGTCATACATACCTGGCCCTACCAAGGCATCAGGGTTATCCGTACCATCTGCAGAGGTGTGCGCGCGTTACGTAATCATATGCATACTTTATACATATTCATATACATATATTCTTACCCGGCATTATAAGCTCGGGGTTTCATTATAGCCCTTCATAGGCACATATAAGTATACTAGCCCGTAGGCACCTTTAACATCATTATTATTACCATCGTCATCACTATCATCATCATTTTCGCTACATTTGTATCTTAGGCTTACTCGTCATATGAGGGGCGTAGTACAATCGTAGTATATATCAAGGATCGTGAGCTTATGAGCTCGGAATATCAATCATTTGGAAACAACATACTCATATAGAGGAATTAGAAATTTGGACAAGAAATCATGCCTTATGAAAGAAGGGTTAGCCTTACATACCTTATCGTCGGACTACTCTACACTTGCACGTACTCCTTCGATGCTCTCGTTTCTACCTTCATTAGGGTCATACTATCATTAGCACCGATAACTAGTACACATGGCTAAAGCTAGAGAAAATCGGACAGCATCTCCTTTATTTATGCAACATTTGTCCATATCGTAATTCAACTCCCAAACGTCAACAATACATTCATAATGTCATATCAATGGCCATTAATCATCTACATTATCCACAATCATGATTCAATTCAAACTATTTCTCAAAACGTCACTATTCATCATTCATAACCCATTTTGCTATTCTCTTCTAATGACCAAGCATTTCAACTCTCAAATACCTTAAACAACATATAAATATCATGAATCTTACCTTAGAAGTTGTAGGAACAAGCCTTAGTCGATAATAATCCACTTTGATCAAAACCCTAGTTTTCCTCCATTTGGATTTCTTGACTTTGGATGATCTTTGATGGGTTCTTACTCTTGATTCACTTGTTTATGTTGTTAATCACTACCAACCCTTGAAAACTTATGAAATAGATGTATAGAGATGTTTTAGAGAGAAGGGGTGTGGAAGGGAAATGAAATGAAATAACCTTGGTCCCTTACATTTATTGAGCAAATCTGTCCCGACCAAAATATACGGACCAACATACGGTCCGTATAAATTGTACGGGCCGTATGTCTGGCCGTACTTTTGGTCCAGAAACCTTTGGCCATTCTGGGTTGATTATACGGTCCAGACATACGGACCAATAAATTATACGGCCAGTATGTTTGGCCGTATAATCCCCAGTGATTCTGAACTTCGATTCGTCGATTCGTTTTGTCTCCAATCCCTATGGAACCTTCTTAACACTTGTTCAACACTTCATTAGCAATCTAAGGGACGTTATCATACTTCTCCGAAACATCATTAAGTGCCCATTAAGTCGTTACTCGTATTTCCTTCCCGATACTTATCAAATACCTTGCCTTCTCTTGGCAATCCTCTTCCCCCATCTCTAACATCTTTAAAATCTTATCTAGAGTCGTCGAATGCCATCGCTTACCCATGAACATATTGTGTACTCGTACTCCTTACTAGTTCATTCACTTGCGTACCAACGGAAGATTTTCCGAGGTGTAACATTCTCCCCCCTTAAGAACATTCGTCCTCGAATGTTAAAGTGTTCGGGAATCCTATAAAAATTTCGCCAGAGTTTCCCCTATAATATGGCACTACCACCCTGTCACAACAACCCATAATATCGATGCCTCACAGGGCCACAACATAATAGCATAAAAATTTGGCCACACACGACCCAAGAACATAAAAGGAAAGCATACATACCTTAGAATCTTGACGCCTCATCTTGGACTTCTTCCAAGGGCTGAAATAAATGTGGGTATTTGGATCGCATGTTGTCTTCCTCTTCCCATATCATTTCCTCTCGATTGTTATTCCTCCACAGAACTTTAACTGAGGCCACTTCTTTGTTTCTAAGCCTCCGTACTTGCCTATCTAATATGGCAATGGGTGTTTCATCATAAGTTAACCTTTCTGTCACTTGAACATCATTTACTGGGACGATCCTCGTAGCATCCCCAACACATTTACGAAGCATTGAGACATGGAAAACTGGATGGACTGACTCCAAATCGGGAGGTAAATCTAACTCATAGGCCACTTTGCCTATTTTGCGCACGATTTCATATGGCCCAATATACCGGGGACTGAGCTTCCGCTTTTTGCCAAATCTCATTACGCCCTTCATCGGCGACACTTTCAAGAATACCCAATCTTTCACTTCAAACTCTAAGTCCCTTCGACGATTATCCGCATAGGACTTTTGACGACTTTGAGCCGCTAGCAACCGATCTTGTATGAGCTTAACTTTCTCTATTGCTTGCTGGACCAAGTCTGGCCCTATCAACTTAGCTTCTCCGGTTTCAAACCACCCAATTGGGGATCTACACTTTCGCCCATATAGAGCTTCATACGGTGCCATTTGAATGCTAGAATGGTAACTGTTATTGTAAGCAAACTCGATGAGTGGCAAATGGTCATCCCAATTTCCTCCAAAATCTATCATACATGCCCGCAACATATCTTCAAGAGTCTGAATAGTACGTTCAGCTTGCCCATCGGTCTGTGGGTGAAACGCCGTGCTTAGGCGCACTTGGGTCCCTAAACCTTCTTGGAAAGACCCCCAAAAAATGGTTGTAAACTGAGTCCCTCTATCGGAGATGATAGAAACCGGAACGCCATGGAGTCTCACTATCTCTTTAAGATAAAGCTTGGCATAATCTTCTGCCATATAGGTCGTTCTGACCGGTAAGAAATGCGCTGACTTTGTGAGTCTATCCACAATCACCCATATTGAATCATACTTCCGTCGAGAACGGGGTAAGCCAGAAATGAAGTCCATGTTAATCACTTCCCATTTCCACGTTGGGATTCCTATAGCTTTGTTATGTCCCGTGTTTCGCAGAAGTGAAAGTCGAGAAATAAGTAAGGCTTGTGTGTTATGAGAAATATTTTGATTCAAGTTGATGTGACTATGTTGGTTATGGATTCATTAATGTTAAGACATCGGGGAAGGCCGAGGGTAAATTTGGAATTTCGGAAATTAGTTTCGGGAATTACAAAACGGGACTTTTAATGAATTGGGCCAAGATTGGACAACAAGAAATTGAGGCCCAAGTCCTTGGGGGTGGCCGGTCACTTGGTTGGCCCAAACCCATTTGTTTAATGTCATGTGCTATGCACATGACTTTCTATAGTGGATATATATCAATGATCCTTGGTAATTATCAAGAAAATAGAACAAAATTCAAGAACACCCAAAAAAAAGGGCATTCGGCCTTAGAACAGAAAGAAAGAAAAAGAAAATTTCCAAGCTTGGTTATTGATCTAAAAATCTTAAGTTCTACATAGTTATGAAGTACTCAAGGCCCTCTTCAACGGGGTATAATTAGTTTGGTACAAGAACCACGTTTGCGACAAATCGGAATTTCAAGAAAAAGGTAAGAAATCTATGTTTTTATGTTATGAAATGGATTTATATGTTATATTAATTGATGTTGCACGAGGATTATGGGATGGTGTTATGTTTGTGTATGGCGTGTGGGTGTAAAAAGGGTGTGTTTGGCCGTGAGTTTCATGAAGTGCAAGGCATAGGAATTTTATCTTGTTTAGTTTGAATAATGCGTTGTTGTGATCTTTATGTCGTAAAAGATTGATTAAAGAATTGAGTTGGCGTTAGAAAATGATTTCGGATATTATCGGAAAGTGTATACCTTTGGTATCATGGTGTATATCATTGTATATTTAGGGTGCTAAAGACTTTAAATGTGACATATAGTTGATGTTAATGAATTCGGAAAGAAACGACGCAAGTTAGAATGTTCGTCGTGACTTTTGATGTTTTGAATGAAATATGGAAAGTAATGAACTTTGGGAAAGTTTGTATATGGTTTGGAACTTGTTTGTAATGTGAATGAATAATCTTGAATGATATGGATGTAGATTTGGAATTTTGGAGTTTGAATCAAGAATTGTCAACTTGTGTAGTAAGGTAGGATTGTGAAGCTAGAGTGGTTTGATTATGGGTTTTGTTGTTTGATGATGTTTGGGTTGTTGTTGTTGTTGTTGTATTTTGAGCCGAGCTAAGTCTCGGGGATGTTAGATTTATAGGGGAAGTGCTGCCGAAATTTCGGTAGCCAAGTATAGCCCAAAGATGAAAATGTTAACTTTCATGAATAGTAACTGGTAAAAGTGACCATTTGCAGTTTTCGGACGAAACGGGAATTGAGATTTGACGAGCGTAAGGCGCCATCCAGGTATGTAAAGCCTACCTATCCTTCTTTTGGCATGTCCTAGTCATACTAGGTTAAGATCGGACCCTCGGAGATAACTCTGCTCTTGGAAATTTAGATTCAAGTTTGGATACTATTCATTCAACGCAATTGAACCCTATTCGTTGTATTTGGTTGAAAGAATGTTCGAACCTTCATAACTTTTGTCGTTGTGTCCGAAACTCTCCGAAACTTTCGTAGATGGCTCTATGGAGCCTAGAGTCAGTGATTTGTGTCCGCCGCCTCAATTTGACTCGAGGTGGGCCCGCAAGCCCCGAGGCTTCCCTTATTCGACTTGTTTGGTTTGTTTTCGTTCGATATGAAAAGTAATCATTTGTCTGTGACTCAAAGGTTCGTTTGAAAATTTCTATATCGTCATGGAACGTTTTGCACTATGAATGATGCTAGATGTTCGGAAAATGATCCGTGAATGGTTTTTTTCAAAGGTTCTGCAGTCTGAAACTTCGCGACTTCCATACATTAATTTTGATCGACCTGACTTCTACTCCGAGCCCTCTGGCGTCGGTATATCCCTATATGTAACTATATGTCGAGTCCGGTAACTTACTTTTAATATGCATATGGTTTCTGCACTACTCCGTTCGTGCCATCCACTATGAATTCGTTCGTCGGTACCCGGGCCGGCTTTGTGATCGTGCGCGCTATACCATATTCGGAAGTAATGATGTGATACGGTTTCTGAGGCCTCGCCATAGGGCCGGTCACCGTCTATGGAGTTATGATGTGATATGGCATCTGATATGTTCTGATGATGTGATATGATGTGTCTGGAGACTGTACGGAGATTTGAAAACTTCTGGAGTTATGATGTGTTGTGGCACCAGCGTCGGGGGTGACCACGTTCCTAAACCCTATACATGATTTCATTTGCATTTGTACATTTGCCTTCCGCACAGGTTTGCTTTGCTACTTTGACGTTTGTATTTGTTTCTTCTGACTCCAGTTGTGTTTGTGATTTCTGTACCATCTGCTTTACATACTCAGTACTTCTCCCGTACTGACCCCCGGTTCTTCGGGTGCTGTGTTTCATGCCCGCAGGTACAGAAGCTCGTTTGGGTGGTCCTCCGGTTTAGGCTACTCATTCTGTTGTGTTGGAGAGCTCCCTTTGATCCGGAGCCTAACTTTTGGTACATACCTTTTGTTGTGTGGGTATTCTGTACATTTGTGGATGTGTGGGTACGGCGGGGCCCTGTCCCGTCATATGTTCGTATGTTCTGTTTTGTTTAGAGGCCTGTAGTCACATTTGTGGGTCGTGGGTCCGGTGTGTTTGTATGTGAATCTGTTGTGCTTTCTTAAGCGGCCCGTACGCTACTATTGCCAAGACGGCCCCTGCGTTTGTATGTGTGTGTGCATTTGGGCGATGTACATTCCGCCCCCTTTCTGATGTGTGTGTGTGCATTTGGGCGACGTATATTCCGCCACCTTTCTGATTTTGATTTGACTAATTTGAACGGGCAACCGCTTAAGATAAGTGTTCGATAAATGTTTGTGTCTGGCGTCTGTTGTTCATCTTCAGTTCAAATAACGTATGTTAAGTTTGAATGAGTCTGAATACAATGATCTGGCTGTGAGTCTGTTTGGGGTGCCTAAGTAGGGCACCAGTCGCAGCTCACGGGGTTGGGTCGTGACAAGCTTGCAATAATTCACCGGGCTTTTGGTGCTCGATTTTCACCTGTTGACAATTGGGACATTGAGCTACAAATCCCGCTATATCTTTCTTCATCCCATTCCACCAATATATAGTCTTAAGGTCGTGATACATTTTCGTCGCCCCAGAGTGAACAGAGTAACGGGAACAATGAGTTTCTCTCAAAACCTGGTGGCGTAGACCTACCACATCAGGGACACATAAGCTGCCTCGGCATCGGAGAACTCCGTCTCCTGAAATATCAACGATGACTCCTCTTTCTGAGGGAGTGTATCTCTGTACTGCATTAGCATGGGATCCTCATATTGTCACTCTTTACTTCCGCTACTAGCGATGAGACTGCTGAATTTTGAATAGTAGCTCCGCTGCTACCTGAGTCCACTACTCGGACTCCTAGGCTAGCTAACTGTTGAATCTCACGGGCCATCTCTTTCTCTTCTGGTCGTACATCACCTGGTTCCATTGGCGACGCACCAACACTTGCAGGTGGCATAATCATTCTTGCGTGATTCGTGTACATATGTTTCTATACATATACAGGTATCGACATCCGTATCCGTATTCATAATCGTACTCATTTACCCGTCGTATCAATAGTTATGTCCATATGCATATCATGTACATATTCTTATTCGTAATCACATCATACACATATCCTTTACGCAGCATACCCGACCACGAAGGTTCGGTGATCATACATACTTAAACTCTTTTGTCTATCTGTAGTAACTTGTCTCGTCATGCTCTCTTTCTTCCCTTATATTACCCCTTGATTATCATATCTTGTGTTCTACTATGGAAACTTTAAGTCTCTTTCTTCATTATCGCTTATAAATAGAAATATCATTAACAACGACTATACCGCCAGTGCCTTTGCCTCCGTTCTAGCATCACATCACCATCCTTTGCAATACCCCTTGAGTTATTTGCTCTTAATGTCACGTGGGTCAAGGTCCTCATGAATGATTTCCCGTACAGTGTCAGATGCTTGCTCAATTCAGGTTCGTTTATTTACTCGTTATTAGACTCGTTTCTACATAACTCTCATTCTTTGTTTAGAGTCTATGTCTGTCACATCTTAGGGTCCATCATTTCAATCTCTACACTTGTATTCTCTTTACTCGTTTCCCCCTCTTTGAGGGTTTTACTTGTACTATTCTCAAATCTGTTGCCTCACCTTCAAATATTTAATTCATAGATCCCTCATTATACTACATCTTATTCATGCCTTTTCTCATAATTTATAGCTACGATAATTTATGTGTGAAGTCTTAACATACTCACCTTGCAGTTTATAATCAAGTAGCACCATCGATATAGCCATCCGAACAAGAATGTATTTTTCTTAGCTCCTTTGGTAGTTATAAGTCAATGTCCAAATCTGCTCCAATCAACAACTCTTTGCCCCATAGGGATGCTCACAGTAGTAGTAGGCCTGGCAATCCATACCGTTCATATAATGTCACTTGCCCTCTTCTTCGGTGCTCGAAGTTCACTTGTAACGTCATCTAGGTTCTCCGGGACCCAAGTCTCATGCGCAACTAATACCTCTTATGCCTCAACTGTTTCACTCTTGTCTTGCGCTCACATTGGTTTCAAAACCAATCATAATCACATTGCACTTGTCATCGGTGATAGCTTTAACCTATCCTTTTATCGTCGTACGGTAAACTTCATAACTCATGATCATCCTTTCTTTTCAACTTATTACTTCATATAATTTAGTCATTCTAACTTGGTATAGGATAGTCGTAGGGGATCCATCTTCCTTTAACCATAACACAACTACTTCTTAAGCACACGTATTTCGTATATTTCCTTTTCTCTCTATTCTCATTCTTATTCCCTTACATACCTTCCTCCTCAATTTATCTTGTTTCCTCCCATTTTATAATCTATCCTTGATTCTTTGCACGTGGAACCTTATTCTCAACTTAGCACCACTTTGTCTTTTAGAATATACTGCCTTTGTACAATTCATTCTTTATTCATATAGGACATGTCACATCTTTAATCGTTTCCTTGCTCTACTTTACCTACCCTGTATTCCAGTTCTCGCTATGTCTTCATTATACCCTTCATATTCATATCTCTGTCTCCGGGCGCTGTTACTTTATTTTGCTAATAAACTTATTGTAATTTACTCGTGCTTATACATCCAATCGCTACTCCAGTACCGCATTTTATTAGAGTCACACTTTCTCCTCCATGTCATGTTTTAGTGCTACCAACCCCCTTTGTTTACTCTAGCATTCTCTTTACCGTATCAATATCGCTCTCATCGCTGCCATTACTATCAATTTCATACTATCTAACTCGACTCCTATAGTCATTAACGATGCTCCTAACTTAGTCGCATTCTGCCATTACTCTTTTGCAGCCCATATTTTCCCGTTAGGACATATTGCAAGCTTATATCTTATCTCCTTTAGATTCTGGGAAAATTTCGGCAGAGTTTTCTCTGTATTTCTTACTATCTCAAAACCTGCACGCAGCAAATACCAACAATGCCTCACAAGGCCAATATATATATAAATATACGACATGCCTCAGCCACACAGGGCTCCCACTTTCAGTAAAAGAACAAATATGTGGAAACTTACCTCATATATTATGCTTCGAGATGTACTTGATCCTTTAGCGATCTGCCCTGTTACCTCTTCCTATTTACTTTCTCTTTCATTCTTCAGCTTTGCATTTTGATCACATCTCAATATTCTTACTTTATTTGACGCACATCCCTCGTACCGTTGCTTACCTTTGTTCGGATTCATTCAATTCGCTGAGTTCTCAACTTATAGCTCTGTAGCTTTCAATTTCATCAATCACTTTCTTCTGTCATTACCATTCTTCTGCTGCAATCAGGGTTAGTATAAGGAATCTCATTTCCTATGACTTAGCACTATCGCACGATTCTTATGAAGAAAGAAGGTCATTCATTCCTAAAATGTCCGCAGCTTCTTGTTTATAAGTGTGGCGCGCAACACACCCATAACCAAGACTCTACTAGACACGGCTCGTAGACACACCCTAGGACTGAACTGCTCTGATACCACTTTTGTCACGACCCGACTAGGGGGCCGCGACGAGCACCCGGTGCTAGCCCACCCGGGCACCCTCTTAGCTCTCTTATGTTTACATCTAGGTGAGCCACATAATTAGACATGCATTTCCATTCATTCATCAAACTAGTCCCATTTGACGACATTACCATTATATCATAATTGGCATTTATGCCACATCAATGTACATGGGCCAACGTGGCCGACAAAATGATATACAACATATAGGCCGACAAGGCCAGACATAACTAACCACATACACGTGAGTACGAGCCTCTAAGAATAGTATGATATATCACATGAGCGGGACAGGACCCCGCTATGCCCATAATTATATACACAAAAGAATAGGTACCCCAAAAAGGTATGGCTCCGAAGGAAGTGGAGCTCTCTATGCAATCTCAGAATAAGCAGCTATGGATCAAGTCTGTTTCCCTGTGCACCTGCGGGCATGACGCAGCGTCCACAAACAAAAGGACGTCAGTACGAAGAATGTACTGAGTATGTAAAGCATGATCAACATCGATATAGAAACATAATAAACAACATATGAAGTAGCATAGGAGGGGAGACAATAATATCATCGTCATAACACTTACTTGCCTTTCATAGGGACTTCCCATTTCTCGCACTTACTCGTGCCATATTTGTGCTCGTATTCGTATCCATATACATGTCCTTATCCATATTCTTATACATAGTCTTATCACATTCATATTCATATTATAAACATAGTCATTTCATATACATAACATTTACATAGCATACCCGACCTTATAGGATCGGTGTTTCATACATGCTTGGCCAACCAAGGCTCAAGGTCATACATACCTGGCCCTACCAAGGCATCAGGGTTATCCGTACCATCTGCAGAGGTGTGCGCGCGTTACGTAATCATATGCATACTTTATACATATTCATATACATATATTCTTACCCGGCATTATAAGCTCGGGGTTTCATTATAGCCCTTCATAGGCACATATAAGTATACTAGCCCGTAGGCACCTTTAACATCATTATTATTACCATCGTCATCACTATCATCATCATTTTCGCTACATTTGTATCTTAGGCTTACTCGTCATATGAGGGGCGTAGTACAATCGTAGTATATATCAAGGATCGTGAGCTTATGAGCTCGGAATATCAATCATTTGGAAACAACATACTCATATAGAGGAATTAGAAATTTGGACAAGAAATCATGCCCTATGAAAGAAGGGTTAGCCTTACATACCTTATCGTCGGACTACTCTACACTTGCACGTACTCCTTCGATGCTCTCATTTCTACCTTCATTAGGGTCATACTATCATTAGCACCGATAACTAGTACACATGGCTAAAGATAGAGAAAATCAGACAGCATCTCCTTTATTTATGCAACATTTGTCCATATCGTAATTCAACTCCCAAACGTCAACAATACATTCATAATGTCATATCAATGGCCATTAATCATCTACATTATCCACAATCATGATTCAATTCAAACTATTTCTCAAAACGTCACTATTCATCATTCATAACCCATTTTGCTATTCTCTTCTAATGACCAAGCATTTCAACTCTCAAATACCTTAAACAACATATAAATATCATGAATCTTACCTTAGAAGTTGTAGAAACAAGCCTTAGTCGATAATAATCCACTTTGATCAAAACCCTAGTTTTCCTCCATTTGGATTTCTTGACTTTGGATGATCTTTGATGGGTTCTTACTCTTGATTCACTTGTTTATGTTGTTAATCACTACCAACCCTTGAAAACTTATGAAATAGATGTAGAGAGATGTTTTAGAGAGAAGGGGTGTGGAAGGGAAATGAAATGAAATAACCTTGGTCCCTTACATTTATTGAGCAAATCTGTCCCGACCAAAATATACGGACCTACATACGGTCCGTATAAATTGTACGGACCAACATACGGTCCGTATAAATTGTACGGGCCGTATGTCTGGCCGTACTTTTGGTCCAGAAACTTTTGGCCATTCTGGGTTGATTATACGGTCCAGACATACGGACCGTATAAATTATACGGCCAGTATGTTTGGCCGTATAATCCCCAGTGATTCTGAACTTCGATTCGTCGATTCGTTTTGTCTCTAATCCCTATGGAACCTTCTTAACACTTGTTCAACACTTCATTAGCAATCTAAGGGACGTTATCATACTTCTCTGAAACATCATTAAGTGCCCATTAAGTCGTTACTCGTATTTCCTTCCCGATACTTATCAAATACCTTGCCTTCTCTTGGCAATCCTCTTCCCCCAACTCTAACATCTTTAAAATCTTATCTAGAGTCGTCGAATGCCATCGCTTACCCATGAACATATTGTGTACTCGTACTCCTTACTAGTTCATTCACTTGCGTACCAACGGAAGATTTTCCGAGGTGTAACATTATAGGATGGCGCCGGCAGAACTCAGGGAATTGAAAGACCAGTTGCAAAACCTTTTGAGTAAGGGGTTTATTCGACTGAATGCCTCTCCTTGGGGTGCTCCTGTGTTGTTTGTTAAGAAAAAAGATGGATCTATGTGTATGTGCATTGATTACCGTCAGCTAAATAAGGTAACTGTCCAAAACAAATATCCCAGTGAGCTTCTGTGTTCTCTAAAATTGACTTAAGGTCAGGGTATCACCAGTTAAAGATTCAGGAAGAGGATGTTCCTAAAACAACTTTCCGGACCAGGTATGGACACTATGAGTTCTTGGTTATGCCTTTTGGGCTTACTAATGCCCCAGCTGCGTTCATGGATTTGATGCCTTTCTAGACTCTTTTGTGATAGTGTTCATTGATGACATCCTGGTGTATTCTAGAAGTAAGGAGGAGCATGAAAAACATTTGAGAATTTATCTTGGGGTATTGCGGGAGAAGGAGTTGTATGCTAAATTCTCCAAGTGTGAGTTCTAGTTGTCTTCTATGTCCTTCTTGGGGCATGTAATTTCGAAGAATGGTATTATGGTGGATCCGCAGAAAATTTAGGCAGTCAGGGAATGGGCTAGGCCCACATCAGTGACCGAGATCCGTAGTTTCGTGGGTTTGGCTAACTACTATCGTCGGTTTGTGAAGGGGTTTGCCTTTATTGCTTTTCATTTGACTCGCTTAACTCAGAAAGAGGTACCATTTCAGTGGTCCGATGAGTGTGAGGAGAGCTTCCAAAAGCTCAAGACATTGTTGACTACAACACCTATTCTAGCATTGCCCATGGAGGGCAAGGATTTTGTTTTTTATTGTGATGTTTCACGTTCTGGTTTGGGTGCTGTTTCGATGTAGGAAATTAGGGTGATTGCTTATGCTTCTCGGCAGTTGAAAGTGCATGAGAAGAACTGTCCTACTCATGACTTAGAGCTGGCAGCGGTGGTGTTTACATTGAAAATCTGGAGGCACTACTTGTATAGTGTCCACTGTGAGGTGTACACTGACCATCGCACCTTGCAGCATGTGTTCACTCAGAGGGATCTGAACTCTAGATAGCGAAGATGGATGGAACTTCTGAAAGATTATGACATCAACATTCTGTAGAGCAGGAAGTCGGCTAGTATGGGAAGTCTAGCTCGTTTGATTTCTTCGTAGCGTCCATTGGCTAGAGAGGTTCAGACTCTGGCTAACAATTTTATGACGCTGGATATTTCTAACATAGGCAGGGTGTTGGCTTGTATTGAGGCTCGGTCATCATTTCTAGAGAATATTAAGGCTAAGAAGTTTGAGGATGCTAAATTATGAAAAATACGTAACAAGGTATTGCGTGGTAAGGCCAAAGAGGCCGTGATTTACGAAGAGGGGGTGCTGCGGATTAAAGGGAGAGTTTGCGTGCCACATGTGGGTGATTTAATTAAGACTATTCTGACAGAGGCTAATAGTTCGAGATATTCTATTCATCCTGGCGAAACCAAGATGTATCGCGATTTGAGACAACACTACTTGTGGACTAGGATGAAGCGTGATATAGTGGAGTTTGTTGCTCAGTGTCTGAACTGCCAATAGGTGAAGTATGAACATCAAAAACCTGGGGGGACACTTCAGAAGATGCCCATTCCTGAGTGTAAGTGGGAAATAATAGCCATGGACTTCGTAGTTGGTCTTCCAAAGACATTGGGAAAGTTTGACTCTATCTGGGTTATTGTTGACAGGTTGACTAAGTCTGCCAACTTTATTCCGGTGAAGATAACTTATGATGCGGAGAAATTGGCTAAAATCTATATTCTTGAGATGGTTAGGCTTCATGGGGTTCCTATCTCCAATGTGTTCGACAGAGGCACAATGTTCACATCCAAATTTTGGGAGTGTTTGCATGAGGAGTTGTGAACAAGGTTGGACCTTAGTACAACATTCCACCCACAGACTGACGGGCAGTCTGAGCGGACTATTCAGGTTCTTAAAGATATGCTCCGTCCTTGTGTGATAGACTTTGGTGGGCATTGGGATTAGTTCTTGCCTTTGGCCGAATGTGCATACAATAATATCTACCACTCGAGTATTGATATTGTCACACCCCGACGAGGAGTATGAGGGGATCTGCCCCATAGGCCGAAAACCACATGACTTAACAATTACTTTGAATGTCATATATCGTAATCCAAAGAACACCTACACGCAGAAAAGGCTCAACATAGAAATATCTGATACTCCAATACATATGTACATATGCGAACCGATAAGGTCGCCACAACATCAGGAGTATCATAAGC